>NC_142491.1:5166368-5502972 GCF_965113065.1 Corylus avellana
GATTTTGATTGTAACTCTTTACTTATATATATATAATAAGAACGAAATTGAGACTTGATTTCGCCAAAAGCAAGTTTGTTTGCTTTCTTTCATTACGTACATCTAGCTTAAATTAGAAAAACAAAGGGGATTCATCATGTGGTGCATGCACAACCAATCATTCCTGAGGAAACACTCCATTAATTAATTGGACAACGTTCCGGGCATCCCATTTTCTTTCTCTGGAGGGTAACGAGGATCGCTGTGCAAAATAATGATGCAACCTTATTTTATTGAATCTCAAGGAACATTTGGCAGTTGCTGCTAGCTTGTAGTGTATATGAGTATATCCCACTTTTCGGCTTCTTCTTCTGACTTTCAATCAATAAACTATTGCTGTTTATCGTAAACCTTATACTTTTGATTTTGTCCATGATTTGCCACACAAGTCTTTTCCTTCTGTCTTTGTCTTAATTTGTCACTTTCTTTTCCTCTCCATATGGAATAATCAGGTCAAATCTTCAACCAAAGAGTACCTATAAAGACATTGAAAGTTAAGCTCCAAGTATCTAGTTGGGTCCAGCGGGAACCAACTAGAGGATAAGTTCATGGGCTATCAGATCTGTAGCCTTCGAGAATTAATGAAGAAGTCCGCTTCTTGAGAAATTAAATTTACGTAACCAACGGATCTTTTTCTTGTCACAATGAACAAAATTTTGATGTATTTATATACTAGCTAGCTAGGCTATACGTTCAAGCCAGCATTGGGATCCATCGTCCATCTGGTTTATATATATATATTAACTCTAATGTCGGCACCTAAGTTTGAAGAAATATAAATAAATTCATGAATTAATAAAATATACATAATATATAAAAATATATCCTAGGAAAACAACAAATGAGAATACAACTAGAAGTGGATTTGATAGAGGTTCAATATGGCACATGCATGATGGATCCAAAGTTTACACTTTTGTTAATTTTCTTACTTCTCATCAAGAAAAAGAGTGAGGGATGGTTGAGATGGTATCTTTGATGATGGGGTGATCCGCCAATTAATAATATTCTTGAGTTATATTTGGATGTTGAAAGGGCAAGGATGACCACTAGGGAGTTTCCTTCCAAAATAAAAGCCTTGAACCGAGAAAGAGAGCTAGTTGACCAGCTTTCGGCATAAAGGATTATAAGTTAAAGCATATAAACTGTGGGGGTTCGGAAATGATTGATAGACCATTCGAGATTCATGTCCCTTTTATTTGTTTACCCCTTATGCGGTCTATTTTTTGGCTTTTGTTAAAGATATAAAGAACCGATTGAATCACTTTTTTAACCCATTTTTTGTTATTGCACTACAAAAAAATGGCAATCTTTTGACGTGGCAAACACTATGCATTTTTTGCCACGTCAGTAAATGTTGATGTGCCAACAACAATTTTTTTTTTTACGTGCCAAAAGTTACACATCAATATTTATTGACGTGTTGAATATAACACGTCAGGATTTACTGACGTGTCAATATTTGACACGTCAGTAAATTTTTATTCAATTTAATTTTAAAACATTTTATTTAAATAACTTAATAATTTAATATTTACTGACCTGTCAAAGTTAGACACGTCAGTAAATATTGACGTGTCAAATTGACACGTCAATAAATCTTGACATGTTATATTCAACACGTCAATAAATGTTGACGTGCTACTTTGACTCGTCAAAAAATCTAAATCAGCAAAAAATTAGTTTCTTGTAGTGTTGGTTTGTATTTTAAGCATTTTAGTTTTTTTTTTTTTTTGGGGTTTTTTGTTTGGAATCTCGGTCTCCCCATTTTTCAATCCCATATAATCCTTCATTATTTGATTAATAAAAAAAACAAAATAAAATAAAATAAAATAAAACAATGTGTTGGCATGGTCAGTGGTGCAGCCTACGTTTGCGTAGGGCGCATTGTTGACTCTGAGTTTTTAATGATTATAGACTGTAACTTAATTCGATCAGTAAAACATGGACTCTTTTTTTAAAATTATAAATTTTCTTCTTCGTAAGTTGATGGCAATCCTTCTTATGCATGTGGTCCTCTAATTAAATATTTTCATTGGGAATTATGAATCATTATTATTCCTTTTTTTTTTTACTAATTAATATGTACCATATTAATCAAGATGCTTAAACTAGAATTTGTCTCGGAGAATTAGGAAAGAAATTAGTAGAAGAAAGAGATTAATGTTTGGCTAGAATTCAACATACCATCCAATTATTTCCTTATCTTTATATATGGTTAGAGAAGAAGTTCATGGGCTATAGAGTTAAACCCCTGAACTTTCAACTGCAGTTAATTTAAACATTTTCGTCAGATTTTAAACGTTAAAAGCGAGACAATGACTTTTATACCCCTGAATTTTTAAAAAAAAATTCTAAATTTACCCTTAATTCCAAATTAAAAAAAAAAAAAGTTTAACAGCTAAATTTGATGGAAGAGTTTAAATTAATTACAATTGAAAGTTTAAGGATTCAAATTGAGAGGTTTTAAAGTTTAGAAAGTAATTGTCAAATCTCATAATAATTATTTAAAATAAAGTTACTAAAAAAAATAATAATATGCCGTTTCCGCTGCACAAACGGGAGCACAATGCCGCAAAATTTTTCCCCGTTTAATTTTTCCACCAACTACCCTACTGCCACCTCATGTAATTCTTTCCCCACCCCAATGCACCCCATGCCTCTCTCCCCCACGCTGCCACGCAACCTCTCTCTCTCCCCCAGATCGACGCACCATATATATATATATATATATATATATATATATAGTTACCACTAGCGACTATATATTATATATGGCTGCATGAAACGGAGAAGAAGAGAAGAGAGAAGTGATTGAAAGAAACCGATAAGGAAGAATATGTGGAGGCTTAAGATAGCAGAGGGTGGAAAAGACCCTTGTATCTTCAGCACAAACAACTTTGTTGGAAGGCAGATAAGGGAGTTTGACCCTCAGGCTGGTACCCCACAAGAGAGGGCTGAGGTTGAAGAGGCTCGGCAAAATTTCTACAACAACCGGTTTCACGTGAAACCTAACTGTGATCTCCTATGGCGAATGCAGGTATTCCCATCTTGAAAACAATATCCAATACTATCCATAAAATTGAATAATGATTCATGTCAAGTAGAACAAAGAATGAGCTGGTCAGATATGCATGGCAAGCCAGTGGCCACTATGTTCGCATAGAAAGTTCGAGTTGTGTTGATGCATATAAAATTATATTTTTTTATTCTAATTCAATCCATTTAATTAAATCAGTTGGAATTTTTCAAACTCAACCTATTAATTTTGTATTGAGTTCGTGTAAGTTCATGGGTCGTGTCAATAATTAGTACTAGCCATATGTATAGACTATAGTGTCAGATTCAAGTCATGTCAAGCAATGGTATACATGTGAATGCGGTTATTTGTAACATCTACAGTTGCATCCGCAAAATGCATATATTCCTTTTAGATATCCATATTCACATCCGCAATATTGTAATATGAAAAGTTGGAAAGCACTTCAAGTATATATATTTGAGGTGTACGTATTTTTGTATAGATATTTTTCTAAATTCTATTAAATCCTTATAACCAATGCTTCGATCTTTGCAATTTTTTATTATTATTATTATTATTTATTTATTTTATTTTATTTTTTATAATAAAAAATATAGGCATTTTGAAAATTTTGACAAGATTTAATAAAAAATCCTAACATATAGGAGGTACATTATGGAAAGTTCGATACTATAATTAGGAGTAATTAAACTTTGAGAAAATAATTTCAAAACGTGTGAATGTTTAAAGGGGTTTTATGAAATTCCCTTATATATAATAGCAAAAGCCTGTGCCTACAAATATAGTCACCCGCGGAGCAAGGAGAGAGAGGGCACAAATGACCCATGCTCCACGGGTTTAAGGGAATGTATTTCGCTGCCGCTAATCCTGTTGATTGAGGAAATGAAATTATTTGGTATTAGTAGCCTAGTAGGTGATGACATTGTTCTCCCACTTCTGACTATAGAGTAATGTAGCAGCTTTAAAATTCATAATATATATCATGATATATCTAATAAGGCGGAAATTATTTACTCCAATATGACAATTTCTTTGTCAAAATGATTGCAGTTTCTTAAGGAGAAAAACTTCAAACAAACAATTCCCCCGGTAAAGGTCGAGGATGGAGAGGAAATCACAAATGAAAAGGCCACAGCTGCACTGAGAAGGGCCGTCCATTTCTTTTCAGCCTTACAGGCTAGTGATGGCCATTGGCCTGCTGAAAATGCTGGCCCATTATTTTTCCTTCCCCGGCCCCTTGGTGAGACTCATAATTATTATAATTTTTTCTTTAAAAAGTATAATCAATATTATGATCATCACATCAGGGAGCTTTTTGTGATACCGAGAGAAATCATCAACAATATAACAATTTTTTCTAATGATATTTAACACAAAATGAACAGTACCATTGGATCAAAGACAACCTACCTACCTTTGACTTGTTTTGGTTTTCATCTTAATGCAATTGCTAATTGTATTCTTTTTAACGGGAAAAAAATTGCAGGTAATATGTTTGTACATTACAGGACATCTTAATCTTGTGTTCCCCGCTGAGTATCAAAAGGAAATCCTCCGATACATATACTATCATCAGGTGCATATTCTTGAAAGCTTTACATGTCAATTATGCAAACAGGAATAGACTTTTTGCTCAATTACTTGCTTCCTTTCCTTTGTGTGAGTGTGTGTGTTTAAACTATCATGTTTAACAAATATCTTGTAAATTTTGCATAATATAGAATGAAGATGGTGGGTGGGGATTACACATAGAGGGTCATAGCATCATGTTTTGCACGGCTCTTAGCTACATTTGTATGCGTATACTCGGAGAAGGACCCGATGGTGGTCAAGAAAATGCTTGTGCAAGAGCGCGAAAATGGATCATTGATCATGGTGGTGTAACACACATACCTTCTTGGGGAAAGACCTGGCTTTCAGTATGACCATGTTTCATAAATCTAGTCATATATATATATATATATATATATATATATATATAGATAGGTTCAAATATTCACCATGCAGTATGCATATTTTTTCCTTTTGTTGTAGATACTTGGTGTGTTCGAGTGGATTGGAACCAACCCAATGCCTCCGGAATTTTGGATCCTTCCTTCATTTCTTCCCATTCATCCAGGTTTGTACATATTTGCTTACTAGCTACTTCATTGTATTTCCAAAAAATGTCGGTGTACTTTAGATCCTTACTGCATAATGGAATGTTTTTTTTTTTAAATTATTTATTTTAATGTTGAAAACTAAGTATAGTGTTTAACTCAAAAATGGTTAGCACTTCTGTTATACAATTGCCTATTCCCCCAAAATGCAGCAAAAATGTGGTGCTACTGCCGCATGGTGTACCTGCCCATGTCATACCTTTATGGGAAAAGGTTTGTGGGCCCAATCACACCTCTCATTCTTCAATTGAGGGACGAACTCTACACTCAACCTTACAATGAAATTAATTGAAAGAAAATGCGTCATCAGTGCGCAAATGTGAGTTTACCTTAATCTTCTCTGCAATATTGCTGATAAGTGCTCATTGCTACATATATGCTTTTCAATATTTTTCCAATGCATTGATTGTGCAAAATTAACTATATATTGTTACAGGAGGATCTATACTATTCCCATCCTTTGATACAAGATCTGGTCTGGGATAGTCTATACATATTCACTGAGCCTCTTCTCACTCGTTGGAAAGAGAGAAGGCACTTCAAGTAACAATGAAGCACATTCATTATGAAGATGAGAACAGTCAATACATCACTATTGGATGCGTGGAAAAGGTACATTTTATGATCATATATAATCATGGTAAGCAATGTAGAGCATCGATTTGGGCTATATTACAGTATTCCTAAAGCCATTTGTATTGAACAGGTCCTATGTATGCTTGCTTGTTGGGTTGAAGATCCAAATGGGGATTACTTCAAGAAGCACATTGCTAGGATCCCAGATTACATATGGGTTGCTGAAGATGGAATCAAGTTGCAGGTCATGAGTACGCATATTTTGCAAAAACAATTGCAGAATTAATCTTTTGACTATATGTTTAACATTTGAATTACACTTCATATTGAATTATGAATGAAGAGATTCCCTAGACTAAATTTCTTTCTAGGGTTAGTTTTGTAAATATAACTATTCAAACTCTAGGATAAACCCCAAGCTCTTGCTTTCTAGCTTCAATTGATCTACAAGTCCGAAGTCTTTCCAAAAAAAAAATAAGGGATCTCTAACTTTGATATATGCCATTTTTATGCAGAGTTTTGGGAGTCAAGTGTGGGATACCGGTTTTGCAATTCAAGCTTTACTTGCTAGTAACCTCACTGATGAAATTGGACCTACACTTGCGAGAGGGCATGACTTCATCAAGAAATCTCAGGTTTGATTTTCAATTCTAAAAGCATCTAGCTCTTCACCATAATCATCAAATCTAGCTTTTTGCTTAAAAAATAAAAACTATTCAATATTCATTCAGACTAGTTATTCTATTTTTCCCTTATAAATTGTAAAGGTCAAGGACAACCCTTATGGAGATTTTAAAAGCATGTGTAGTCACATTTCTAAGGGATCATGGACTTTCTCTGATCAAGATCATAGATGGCAAATGTCTGATTGCACTGCAGAGAGTTTGGTGGTAATTAACATTTTTTAAATGCATCAATGGATTAAAATTTTTCACCTTCTCCGTAGTTAATATGTTATTCATCAAATTCACTTTTATTTCAGTGTTGCATGCTTTTCTCCATGAAGCCACCAAACATTGTTGGTGAGAAAATGGTTCCCGAGCGATTTTATGATTCTATAAATGTCATACTTTCTCTACAGGTAAGGATTAACTTTTACTATTGTAAAATTATTAGTCAACCCCAAAGCTTAAACTAATAAAAAATTGTTGATAACACTCTCACTTAGATGCAAATTCAAACTAGTACCCCTTATTTATAAGGCTCAATACGTAGACTATTATTTACTCAATATTCTAACACTATTCCTCATGTTAGGTTCAAACTTCACCTTAATAAGTGAATAAATAAGATTCAATATATAAAATATTTAATTGAAATGGAAGGTGAATGAGAAGGAGGCATTCGGTTCGAACTCTAAGCCAAGATACCACTTTAAATCCCTAGTTGTCCCAACAGTTTAAATTAATAGGACATGATTGATTTTAATAATTTATTCAATATTCTAACAACTATTGTGTTTTGAAGTACAAATATTTGGAAACTATCGGCATGAATAGGAAACCAAGGCTGCATTTGGAAACTTTCTTGAAGTATTTCACTGTGTTCATATCGATAAGCTCTATTAATTGTATGGTTTAATGCTGAGTAAAAATGGTGGTATATCTCTCTGGGAACCAGCTCGAGCCCAAAAATGGTTGGAAGTAAGTACCTTAACATATTGAAGTAGCCTTGAAATATGCTTCATAATTATTTAAAATTTATAAATTCACCTTTTTTGTATATTAATGGAATTTTTTTTTTCCCATCAGCTGCTTAATCCCGTAGAATTTGTTTCGGATGTTGTCGTTGACCATGAGTACGTTGAGTGCACCGCATCAGCAATCGAAGCTTTAGTTTTGTTTAAGAAGTTATACCCTGGGCACCGGAAGAAAGAGATCCAAGATTTCATAGAAAATGCTGTTCGATTCCTTCAAGACGTACAAACCGCTGATGGTTCGTGGTATATATATGTTCCTCCACTGGTTTATTAGATATTGTTTTGAGATTTGTCTGTTTTTATATGGATTTGCCAAATAAATCTATTACATGATGAAGCATTTCCACAGGTATGGAAATTGGGGAGTTTGCTTCACATACGCTACATGGTTTGCACTTAGAGGATTGGCTGCAGTTGGCCAGACTTACAACAATTGTCCAGCTATGCGCAGAGCTGTTGATTTTCTACTTTAAGCACAAAGAGATAATGGTGGTTGGGGAGAGAGCTATCTTTCATGCCCAAACAAGGTAATGTTTTTACTAAGGGTGAAAATTCGTATTCGCATGCCAAGTTCAGATCGTGTCAAGACATGTGTATAAGACTATATAGTTCAATCTTAACTCAACTCATTTAATTAAACGAATCAAACCCTTTAATCCTAACCCGCTAATTTCAGATTGAATTTGTGTCGGGTTTATGAGTCGTGTCAAAAATTGTTAACCTCCAATGTTGAGTGTTGGATTATAGTGGTGTCAATCGAGATATAAGCATAAAATTATATAGGTCAACCCTAACCTGGCCCATTTAATTAGACAGGTTAATTAGACTCATCAACCCTTATTTTCTTAACTTTTTATTAAGTTTGTGTCGAATTTACAGTTCTTGTCAAAAATTGTCAGCTTTAGTTTTAACATGCATCGTCCTAATAAAAAACCTCTTAATTTTTTTTTTTCATCTTTATTTCCAAACATCATTAATATTTTTTATTATCTTTTACTCTCAACTGTTAAAGTAATAATTAATTGATTAAATTTATCTCTTCTGAGTTGGAATAACTAGTAAGTTAATATAAACATCGTTGATAACAATTTAAGAACCTTTAATAGCATGAACCTAGCTTTCATTATCTTAATTCTTATTATCATAATTGTTAATTATTATAGGAAGAATTTCGATGAATGAAGTTTTTGGATCAATTTGTCAAAGAAAAGTATTTCTTGTTGTCTTTATAAGATTTTGCTGATGGTAGATAATAAAATTAAAAGTTCTTTGTGCTTGATTATATAATAGGAATATGTACCTCTTGACGGAAACCAATCAAATTTGGTACATACTGCATGGGCAATGATGGGTCTCATCCATGCTGGACAGGTGAGTAGTTCATGTTTTAAAAATCTATATCATGCTGTCATATGCTTTTCTGATATATTCTGACGTTAAAATTGTATTTGTAATAGGCTGAAAGAGACCCAACACCTCTTCACCGTTCAGCAAAGCTCATAATTAATTCTCAACTGGAAGATGGCGATTTTCCTCAACAGGTACCTCTCTTTAACTAAGCTTCAAATTTCAGGTATATTATTCCAAAGCTTTCTAACCATTCATCACTCTTTCATGCCGGAAATTACTGGAGTCTTCATGAGGAATTGTATGTTACATTATGCAGCATACAGAAATATTTAACCTCTTTAACAAACAAAAGGTTTAAGGGACGATAAACAAATGGAGATAAATTAAACTCTTAACTCCAAAGACTAGCTTCAATGCTTAGAAATATTGGCTTTGTTTGGCAAAGCTATATATATATATATATATATATATATATATATATATATATATATTCACATCAATCCATATTAATTACAATGTCTAAGGAAAAGATACCCACAAAGAGACAGCGCCAGGTCATCATGTGCCCATTCAACATACGTTTTCATTGTGCTTCCAGCCAGGCTTCCTGCAGCTATTTATTAATTCTTGTCCTAAGCAACCTCTTCAGCCACATCACTTTAGCCATGCATGTACGTGTCTTGGTGGAGTCCTCTTGCAAGGAACATTTGGCAGTTGCTGCTAGCGTACGTGTAGTGTAGATCCCGCTTCTCAGCTTCTTCTTCCGACTTTAAATTAATAAACTATCGCTTTCTTATAGTAAACCATATACTTTTGATTTTGTCCATGATTTGCTACATAACTCTTCCTTCTCTCTTTGTCTTAATTAATTTCTCGCTTTCTTTTCCTCTCTCCATATGGAATAATTAGGTCAAATCTTCGACCAAGAGTACCTATTTAGAGTATTCTTAGCAGCCTCATCAAATTTTACTCACCAAAATAACTAAAGGTAACAACTCACATTTTTAGAGCACACAAGTATGATCCACTTTTACTATTATATTTAAATATTATTTTTTAAAGATTTGTTTATTGTTAGAAAAAACGGAGAGAAACTAAAAGCAAAAAAGAAGAAAGAGTTGTTTAATCAATAAGAGAGTGAATAGTAATTTTTAAATTTGGTGAGTATTGTTCATCTCACTACCTTTTTTTTTTTTTTTTGATAAAGTAGTGAGACTGAAAAATTGACATTTATACCATTTTGGTTAAATTGCCTCACCAAAATAACTAAAAAATGGTTTTGGTGAAACTGCAAGGAGTGCTCTAAAGACATTGAAAGTTAAGCTCCAAGTATCTAGTTGGGTCCAGCGGGGTCACGATGCTTAGATTATAACTTCACGATGCTTAAACTAGAATTTGTCTTGGAGAATTAGGAAATAAATTAGTAGAAGAAAGAGATTAATGTTTGGCTAGAATTCAACATACCATCCAATTATTTCCTTATCTTTATATATGGTTAGAGGAGAAGTTCATGAGCTATAGATTTGAACCCTTGAACTTTTAATTGCAGTTAATTTGAATATTTTCGTCAGATTTTAAACGTTAAAAGTGAGACAATGACTTTTATACCTTTGAATTTTTAAAAAAATTTCAAATTTACCCTTAATTCCAAATTAAAATTTTATTTTATTTTTTTTTAAAAAAAAGGTTTAACGGCTAAATCTGACGGAAAAGTTCAAATTAACTGCAATTGGAAGTTTAAGGGTTCAAATTGAGAAATTTTAAAATTTTAAAAAAATTTATCAAATCTCATAATAATTCAAAGATATAAAACGAAGCTACTAAAAAAAATATTATGCCGTTTCCGCTGCACAAACGGCAGCACAATGCTGCAAATTTTTTCCCCGTTTAATTTTTCCACCAACTACCCTAGTGCCACCTCATTTAATTCTTTCCCCACCCCAATGCACCCCATGCCTCTATCCCCCACGTTAGGGGTGAAATAGCGGTTGCGGTTAGCGGTTAGTGGCTAAAACCGCTAACCGCAACCGCCTAGGCGGTTAGTAAATTTTACTAACCGCCTCCACTAACCGGGTAGTGGTTAACCGCCTAGGCGGTTAACCGCCCGGTTAGCGGTTAACCGCTTTGGAATAACCGCTTTTTTTCTAACTGCTTTTTTTGGGCTTTTTTCTTTGGACCGATTTTGGACCGGGTTTTAGGCCGGTTTTAGGCTCACTTTAAACATTTTTTTTCTCATTTTAAACATTTTTTTTTTCCCTTTCCATGGCCATTTTAGCATTAAAAATTGCTATATACCAAAATCTTGTTGGCCACCTTCTACAAATCTACACATCATATAATATACAAATAAAATTACAACAAAATCATCACTTCACTTGTAGTCTTATACATAAACTCACAAGCAAGTTCATAAACTCACACATAGAAATAAAATAAAACACAAACAAATTCATAAACTCACAAGCAACCAAAAAAATCAACATATATGGTTAAACTTGAAGCTTGAGGCTCATTTCAATCAACCAAAAAAAGTTCATAAACTCACAACTTATTGTTATTATATATATATAATATATAAATATATATTATATTTAAAAAAAAGCGGTTAGCGGTTAGCGGATTTCCAAAACCCACTAACCGCTAACCGCAACCGCCTAGGCGGTTAGCGGTTTTTACTAACCGCTTTCAAAGCGGTTAGGCGGTTAGGCGGTTAGCGATTAACGGTTATAACGGTTAACGGTTAGCGGTTGCGGTTAAGCGGTTTTAAATTTCACCCCTACCCCACGTTGCCTCGCAACCTCTCTCTCTCCCCCCGACGCACCATTTATATATATAGTTACCACTAGCGACTATATATAATGGCTGCATGAAACGGAGAAGAAGAGAAGAGAAAAGTGATTGAAAGAAACCGATAAGGAAGAATATGTGGAGGCTTAAGATAGCAGAGGGTGGAAAAGACCCTTATATCTTCAGCACAAACAACTTTGTTGGAAGGCAGATATGGGAGTTTGACCCTCAGGCTGGTACCCCACAAGAGAGGGCTGAGGTTGAAGAGGCTCGGCAAAATTTCTACAACAACCGGTTTCACGAAACCTAGCAGTGATCTCCTATGGCGAATGCAGGTATTCCCATCTTGAAAACAGTATTCAATACTATCCATAAAATTGAATAATGATTCATGTCAAGTAGAACGAAGAATGAGCTGGTCAGATATGCATGGCAAGCCAGCGTCCACTATGTTCGCATATAAAGTTTGAGTAAGTTTGAGTCGTATCGATGCATATAAAACTATATATTTTTATTCTAATTCGATACATTTAATTAAATCAGTTAGATCGCTCAAACTCAATCTATTAATTTTGTGTTGAATTCATGTAAATTCATGGGTCGTGTCAATAATTAGTACTAACCATATGTATAGTGTCTGATTCAGGTCATGTTAAGTAGTGGTATATATGCAAATGCGGGCATCCGCAAAATGCATATATTCTTTTTAGATATCCATATTCGCATCCGCAATATTATAATATGAAGAGTTGGAAAGCGCTTCATGTATGTTTGAGGCGTACGTATTTTTGCATAGATATTTTTCTAAATTCCGTTAAATCCTTATAACCAATACTTAAATTTTTGCAATTTTTTATTTTTTTATAATAAAAAACATATTTGAAAATTTTGACAAGATTTAATGAAAAATTCTAACATATGAGGGTACATTGTAAAAATTTGAAAATTCGATATTATAATTATGAGTTATTAAACTTTGAAAAATAATTTCAAAATGCGTGAATGTTTTAAGAGATTTTGTGAAGTTCCCCTTATATATAATAGCAAAAGCCTGTGCCTACAAATATGGTCACCTGCAGAGCCAAGGAGAGAGAAGACACAAATGACCCATGCTCCACAAGCTTAAGGGAATGTATTTCTCTGCCGCTAATCCTATTGATTTTGGAAATGAAATTATTTGGTATTAGTAGGTGATGACATTGCTCTCCCACTTCTAAATATAGAGTAATCTAGCAGCTTTACAACTCATAATATCCTGATATATCTAATAATTATGAAATTATTTACTATAATATGATCATTTCTTTGTCAAAATGATTGCAGTTTCTTAAGGAGAAAAACTTCAAACAAACAATTCCCCCGGTAAAGGTCGAGGATGGAGAGGAAATCACAAATGAAAAGGCCACAGCTGCACTGAGAAGGGCCGTCCATTTCTTTTCGGCCTTACAGGCTAGTGATGGCCATTGGCCTGCTGAAAATGCTGGCCCATTATTTTTCCTTCCCCCCTTGGTGAGACTCATAATTATTATCATTTTTTCTTTAAAAAGTATAATCAATATTGTGATCATCACATAATCAAACATATATTTTTTTGGGATATTCACGTAAAAGTATACATCAAGGAACTTTTTGTGATACCGAGAGAAATCATCAACAACATAACAATTTTTTCTAATGATATTTCACACAAAAACATCTTCTTAGATTGACCAGGCTATGAACAGTACCATTGGATCAAAGACAACCTACCTACCTTTGACTTGTTTTGGTTTTCATATTAATGCAATTGCTAATTGTATTCTTTTTAACGGGAAAAAAATACAGGTAATGTGTTTGTACATTACAGGACATCTTAATATTGTGTTCCCTGCTGAGTATCAAAAGGAAATCCTCCGATACATATACTATCATCAGGTGCATATTCTTGGAAGATTTACATGTTAATTATGCAAACAAGATTAGACTTTTTGCTGAATTACTTGCTTCCTTTCCTTTGTGTGAGTGTGTGTGTTTAAACCATCATGTTTAACAAATATGTTGTAAATTTTGCATAATGTAGAATGAAGATGGTGGGTGGGGATTACACATAGAGGGCCACAGCATCATGTTTTGCACGGCTCTTAGCTACATTTGTATGCGTATGCTCGGGGAAGGACCCGATGGTGGTCAAGAAAATGCTTGTGCAAGAGCGCGAAAATGGATCCTTGATCATGGTGGTGTAACACACATACCATTATGGGGAAAGACCTGGCTTTCAGTATGACCATGTGTCATAAATCTAGTCATATATATATATATAGGTTCAAATATTCACTATGCAGTATGCATATTTTTCCTTTTGTTGTAGATACTTGGTGTGTTCGAGTGGATTGGAACCAACCCAATGCCTCCGGAATTTTGGATCCTTCCTTCATTTCTTCCCATTCATCCAGGTTTGTACATATTTGCTTACTACTTCATTGTATTTCCTAAAAATGTCAGTGTACTTTAGATCCTTATTGCATAATGGAATTTTTTTTTGAAATTATTTATTTTAATGTTGAAAACTAAGTATAGTGTTTAACTCAAAAATGGTTAGCACTTCTGTTATACAATTGCCTATTCCCCCAAAATGCAGCAAAAATGTGGTGCTACTGCCGCATGGTGTACCTGCCCATGTCATACCTTTATGGGAAAAGATTTGTAGGCCCAATCACATCTCTCATTCTTCAATTGAGGGAGGAACTTTACACTCAACCTTACAATGAAGTTAATTGGAAGAGAGTGCGTCATCTGTGCGCAAAGGTGAGTGTACCTTAATCTTCTCTGCATTGTTGATAATTGCTCATTGCTACATATATGCTTTTCAATATTTTTCCAATGCATATATTGTGCAAAACTATATATTAATTGTTACAGGAGGATCTATACTATTCCCATCCTTTGATACAAGATCTGGTCTGGGATAGTCTATACATATTCACTGGGCCTCTTCTCACTCGTTGGCCCTTTAACAAGTTGGTAAGAGAGAAGGCTCTTCAAGTAACAATGAAGCACATTCATTATGAAGATGAGAACAGTCGATACATCACTATTGGATGCGTGGAAAAGGTAAATTTTATGATCATATAATCAAGGTAAGCAATGTAGAGCATCGATTTGGGCTATATTACAGTATTCCTAAAGCCATTTGTATTGAACAGGTCCTATGTATGCTTGCTTGTTGGGTTGAAGATCCAAATGGGGATTACTTCAAGAAGCACATTGCTAGGATCCCAGATTACATATGGGTTGCTGAAGATGGAATCAAGTTGCAGGTCATGAGTACGCATATTTTGCAAAAACAATTCACGAATTAATCTTTTGACTATATGTTTAACATTTGCATTACACTTCGTATTGAATTATGAATGAAGAGATTCCCTAGACTAAATTTCTTTCTAGGGTTAGTTTTGTAAATATAACAATTCAAACTCTAGGATAAACCCCAAGCTCTTGCTTTCTAGCTTCAAGTGATCTACAAGTCCGAAGTCTTTGCAAGAAAAAATAAGGGATCCCTGACTTTGATATATGCCATTTTTATGCAGAGTTTTGGGAGTCAAGTGTGGGATACTGGTTTTGCAATTCAAGCTTTACTTGCTAGTAATCTCGCTGATGAAATTGGACCTACACTTGCGAGAGGGCATGACTTCATCAAGAAATCTCAGGTTTGATTTTCAAGTCTAAAAGCATCTCTTCACCATAATCATCAAATCTACCTTTTTGCTTAAAAAATAAAAACTATTCAATATTCATTCAGACTAGTTATTCCATTTTTCCCTTATAAATTGTAAAGGTCAAGGACAACCCTTCTGGAGACTTTAAAAGCATGTATCGTCACATTTCTAAGGGATCATGGACTTTCTCTGATCAAGATCATGGATGGCAAGTGTCTGATTGTACTGCTGAGAGTTTGGTGGTAATTAACATTTTTTAAATGCATCAATGGGGTAAAATTTTGCACCTTCTCCATAGTTAATATGTTACTCATCAAATTCGCTTTTATTTCAGTGTTGCATGCTTTTCTCCATGAAGCCACCAAAAATTGTTGGTGAGAAAATGGATCCCGAGTGATTTTATGATTCTATAAATGTTATACTTTCTCTACAGGTGAGGATTAACTTTCACTATTGTAAAATTATCAGTCAACCCAAAAGCTTAAAGCTAATGAAAAATGGTTGATAACACTCTCGCTTACATGCGAATTCAAACTAGTACCCCTTATTTATAAGTAAGGCTCAATACGTAGACTATTATTTACTTAATATTCTAACACCATTTCTCGTGCTAGGTTCAAACTTCACCTTAATAAGTGAATAAATAAGACTCAACACGTAGAATATTTAATCGAAATGAAAGGTGAATGAGGAGACATGGTTTGAACTCTGAGCCAAGGGTGTCCCAGCAGTTTAAATTAATAGGAAATGATTGATTTTAATAATTTATTCAATATTCTAACAACTAGCATTGTATTTTGAAGTACAAATATTTGGAAACTATCGGCATGAATAGGAAACCCAGGCTGCATTTGGAAACTTTCTTGAAGTTTCATTTATCTAGTGCAGTGTTTATTTCTTAAGTATTTCACTATGTTCATATCGATAAGCTCTGTTGTATGGTTTAATGCAGAGTAAAAATGGTGGTATATCTGTCTGGGAACCAGTTCGAGCCCAAAAATGGTTGGAAGTAAGTACCTTAACATATTGAAGTAGCCTTGAAATATGCTTCATAATTATTTAAAATTTATAAATTCACCTTTTTTGTATATTTATGGAATTTTTTTTTTTTTTTTTTCTTTTTCCCATCAGCTGCTTAATCCCATAGAATTTGTCTCGGATGTTATCGTTGACCATGAGTACGTTGAGTGCACCGCATCAGCAATCGAAGCTTTAGTTTTGTTTAAGAAGTTATACCCTGGGCACCGGAAGAAAGAGATCGAAGATTCCATAGAAAATGCTGTTCAATTCCTTCAAGACGTACAAACGGCTGATGGTTCATGGTATGTTCCTGCACGGGTTTATTAGATATTTTTTTGAGATTTGTCTGTTTTTATATGGATTTCCCAAAGAAATCTATTACATGATGAAGCATTTCCACAGGTATGGAAATTGGGGAGTTTGCTTCACATACGCTACATGGTTTGCACTTAGAGGATTGGCTGCAGTTGGCCAGAGTTACAACAATTGTCCAGCTATGCGCAGAGCTGTTGATTTTCTACTTAAAGCACAAAGAGATAATGGTGGTTGGGGAGAGAGCTATCTTTCATGCCCAAACAAGGTAATGTTTTTACTAAGAGTAACAGCTCGTATTCGCATGCCAGGTTCAGGTCCTGTCGAGACATGAGCAAAAGACTATATAGGTTAATCTTAGCTCAACCTATTTAATTAAACGAATCAAACCCCTCCACTCTAACCCGCTAATTTCATATTGAATTTATGTCAGGTTCATGAGTCGTGTCAAAAATTGTTAATCTCAAATGTTGAGTGTTGGGTTATAATCGTGTCGAGGCATGAGTATAAAACTATATAGCTTAACTCTAACCTAGCTCATTTAATTAAATAGGTTAATTAGACTCATCAACCCCAATTTTCTTAACTTTGTGTTAAGTTTGTGTCGAATTTGCAGTTCATATCAAAAGTTGTCAACTTTAGTTTTAACATGCATGCATGATGCTAAAAGCTTCTTAATTTTTTATTTATTTTTCATCTTTATTTCCAAACATCATTAATATTTTTTATTATCTTTTACTCTCAACTATTAAAGTAACAATTAAGTGATTAAATTTATCTCTTCTCTGGGATAATTAGTAATTAAACATCGTTGATAACAATTTAAGAACCTTTAATAGCATGAACCTAGCTTTTATTATCTTAATTGTTATTATAGGAAGAATTTCGATGAATGAAGTTTTTGGATCAATTTGTCAAAGAAAAGTATTTCTTGTTGTCTTTATAAGATTTTGCAGATGGTAGATAATAAAATTAAAAATTCTTTGTGCTTGATTATATAATAGGAATATGTACCTCTTGACGGAAACCAATCAAATTTGGTACATACTGCATGGGCAATGATGGGTCTCATTCATGCTGGACAGGTGAGTAGTTCATGTTTTTTAAAAATCTATATCATGCTGTCATATCACATATGCTTTTCTGACATATTCTGATGTTAAAATTGTATTTGTAATATATAGGCTGAAAGAGACCCGACACCTCTTCACCGTTCAGCAAAGCTCATAATTAATTCTTGTTGGGAAAATTGATAATTAATTGGTTATCAATTTCCCACTAACCCTTTATGCGAAAGACAAGTTTGAAAAGAAAACACACGAGAATACACATCAATCACACACATACACAAAGAGTTTACGTGGTTCGGCAATATGCCTACGTCCACGGGGCGTGATCCGGTCTCCTTCTTTACTATTGAGAAATATTGAGTATAATAGTACAAGCCTGAACCGCTCAAGTTTAATATCCCAAACCCAAGCCCTTAACCCCTTGTACACCTCACTCAACTGTCCATCTCAAATACCCAGTAAAGAAAAGTCACAAAGTGTTCTCACCAATTTGGATTTTCCGGATCCCCACTTAACCAAGGATTGCATGTCCTTTTATAGTGGCTAATCACGAAAAATAGGAGAACAATTTTAATCCAATTGCTACTGGGAAAACGAAACCATCATGAATACAAAGTCTTTTCATGATGAAGATAAGCATTGCAACCCACATGTTTATCCACACACGTTTTCTCCAAAAAATCAAATTCCAGTTGTTCTTGGACTCCTTTTAAAACTAACCTTATCCTCTTATAGATAAATATGACTTGAGCCCACCAACTTGAATATTGATATTTTTCAGCAATTATCTTCACACTTGTTGACAATTTGAGCCATTATCAACAATCTCCACCTTGGCGAAAATTTGGCAACCTCCACCTGAGACCTCAGGTCCGCATCTTGACCGATGCCCATCCCCACGTCCTGGGATGTCTTGCAAAACACTGTCTACACCAACAGTAATAATTCCACAAGAATTATCATGCTCCACCATAAAGAGCACATGCACTTAGAATTAAACCATTCCAAGAATTTTCATTTTCGGCACATGTCGAAAAAATCCTGCTGAAAAATATGGTGCAACTTCCATGTTTGGTTCCCCCGGAAGTTCATCAGCCATCGACACCCTTTTCCACCACATACCCAACATCAAAAAATCAAACCAATGTCTCGTATGCAAATGTGGACCCGCTAATAGAACACATCCATTATCCTGACATTTTTAGCGGTCATGCCAGAGGATGTACATGCCATTATCAAAGAACATCATCATAATCATCTCTCACTGCAGTGAGAGAAACACTATTAGCGTTTTTGGAGCAATCTGCCGAGCCTGCTCCTCTCAATGTTTTGTGTAGCCCAGATTGGATGTCCTTGACTTGTATTTGCCACAAGCCAAAGTTCATTCTTCCGTCGAACCTTTCAATCCCAAACTTCAAGGACTGCATTTCTTCTTAACGAGTAGAAATCCGCAACCAAGCTCTGATACCAATTGTTGGGAAAATTGATAATTAATTGTTTACCAATTTCCCACTAACCCTTTATGCGAAAGACAAGTTTGAAAAGAAAACGCACGAGAACACACATCAATCACACACATACACAAAGAGTTTACATGGTTCGACAATATGCCTACGTCCACGGGGCGTGATCCGGTCTCCTTCTTTACTATTGAGAAATATTGAGTATAATAGTACAAGCCTGAACCGCTCAAGTTTAATATCCCAAACCCAAGCCCTTAACCCCTTGTACACCTCACTCAACTGTCCATCTCAAATACCCAGTAAAGAAAAGTCACAAAGTGTTCTCACCAATTTGGATTTTCCGGATTCCCACTTAACCAAGGATTGCATGTCCTTTTCTAGTGGCTAATCACGAAAAATAGGAGAACAATTTTAATCCAATTGCTACTGGGAAAACGAAACCATCATGAATACAAAGTCTTTTCATGATGAAGATAAGCATTGCAACCCACATGTTTATCCATACACGTTTTCTCCAAAAAATCAAATTCCAGTTGTTCTTGGACTCCTTTTAAAACTAACATTATCCTCTTATAGATAAATATGACTTGAGCCCACCAACTTGAATATTGATATTTTTCAGCAATTATCTTCACACTTGTTGACAATTTGAGCCATTATCAACAATTCTCAACTGGAAGATGGCGATTTTCCTTAACAGGTACCTCTCTTTAACTAAGCTTCAAATTTCAGGTATATATATTATGCTTGAACTTTACCTCCAAAGCTTTCTAACCATTCTTCACTCTCTCATACAGGAAATCACTGGAGTCTTCATGAGGAATTGTATGTTACATTTTGCAGCATACAGAAATATTTTCCCATTGTGGGCTCTTGCAGAATACCGCAAGCATGTCCTATTGCCATCTAGAAAATTTTAAATCAAGTGGTGAACTCTTAAAGAAAGCAAGATGAGAATTCTCTTAGTTACTTTTTCTTTAGCGAATGTGTTGATGTTGTACCAGTGAATGTGTGTCAATGTGTAGCATCAGGTGATTTAGCTGATAATTAGCTGGAGAGTCTGTAAATGTGTGTTTTCTTTTTGAATAAATATGTCGTTCAAATATATATAAAATAAATGAAAATTTCTTCGCTTGGCTATAAGCCTATACCCTCGTTTAGCTCTTGAACTCTGTTGGTCCATATATAAAAGTATTTATTTTCATTTTATAATGCCCTATTTTTCTCTTATTATTATTATTATTATTATTTCTCAAAATATATTTATCTGAAAAAGTGTGCTATATATATTTCAATCCAGTCCAATTTCATATGACTGCAAGTTGTTTCGCTCTTGAACTCTAGTGGCCCACCTAGCCAACCCTAGCAAATGGGGTGGCCTCTCCTTTTTTATATGGGTTTTAGACCCATTTTTTTGGAACCCGACCATTACGGGGCAAGTTCAAGAAAACCCTTAAACCCGCCTCACTCCAATCCGTGCCCACCCATATTGATGATTTTGAAGGGATCAACCTCCAATTACTTTAGGCAAAATTATGTTTATTCTTCACTGAATTATCATACGGCCAGACTTATTTAGGTAAGAAAATATAGGGTTTAGCCAATTAGGAAAATAGCCTATTAGGGAAATAAAAGCAAAATATATTGATACAACTTATTAAAAAATAAAAATCTAGGGTTCCTAACTGAGATAAAGAAAAAGATTTCCCCTTTGCCCTCGCCCACAGTTGGGAGGTAACCCTAGGAGCACCTATGCCATAGAGTTGTCTCCTCCTCCCTCTTAGCAGCATCGTGTTCTCAGCCTGTTTTTACCTGACCCTCAAGTAAAGAAGCAACTAAGCAGACATACTTATTTGCCCTAACAGATATAATAGAGAAATGTTATGCGTCATTGTTTTTCTTATATTTGGCACATCTCATGTTACAAATCAATCATTAGATTTGTAGACTTATGTAGATCTCATATAAGTTAATAGTGGACCTCACAAATTTAATGATTGATCTATTAAATTTGTAAAAGAATATTGGCAAAATATGATAAACTTATTGACTCATAACATTTCTCAATATAATATTCGTATTAATGTTTTGAGTGGATAAAGTCAATGAAGAGAAACTATAAAAAAAAAAAAAAAAGGTCAATAAGTACAATAACAAGCAAGATGTTAAGAAGAAATCAAACGGAAAGAAGACTTCTACATTGGAACTTTGAAACTTCAGCCACTACAAAAAAATGGGGATTGTGTGCCTTCAGTTTGGTGACTTGCCAATGGCTAAACACGTCACTAATTGGATGGTGACATGTCATTAGTGATGTGGGTCACGGGCATTAATATAGTGTAGTTTTTACAGCTGATTAGAATTAAGACAAGTAAGCAATTTGTCCATTCAGTAACCTTAGAAGACAAGAGTGCATGGAGGCGACAAAATTACTGCTCCACTGGTAGAGAGACTCTTGTGTTACATATTTTAAATGAATGAAATACATATATAATATTTGTAGTTATTTGAAATTATGGACATTAACAATAATTTTATTCAATTTTATTCAAATTTTAAACCAGCTCATGTCGAGCTATATGCCTATATATATAGATCTAGCAAACTTGTTAGTATTTAATATTTTTTAATTAGTTTTTGTTTTAACTTTATTTTTTAATTCTCTCTCTATCATATTCTAACTTCTCATAGGTGGCCAGCCCAAAAATAATAGTTTCGCTATGAGTCAGCCTGGCCATGGGTGGTCGAAAATAATAGTTTCGCTATGAGTCAGCCTGGCCATGGGTGGTCGAGCCACCCCTTGGCCGGCCACCCCATTTGGCTAAGGGGTTGTTTCCTTTGTTTTTTTAATAAATATTTTAATAATTATTCTTCTAAAATGAGGAATAATATTCATCCACAAAAATTAAGGAATTACGATTCCTTTGGGAATATGGTAGCCTAGTTCTAAAAATCGTTTTCCAAACACCCATTTTCTAAACAAATATTTCTAGGCACAGCCATCTTCTCGTACAAACGAACTTAATTACATTAAAATGCATGCATGTCGACTCAGCGTCTCTTCTCACCTAACTCCACAGGCTAAGTGACATGTGGAGATCCAATTTCGTTCCAACAAGAATGCTAAGTGACATACTTATATATATATATAAGTGATTAATACTTAATTATAAGAAAAAAAAATGATTAATAATCAATTCAGTCTTAGGTCCCTAATTAATTTTCAACCATTATATTATTAAGTTTCACCACTCTTTTTAAATAAGTCTAGTTGTCAACTTACGGTTCAACTAATTAACAACATGATGTCACATCATACCACTAAATTAGTTACATACCTATTGTATATGACATCATAACATGAGAATCTTATAATATTTTAAAAAAATTCCAGAAAATCCAAATCTGAAGCCCAAAGAATGGAGAATTAGGGAATTGTGAAAGTTATTGTAGTAGGTGGAAACATTAATTACAATTAACTGATAAGAGATCATGAGTAGGTGAGGTGGTTTCGTATGGAGAAAGTAGTGGTTTGTAACGGTTTGAGGTGTACGTGTTGCTATGGTTTGTGGGATTTTAAAGGATTTGTTCATCATATATGGAAGCGTAAAGAAGAATCAGAGCAGGTGGAGGCGAAGGATCCATTTCATTTAAAATATAATCCGGATTTAAAGTGTACATAATCTTACATTATTTAATATTTCAAAAAAAAATGTTAATATTAACATCATTTCCTTCTTGTGTGAACATGTAATAAAATAAAAATAAATAAAAACATTAGTTACAAGTAATTGATAAGAGATTGGCTTGATACGAAAAAAGTAGTGGTTTGTAAGGTTTGAAGTGTACGTGTTTTGGAGACTTGTTAGTCTTTTTATGGAATTGGCGATAGATCTTATATATGGATGATGTGACAAAACATAACTTTATTATTTATTGTCGGAATTAGGCTCCTTAAAAGTCTAGCGAAATTTGAGCTTGGCTCGAATTCGGCAAACTTAACCAATCGAGTCTTCAATTAAGAGCATGTTTAGAATTGCGTTTGAAAAATAGAGTTTTTAAACTAAAAAGAGTTTTTAGGCAAAAGCTTCATTTTTAAGCTTTTGCCAAAATTACTTTTTGGTCATTTTTAGGCTTTTTATATCCTTAAAAACGCTTTTAATTTTTTTACCAAACGAATACTTTTTTCTTCAAACGAACTTTTTGAGTGTTAAAAGTACTTTTAGGCCTCTCAAACGCAATCTCAAACAGGCCCTAAGTCAAACAGTTCAAACGACTATCTACTTTTGCATTTTTCTTTCTAAATTATCCTTAAATTTTTTCAAAAGTACACATATAATAATGTTAGAGAGAGAGAGCTTTTGGTGAAGATGACTGGAACGAAGTCGTCATCCTAACAACAAAGATTTCTTGCTTGCATTTCAAACTTGTGAGTGAACATCCTCCTTTCTATTCCCACATATTTCTCTAATAATTTACCAAATCCATGTAGGTGATTAGCTATATATGTTGCTTCTTTTTGTTTCCAACTTGCCATGGGATCTGATTACCAACCCTCATCTTTAGAAATTAGGATTATCTTTAACTAATTATATTTTAGGGGTATTTTTGTCTTCTCACTTTTTGAAAAACACAAAAATAGCCTTCTAATAATAGACCGAAGAAGATCCTATTCCCACCTTTAGAGTGTGGGAAACCCCTACCTTTAGAGAGGTTTGTCCACCTTCGCCGGTAGGGAAATGGGATTGTCCACCCTCCACAATCCACTCCTATCTTTTTTATTTCATGTATATTGTCACTTTGAACGTATAGTATATGGGTGCCATGTCATATACGATATGCATATAATTAATTTAGTGGTATGATGTGACATCATGTTGTTAATTAGTTGAACGGTAAGTTGACAACTAGACTTATTTAAAATTGTGCTGAAACTTAATAATATAATTGTTGAAATTAGAGACCTAAGACTGAATTGATTATTAATCATTTTTTTTTCTAATTTAGTATTAATCACTTATATAAGTATGTCACTTAGCACTCTCGTACGAACGAAATTGGATCTCCACATGTCACTTAGTGTGTAAAGTTTTTTTTTTTTTTTTTTTTTTTTTTTTTTTTTTTTTTAGCTATGAGGTTATAATTAACGTCATAAAGACAAACATTAAAAACATACAATCAAGTCTTATATATGACTTCAACATTCGCTAACTCATGTTCAAACTTCAGTTATAGAACAAGATCTGCTACTGGAGTACTCAATCTAATACATAGGTAGTCCATATTCCCAATTTTTATTTTCTCGGCCATGGGAGTAAACCCTCACACCGAAACAAATTCTCCTCGATTCAAAAGCCAAGATAAAAAACCTTCACCCCAAAGATCGCTCATGAAAGTAGATTTAAAGAAAAGTCAAACCCTTATTAAAATAATAATAATAATAATAATAACAACAACAACAACAAAAACAATAAAAGGCCAGCAAATAGCTACAACAGCCGAGGTGAAGGAGGCGAAACGCACTGGCCGGTGCGTGATGGAGAGATGGAGCTGTTTTGCGCAGATGGGCAGTTGAAGAGCTGTGGAGTATAGTGGGCCAGCGCGTGGCTGAGCAAAACCAATTGAGGAGATTACATTTAGATTTGAAAAACTTGATCTAAAGTCCAATTGATTACGAGGATCGGAGGTGAAAAGTGGCGCAGCACAGTAGAGGACAGACGGAGACAATGCAACATAAGCAAAGGGATAGCAAGAGCAACTGGACTAGTTGGAAAAGCAAAGCAAAGCAAAAGCAAAGCAAAGCAAAAGCAAAAGCAAAAAAAAAAAAAAAAAACTGAAAAAAGAAAGAAAAAAACAAAAAGAAAAGGGAGAGGAAAGAAGAGGGGAGTAGGGTAGGTCCCCACAGGTTTTCTCTAGGGCCAGCTATTCACACCAACTTATTTACTTAGCGTGTGAAGTTGGGTGAGAAGATACGCCGACTCGACTTGCATTTTAATGCAATTAAGTTCGTCCGTACGAGATAAGAACCGGTGATAGAGCAAATTGATCATCTATTTAATAAGGTAGTTCAACCGAACCAAAAGTTTTGTTTGTTGTTATTGATGGGGTGCTGGTCACCGACAGCCAGGCCAATACCCTTTTAATTGTGCCTAGAAATATTTGTTTAGAAAATGGTTGTTATGATTTTTAGAGCTAGCGTATTTCTAAAAGGAATAGCAGTTCCTTAATTTTTGTGGAGGAAGAATAATAATTATTAAAATATTTACTAAAAAAACAAAGAAATGCTCTAGCCACCCCTTAGCCAAATGGGGTGGCCGGCTAAGGGGTGGCTTGACAGAACCACCTTAAGGTCAATCTGATTAACAAAATCCCTTCGTACACTAGACTATCGGCCTAAGAGCAGTAACAAAAGATACTCTATATGTCATTCTATTCCTTATGTTTATAAAAAATTTTAAAAAAATTACAAAAACCTTACTCACATCAGATTTCTTCCATTTAATCAACCCTCACGGTTGTTACAATGTTCTCCAATGTGTAGGAAACCAAAAGTGGTTCCATATACATTCTTTTAATATAAACATTTTTCATTTCTCTCTCATCTTTCATTTTTTTGCCTTTAATTGGGATTGTATTAAGATTTTATAAAAAAAGTGAGGATAGGTAGAAAACTTATATTTTGTAAAAAAATAATATTTTAATAGTATAAGATAAGGTAATGAAAGCTATTGTAAAAGAAAATGAAAGAGACGGAACTTTTGTTTTTGTTTTAACTTTATTTTGTAATTCTCTCTCTATCATATTCTAACTTTTCATAGGTGGCCAACCCCAAATATAATGGTTTCGTTGTGAGTCAGGTTGGCCGGCCATAGGTGGTCGAGCCACACCTTGGCCGGCCACCCCATTTGGCTAAGGGGTTGTTTCCTTTGCTTTTTTTAATAAATATTTTAATAATTATTCTTCTAAAATGAGGAATGATATTCATCCACAAAAATTAAGGAATTTCAATTCCTTTGGGAATATGGTAGCCGAGCTCTAAAAATCATTTCCCAAACAACCACTTTCTAAACAAATATTTCTAGGCACAGCCATCTTCTCGAACAAACGAACCTTTTTGTTTTGTTTTGGTTTTTTTTTTTTTTGACATATCCACGTAAGGGAAGGGGGAGAAAAGATTCGAACCAGTGACCTTCACTTCATTAAGCGTGGTCCATAGCCGATTGAACTACCCCTTGAGAACCGTACAAACAAACTTATTTGCATTAAAATGCTTGCATGTCGACTCAGCGTCTCTTCTCACTTAACTCCACAGGCTAAGTGACATGTGGAGATCCAATTTCGCTCCAACGAGAATGCTAAGTGACATACTTATATAAGTGAATAATACTTAATTAATTGACTATGAGAAGCATCATATCCTTCTCTCTACCTTTTCATCTAAACAATATTAAAAAGAACTTTAAAATAAAGAAAGATATAGATTTAGATCTTTTTTCTTCTTCTTTCATAGTAGCAGTGCTTGGCATCTTCTTTGTAAGCTCCATCGGTCTCCGTTTCTGGCGGGTTGCTTTAGATCTAGTTTATAGATCTAGATCTAGTCTCTACAACCTTAGATCTGATCTTTTTTCTTCAGCCAAGGTATATCCTCCGAAGGAATATCTACAATGTCGTGCTTCTCAACTGCTGCTTGTGAGGGTTTTGGTTTTTGTTTTTTGTTGTTGTTATTGTTGTTTTTATTTTATGGTCCTAGCCGTTGGGCTGAGGACGTGAATAATGCTTCTGGCTTTCGGGTTGAGAGGAAAATGATTTGGGTGTGAGTATTTTGCTCATACCTAGGAAATGGCTTCCTATGCTCCCGAAGGGAGTCTGCGTTAGTAGATATGTTCTATAAGCTGAAGATTGGGCTGGGATAGCGGATGTTTGACATCATAGATTGGTTTTTCAATGTAAGATTTGTTATATTTTCGATTTTTTGACGTGTAATCTTTTAACTTCAACTATGATCTTTCAGAACTGTATGTTTTGTGATTGTAAGAGCTTTTATGCACTTACTTCTATTAATAAAATCATATTGATTTTTCCTAAAAAAAAAATAAAATACTTAATTAGAAAAAAAAATGATTAATAATCAATTCAGTCTTAGGTCTCTAATTTTCAACTATTATATTATTAAGTTTCACCACTTTTTTTACATAAGTCTAGTTGTCAACTTACTGTTCAACTAATTAAGAACATGATCTCACATCATACCACTAAATTAGTTATATACCTATCTATATGACATGATAACATGAGAATCTTATAATATTTTAAAAATATTCCAGAAAATCCAAATCTGAAGCCCAAAGAATGGAGAATTAGGGAATTGTGCAAGTTATTGTAGTAGGTGGAAACATTAATTACAATAATTAATTGATAAGAGATCATGTGTAGGTGAGGTGGCTTCGTACGGAGAAAGTAGTGGTTTTGTAATGGTTTGAGGTGTACGTGTTGCTATGGTTTGTGGGATTTTAAAGGATTTGTTCACCATGGAAGCGTAAAGAAGAATCAGAGCAGGTGGAGGCGGAGGATCCATTTCATTTAAAATATAATCCGGATTTAAAGTGTATATAATCTTACATTATCTAATATTTTAAAAAAAAAATTGTCAATATTAACATTATGTACACTGTTATTCTTAATTTGAATCTCTCATTTTCATTTTTTTTTTGTTAAAAGAAAAATAAATAAAAACAGTAATTACAAGTAATTGATAAGAGATTGGCTTGATACGGAAAAAGTAGTGGTTTGTAAGGTTTGAAGCGTGCGTGTTTTGGAGACTTGTTAGTTTTATGGATTTGGCGATAGATCTTATATATGGTTGATGTGACAAAACATAACTTTATTATTTCTTGTCCGAATTAGGCTCCCTAAAAGTCTAGCCAGATTTGAGCTTGACTCGAATTTGGCAAATTTAACCAATCGAGTCTTCAATTAAGCCAAACAGTTCCGACGACTAACTACTTTTGCGTTTTTGTTTCTAAATTATCCTTAAATTTATTCAAAAATACACACATAATAATGTCACAGAGAGAGAGAGAGAGAGAGAGAGAGAGATAGCTTTTGGTGAAGATGACTGGAACAAGTCGTCATCCTAACAACAAAGATTTCTTGCTTGCATTTCAAACTTGTGAGTGAGCATCCTCCTTTCTATTCCCACATATTTCTCTAATAATTTACCAAATCCATGTAGGTGATTAGATATATATGTTGCTTGTTTTTGTTTCCAACTTGCCATGGGATCTGATTACCGGCCCTCATCTTTAGAAATTAGGATTATTTTCAGTTAATTATATTTGATGAATATTTTTGTCTTTTTATTTTTTAAGAAAACAAAAATACTTCTCCATTAATAAATGGGAGAAGATCATATTCCCACCTTTAGAGTGTGGGAAACCCTCACCTTTAGAGGGGTTTGTCCACCCTCACCGGTAGGGAAATGGGATTGTCCACCCTCTACAATCCACTCCTATCTTTTTTATTTAATGTATATTTGTCACTTTGAATGTATAGTGGGTGCCATGTCATATACGATAGGCATATTATGTGACATCATGTTGTTAATTAGTTGAACAGTAAGTTGACAACTAGACTAATTTAAAATTGTGCTCAAATATAATTGTTGAAATTAGAGACCTAAGACTAGATTGATTTTTTTTCTAATTTAGTACTAATCACTTATATAAGTATGTCACTTAGCATTCTCGAACAAAATTGGATCTCCACATGTCACTTAAAGTGTGAAGTTTTTTTTTTTTTTTTTTTTTTTTTTTTTTAGCTTTTAGCTTATAACGTCATAGAGATAAACATTAAAAACATACAATCAAGTCCTATATATGATTTCAACATCTGTTAACCAATGTCAAACTTCAGTTATAGAACAAGATCTGTTGCAGGCGTACTCAATCTAATACATAGATAGTCCATATTTTCAACTTTTATTTTCTTGGCCATGGGAGTAAACCCTCACACCGAAACAAATTCTCCTCGACTCAAAAGCCAAGATAAAAAACCTTCACCCTAAAGATCGCTTATGAAAGTAGATTTAAGGAGAAGTCAAACCCTTATTAAAAAAAAAATAAATAAATAAAAAAGCCTACAAATAGCTACAACAGCTGAGGTGAGGGAGGCGAAACACACTGGCAGGTGTGTGGTGGACGAGATGGAGCCGTTTTGCGCTGATAGGCAGCTGAGGAGCTGGGAAGTTGGGAAGCATGGTGGGCCAGTGCATGACTGAGCAAAACTAGTTGAGGAAACTATATCTAGATTTGAAAAACTTGATCTAAAGTCCAACTGATTACGAGAAGGCGAAAAGTGGTTCAGCACATGCAATAGAAGGCAGACGAAGGTAGCGCAGCATAAATAAATGAATGGAAAGAGTAACTGGACTGGTTGAAAAAACTACAAAAAAAAAATAAAATAAAAAATAAAAAATAAAGAGGAAGAGGAAAGAAGAGGAGAGTAGGTCCCCACAGATTTTTTCTCAATAGGTTTTCTGTAGGGCCGGCTATTCACACCAACTTATTGACTTAGCGTGTGAAGTTGGGTGAGAAGATACGCTGACTCGACATGCATTTTAATGCAATTAAGTTCGTTCGTACAACTGTACAAGATAAGAACCGGTGGTAGAGCAAATTGATCATCTATTTAAGGCAGTGCAACCAAACGAAAAGTTTTGTTTGTTGTTATTCATGCATGGGGGTACTGGTCACCGACAGCCAGGCCAGTACTCTTTTAATTGCGCCTAGAAATATTTGTTTAGAAAATGGTTGTTTGGGAAATGATTTTTAGAGCTAGCGTATTTCTAAAAGGAATAGCAGTTCCTTAATTTTTGTAGAGGAAGAAGAATAACTATTAAAATATTTATTGAAGAAACAAAGAAATGCTCTAGGCACCCTTAGAGCATTTTCAGCAATTTTTTCGTTATTTTTATTACATTTAAGGATCAAAATTACTTTTTATTTATCTATGTCAAAATACACCCCAATAGGTTTCATTAACCATTCCCTATATCATTAAACTATTTATTTATTTTTAATTATATTATATATATGAGAGGAGAGAAGAGAGAGAATCATTTTTTATTTATTTTAATAATCATAAGGATTGCAATTGTGGAACCCAAAACATTGGGTTCCATTGTAGTAATCTTAATGTTTATGATTCATTTAGGGAGTCTGCTATGAGATTTTTTTGCGATTTTTTGGATATATTCCCTAAACTTAGGAAACAAACTCCCTTATAGGGAGTTTGTTGGGAATGCTCTTAGCCAAATGGGCGGCCAGCTAAGGAGTGGCTCAACCGAACCACCTTATGGTCAGTCTAATTAACAAAATCCCTTCGTACACTAGATCATTGGCCCAAGAGTAGTAACAAAAGATGCCTTATATGTCATTCAATTCCTTATGTTTAAAAAAAAAATGTAAAAAAATTACAAAAACTTACTCACATCAGATTTCCTACTTTTAGCCAACACTCAAAGTTGCTACAGTATTCTCCAATGTGTAGGGAACCAAAAATGGTTCCATATACATTATTTTAATATAAGCGTTTTTCTTTTCTTTCTCATATTTCATCTTTTTACCTTTAATTGGGATTATGTTGGAATTTTGTAAAAAAAGTGAGAGTAGGTAGGGAACTTGTATTTTGTAAAGAAATAATATTTTAATAGTATAGGATAAGGTAAGGGAAGCTATTGTCAAAGAGAAATGATAGAGACACAACTTTTTGACATAAGTTCGGCTCAACTTTTCTCTTATGTGGTCATTTTTAAAAAAAACAAAATAAAAAATAAAATAAAAAAAGTTCTGAAGTAATAACATCCTATGTTGTCATTTTTTTCATTTGGTATTTTTTTTTTTTTTAAAAAAAAAATGATATTTTTCTTCAGAATAATGACCATTTTTTAAAAAAAAAACAATGGCCATTTTTCAGAAGAAAAATATCATTTTTTAAATTAAGAATGATTAAAGTGAACTATAAAAGCTTAACGGGTTAAGCTATTAAAATACTCTTTGATCCTGCATATTCTGATGTTAAAATTGTATATGCAATTGGCTGAAAGAGACCCAACACCTTTTCATCGTGCAACAAAGCTGATAATTAATTCTCAACTGGAAGATGGCGATTTTCCTCAACAGGTACCTCTCTTTAGCTAAGCTTCAAATAGACCGGAGATGATCCTAACATGCATTTAATTCAGAAAGAATAGGTAGCAAAGAAAAATAACCCAACTTTGAAGTATATTATGCTTGAATTTTACCTCCGAAGCTTTCTAACCATTCATCACTCTTTCATGCAGGAAATCCTTGGAGTCTACTTGAGGAATTGTATGATACACTATGGAAAGTACGTACGTACAGAGAAACTCATCCATTGTCGGCTCTTGCAGAATACTGCAAGCGTACGTGTCCCATTGCCATTCAGAAAAATTTGAATTAATTAGTGAACTATATATAAGAGGCACCAATAAAAAAGCCAATTGTTAATTCTCTTAAGGAATATTATACAATGTTGTGCCCTGAGACTAATATGTAAGAAATTCCCTAATTATATGAAAGTGCAGCCCATACGCCATGTGTTTATTGTGATTTATATTAAACATATATAATTACGGGTGTTTGTGGTAATTTATTTTGAATAAGAAATTATTTGTGGAATTAAAATTGGAATGGATTTTATTTTGATTTCTTATTTCTTGATGAGAGAAATAAATAAAGTAAATTAAGTTTTAATTGAGATGGTTGAGGGGTACCGATCGGTACCTCGCGAGTCGCGAGGCCCTTAATTAGAAGAGGAAAAAATAAAAGCAGAAATTCCAATTACAAAAAATGTTGTCCATTAATTCTCCACAGGGTGGTCGAACAAAACTGGAGCAAAACTACCTTAACAGGTGGGAGGTTGAAGCCTCCCAACATTTTTAAAAAGCTCACAAAATATTTGTGTGAGTATTCTTTTTGGATCATTTTTTTTAAAAAAAAAACAAAAAAAGAAGATTTGTCCTTCCCTCCTTTCAAGTTCTAGTTTCGCCCTTTTGTGCGAACAATCTCGTTTTGGCTATTAGGATGGTTTGGTCACTCCTAAGACATTCTTTGAGAGTGTCTAAATCACCCCTTTAGACATTTCAAATGGACTTGTTAGAATATTTTATTTTCTTCTAGTTGCCTTATATGTTCTAGGGTTTAGTTTAGGGTTTCTTGCTTATCACTCATAGCCTCTATATATATAGGGCTGTTAAGAGAGCAAGCCGCAAGCTCGGGCTCGGCTCGCATAAACTCGGCTCGTGCTCGACTCGAATATTAAATGAAGCGTTTCGTGAACACGAATCCTGGTTCGAATATTAAACGAAGCTAGCTCGGCTCAACTTGGCTAAGTTCATGAACAGCTCGTATAAGGCTCGAATTGGTAGTTATTCATATAATTCCTCATATTAATATTAAAAATTGTTGATTTTTTTTTTTTCTTTCTAATAGCATCTTTTTATTATAAAATGATGCATATCCTATCTCTTCGAAACCAAGTGCCTGTATTGACTCGGGTTCCATACTCCGCTAGCCAGACTAAGCAAATGCTCATATACAAGCTGGCTTCTTGAGCCGTTTAAAAGTACTTAAAGTTTAAATTTATAATTAAAAAAATAATAATAAATTAAACAAATTAAATTAAATATAAGAGCCAGCTCGTGAACTGGCTTGGTTCGGCTTGACTTATTATGAGCTCAAGCTTGAGCTCGATTTTTTGACTCGTCCTTAAGCTCGGCTCGAGCTCGAGGTAGGGTAAAATTTAAACAAGCCGAATCCAAACAAAGGAAGCTCGCTCAAACTCGGCTCGTTTACACCCCTATATATATATAGAGATCTCTGTAATCACAATAATACAACCAATTATTATTAATATAATGTAGTTCATTGTTTTCTTACACTCTTTCTCTCTTCCCACTCTCATGCTTCCGTCCCAATATATTCAACAATATATTTAACATGGTATCAAAGCTATTTAACATGGTATCAGAGCCACTTTCTTATGGCCTCCAATAAACGTCTTTGACATTTTCCAATGCTCCCTCTGACAACCTCCCTTTTCCGGTCGTCCGCACTCCACCAAGTGGTTTTTTGCTCAAAATCTCTTTCATGCCTTCAATGTAGCCTCATATGGGAAAATTTATCTCAGATTCATGCTTGCGAGTCCTAAATCTACAAATCTATGGAAGTTCCACCGCCATCGGCCGTCCCACGTGCCTCCACGCGCATCCGACAGTCCCTGCAAGCGTCACACGCATCGCCACTGTGACTCTTCTCGACCAAATAACCACCAAACGTGGTGTTTCGGCCCCAGATCGGTATATCTGTGCAATTTCAGTCCATTCCAGACTTGCACGTGCTCCCACACACTGCTAGGAGAAACTGCCGGTGAACCCACGCGCCTCACATGCCGCCACTGCCCTAGCCGGTGCTACACGCTCCACTCCAGATGATAGTGATTAGATGATTCCGAGTCTAGATCCAAAGAGATCTCAACCGTCCAGGTTTCTATGCACCCTTACGCGCCTCCCGAAGGTTCTGTCAGTCTTTCACCCGCCTCCCATGGTATTCCGCGCGCCTGAAGGGTCTCACCACGCGCCGGTAGCATCTCCCACATGCCAGACGCTCCTTGCTCTTTATATCTGCCATGTGTCCCTCAGAGAGCGCACCACGTCAGCCCTAGCCCTCTACCACGTGTCATATCCAAAAAAAAAAAAAATAAATAAATTCAAACTCATCCGGATCCAATATTTTCGACCTGGTCCAATGGATTAGAATCAGATCGTCTCTTTTGGGCCAGACCGACCCATTCAACGATCCACGGGCCCACGTAACCGGTCCAATCGGATCCATCCAAGGCGCTCCAAAACCGGATTCTAACCAGGTCATCGGGTTCAAATAAAGTCATCTCCAACTTGATCCAAAACCAGTTTCTAACCGGGTCATCAGGTTCTAAACCGGTCCAACTGGGTCAATCTATCCAACCGGTCCAAATTAGTCAACCTGGTTCAACGGGTTAGACCCAGTTCATATCATTTTCGGGTAAAGCTATATGGTTTTGGCCTATTTTGGCCCAATCAAACCGGCCCAACTTAGCCTATTCTATAAGGCTCCAATTCAAGTCTCAGGCACAGTCCATGGCCGAAATCATTCACTGCCACCAGCAGCCACTGCTAGCCTCCATTGCCGTCGTCCTTCGCCTCAGGCCGCCACTCTCCAGCCATTACTCTGGCGAGCCCAAAAAAAAAGAAAAAACTGGCTTGAAAATGAACGTCATGCATGGATGGATGATGAAGATGGAATCCCCTCGCCATGGAGGAGGGACATGCAGCTTTTGTCCGAGGGGCGGCTCAATCATTTCTCTAGCTATTTTTTATTTAAATGACATGTGTAACAATATATATGATTGATATTGCTGTGACACATTAACAGATTCTGTCAACATTTTTTACGACATGAACTTATTTTTATTTTTTTTAGCTGACCCACAGAAAAAATAAAAACAAAAACCCATTGTAAATGCAAATTTCCAGAAAAATAAGGGAGTTGTTACCATTTTTCTTTTTATAGAAGGAATCGTTAATTCCTATTGACCCAAAAATTAATTTTACATGTCATTTTCCTTTTTTCTTTCTTTTTGATTAGTTGTATGGTAAAACAGATGTACCTTAGACAGAGGAATTTTGGTATTAATATATGGTTCATAAAAAATAGAAAGCATCCCTATACTTCATGATTTCACATCGGAGGGTTTGACAAATAAGTACATTTTCATTCGGTAACCTAAGAGCATTCGCATTGGCTTCAATAAATTAGTTTTTTTTTTTTTTTTTTTAACTATTTCTTTTTTCTTTTTTTTTTTTTTACTATTTTAACCGATAATGTAACCAAAAAAAAAAAAACCCTCAACATCCTGCTCAATAAAATGACTAAGGATTTGTTGAGGAGCTATAGTATTGTAGCTCAACAAAACATTATTTATATTTATAATAAAAAGAAATATTGCTCACTCTCTTCATTGAGAATTGGGAAAGTATATATATATATATATATATATATATATATATATATATATATATATATATATATATATTAAATAGAAAAGTGAAAGTAAATAGCTAAAATGTTGAGCCGGATATAGGTAATTTGAAAAAAGTTGATAGTTAAAATAGAAAAATATGTTTTTTAGCTAAATTTTAACTAAATATTTGTTGAGTCGGATGTGAGTGCTCGAAGACAAGAGTGCAACGTTCACTGTTCTTTTCAAAAGTTTGTGATTGACTTAAATGATGGAGGCCACGAAACTCCAACTCTTTTGGTAAAGAGAGATCTTATGGTTCATATTTTAATTGAATATAATATATCATTGTAGTTATTTGAAATTACGGAAAACAATAATTTTAGAGGGGGGGACTGGTAGTGGCCTTGGTCCCTCCTCCCCCCCAGATTACAAGGAAAAAAAAATTAAGGTAAAGAAAAATAATTTAAGGTATTTTTTGCCAATTGATCTCTTCCCAAAAAAATTTTGAGCCTGAATCCTTACAAATTCAAAGCTGGCTCCGTCCCTGTTGAGTTCTAATCAAATTTGAAATAATGTGGACATAACATATGAACGAATAAATGTGGATGAGTATAACTTCTATATGGTTGTGGAATAAAACTCTCGTTTTATGCCCACCATTCAGAAGCTGACACCTTAGCTTGGAACACAATAAGAAAAAAACATACAACTACACCTAATTATATCAAGTTATGTTATTATTATTTTTTTAAAAAAGAAATAAATTTAGAGGGCCACCCAGGGTGGCCGGCAAGCCCTCACTTAGAGAGGTGGGGCGGCTCGCCGCCACCCCGGCCTTTCTAGGGTGGCGCGCGGCAACCCCAGATATGGTGTGGGTGGCCCGCGTGCCACCATCAGATCTGTCTGGGGTGGTGCGTGGCCACCCTAGATGGGTCGGGGGTGGCACCTCCCTCTACTCACGCCACCACTGCTACCCACACCTCTGCCGGTAATCTCTCTCTGGCGTATTTATCTGCATCCGGTGGATTGGTTGGTTTTTTAATGTTTAGAACATAGTTATTAGGTGTTTTGGTTTTAGTTTCTTAAAATCTACTAGATGAGGTGTCAGGATTTTAAAGGAAGGCAGAAAACATAAGTTTTCTGCCAAGACCGTATAGAAGCACCATAACATTACACCAAAATAATGGACCCCACTATAGATAACTGGCTCATCCATGGAAGTTGATGATTTATGCTCACCCCACAAAATAGTGAAATACAGTTAGTAGATGCCATGCAATTATGAACACCCAAAGTTGGCACATCCTCGATCGGCCTTATTGCAATTCTATAAAAGGTTTTCGTAATGGGATTTTTTTTGCTCAAATTAGTTTGAAAGAAAGTGATCATAAGGAAGAATATGTGGAGGCTTAAGATAGCAGATGGTGGAAAATGCCCTTATATCTTCACCACAAACAACTTTGTTGGAAGGCAGACATGGGAGTTTGACCCTGAGGCTGGTACCCCAGAAGAGAGGGCTCATGTTGAAGAGGCTCGTCAAAATTTCTACAAGAACCGGTTTCACGTGAAACCTAGCAGTGATCTCATATGGCGAATGCAGGTATACGTACCCTCATCCTCTCTCTCTCTATGATCTATACATACTAAAAACACTTACTTTCCTGCATCAAAATCTTTGCTGTAGAGTAGGGTAACAATTCGTGTTTACATTTGAGGTTTGAGTTGTGTCGATATATAAGTATAAAACTATAGGTCAATTCTAACCCGATCAATTTAATTAAACCGGTTAAACTCATCAATGGCTCAACCCTAACTAACTAACTAATTTAGTATTAAGTTCGTGTAAGTTCACGGGTCATGTCAATAATTAGTACTAGCCCTATGTTGTGTGTCGGGCTCAGGTCATGTCGGAATATGGGTATAAAGCTATATACATTACAAAAAAACCAATTTTTCTTGATTGAGATTTATTGACGTGTTAAGCTCATTTACACGTCAGTAAAGTTTATTGACGTAGCGTTCTTGACGTGTGTTCAACGTTAAAATTAAATAGGGGTGTCCCTAAATGTGATTTCTTGACGTGTGACTGTTTGCCACGTCATTAATTTTTGACTTGTCAAAATTGACAGATCAATAAATTACTGACGTGTCAGTTTTGACACGTCAATAAATTTATTGACATGAATTGTTGACGTATCAGTAAATTATTGACATGTCAGAAATTGACAGTCAATAAATTTGTTCACGTGCCAATTTCAAAATGTCACTAAAGTTTAAAAATTATTAAAAAAAAAAAAAATTATTTTTTATTTTTTTCACCATCATCTCTTTCTCTCTCTCCGGAGAGAGAGAAAGAGATGCTGGAGAAATTAACGAAGGGATCCCTTCGTTTCTCCCTGGAGAAACGGATCCCTTCGTTTCTCCAGCTGGAGGAACGAAGGGAGAGAGACAGAATGGCGTGCTCGCCATTCTCTCCTTTTCTCACACTCTCTCTCTTCTTTTCTCCTCAAAAGTAATTTTGAGAAGAAAAAAATAAACTGTTACTGAAGAGAACCAAATACAGCTCCGAAACATGGCCTAATTTTTTGGAAACCAAAATTCTGAGAGACACTCCATTTCTTTTCTTCATTCTTCTTTCCACAGTTTTCTGAGCATCCAAACTGAGAATAACACTAAAACTTAATCGAGAGAGAGAGGTAACTCGCTTCGACACGGCTGAGGAGAATGGGCGGCTTTAGATCTGGAGAAGAAGAAGACTTCAATAGAGAAGAGGGAGATTGAGAGAGGAGAGAGAGTGTGTCGGAGAATAAAAGAAGAGGGAATGAATAAATAATAAGAAGAGGAAAAGAAAGAGGGAAAAAGTTGAATATTTAAGAGAGATCTCCTGCTCATTTTTAGTGATACGCCAACATTTAATAGTCAAAAAATTATTAAGAAATTTTTTTTCTTGACGTATTACATTTGACACGTCAAGAAAATACATTGAAAATAGTAAGAGAAAAAAATGATATGATCACTTATTTTTTTAAAAAATACTATTTGAATTATTAATGATATGGATCAACCTTGATTCAAACCATTTAATTAAACAAGTTAGATCAACCTCTTAACTGTAACATGTTGATTTAATACTAAATTTGTATCAGATTCGGAAGTCGTATAAAATATTATATAAAATATTCATAATATCATGATATATTGTAATCTAGTGGCTTTAAAATTCAAAATATCATGAGATATCTAATAATTCAGAAATTGTTTACTCTAATATATATGCTCATTTCTTTGTCAAAATGATTGCAGTTTCTTAAGGAGAAAAACTTCAAACAAACAATTCCTCCAGTAAAGGTTGAGGATGGAGAGGAAATGACAAATGAAAAGGCCACAGCTGCACTGAGAAGGGCCGTCCATTTCTTTTCGGCCTTACAGGCTAGTGATGGCCATTGGCCAGCTGAAAATGCTGGCCCATTATTTTTCCTTCCCCCCATGGTGAGACTCATAATTATTATCATTTTTTCTTTAAAAAGTATAATCAATATTGTGATCATCACATAATCAAACATATATTTTTTTGGGATATTCACGTAAAAGTATACATCAGGGAACTTTTTGTGATACCGAGAGAAATCATCAACAACATAACAATTTTTTCTAATGATATTTAACACAAAAACATCTTCTTAGATTGACCAGGCTATGAACAGTACCATTGGATCAAAGACAACCTACCTATCTTTGACTTGTTTTGGTTTTCATCTTAATGCAATTGCTAATTGTATTCTTTTTAATGGGAAAAAAATGCAGGTAATGTGTTTGTACATTACAGGACATCTTAATATTGTGTTTCCTGCTGAGTATCAAAAGGAAATCCTCCGATACATATACTATCATCAGGTGCATATTCTTGGAAGCTTTACATGTTAATTATGCAAACAAGATTAAAATTTTTACTGAATTACTTGCTTCCTTTCCTTTGTGTGAGTGTGTGTGTTTAAACTATCATGTTTAACAAATATGTTGTAAATTTTGCATATTGTAGAATGAAGATGGTGGGTGGGGATTACACATTGAGGGCCACAGCATCATGTTTTGCACGGCTCTTAGCTACATTTGTATGCGTATACTCGGGGAAGGACCCGATGGTGGTCAAGAAAATGCTTGTGCAAGAGCGCGAAAATGGATCCTTGATCATGGTGGTGTAACACACATACCTTCTTGGGGAAAGACCTGGCTTTCAGTATGACCATGTTTCATAAATCTAGTCATATATATATATATATATATATATATATAGGTTCAAATATTCACTATGCAGTATGCATATTTTTTCCTTTTGTTGTAGATACTTGGTGTGTACGAGTGGATTGGAACCAACCCAATGCCTCCGGAATTTTGGATCCTTCCTTCATTTCTTCCCATTCGTCCAGGTTTGTACATATTTGCTTACCACTTCATTGTATTTCCTAAAAATGTCAGTGTACTTTAGATCCTTATTGCATAATGGAATGTTTTTTTTTGAAATTATTTATTTTAATGTCGAAAACTAAGAATAGTGTTTAACTCAAAAATGGTTAGCACTTCTGTTATACAATTGCCTATTCCCCCAAAATGCAGCAAAAATGTGGTGCTACTGCCGCATGGTGTACCTGCCCATGTCATACCTTTATGGGAAAAGGTTTGTAGGCCCAATCACACCTCTCATTCTTCAATTGAGGGAGGAACTCTACACTCAACCTTACAATGAAGTTAATTGGAAGAAAGTGCGTCATCTGTGCGCAAAGGTGAGTTTACCTTAATCTTCTCTGCATTGTTGATAATTGCTCATTGCTACATATACGCTTTTCAATATTTTTCCAATGCATTGATTGTGCAAAACTATATATTGTTACAGGAGGATCTATACTATCCCCATCCTTTGATACAAGATCTGGTCTGGGATAGTCTATACATATTCACTGAGCCTCTTCTCACTCGTTGGCCCTTTAACAAGTTGGTAAGAGAGAAGGCTCTTCAAGTAACAATGAAGCACATTCATTATGAAGATGAGAACAGTCGATACATCACCATTGGATGCGTGGAAAAGGTAAATTTTATGATCATCTAATCAAGGTAAGCAATGTAGAGCATCGATTTGGGCTATATTACAGTATTCCTAAAGCCATTTGTATTGAACAGGTCCTATGTATGCTTGCTTGTTGGGTTGAAGATCCAAATGGGGATTACTTCAAGAAGCACATTGCTAGGATGCCAGATTTCATATGGGTTGCTGAAGATGGAATCAAGTTGCAGGTCATGATCAGTACGCATATTTTGCAAAAACAATTGCAGAATTAATCTTTTGACTATATGTTTAACATTTGAATTACACTTCATATTGAATTATGAATGAAGAGATTACACTAAATTTCTTTCTAGGGTTAGTTTTGTAAATATAACTATTCAAACTCTGGGATAAACCCCAAGCTCTTGCTTTCTAGCTTCAAGTGATCTACAAGTCCGAAGTCTTTGCAAGAAAAAATAAGGGATCCCTGACTTTGATATATACCATTTTTATGCAGAGTTTTGGGAGTCAAGTGTGGGATGCCGGTTTTGCAATTCAAGCTTTACTTGCTAGTAATCTCACTGATGAAATTGGACCTACACTTGCGAGAGGGCATGACTTCATCAAGAAATCTCAGGTTTTATTTTCAATTCTAAAAGCATCTCTTCACCATAATCATCAAATCTACCTTTTTGCTTAAAAAATAAAAACTATTCAATATTCATTCAGACTAGTTATTCCATTTTTCCCTTACAAATTATAAAGGTCAAGGACAATCCTTCTGGAGACTTTAAAAGCATGTATCGTCACATTTCTAAGGGATCATGGACTTTCTCTGATCAAGATCATGGATGGCAATTGTCTGATTGCACTGCTGAGAGTTTGGTGGTAATTAACATTTTTTAAATGCATCAATGGGGTAAAATTTTGCACCTTCTCCGTAGTTAATATGTTACTCATCAAATTCGCTTTTATTTCAGTGTTGCATGCTTTTCTCCATGATGCCACCAAAAATTGTTGGTGAGAAAATGGATCCCGAGCGATTTTATGATTCTATAAATGTCATACTTTCTCTACAGGTGAGGATTAACTTTCACTATTGTAAAATTATCGGTCAACCCAAAAGCTTAAGCTAATGAAAAATTGTTGATACACTACAAAAAAAAGGCAATCTTTTGACGTGACAAACAGTGTCCATTTTTTGCCACGTCAGTAAATGTTGACGTGCCAAAATTGGCACGTCAACAAATTTTTTTTTGACGTGCCAAAAGTGGCACGTCAACATTTATTGACGTGTTGAATACAACACGTCAGGATTTATTGACGTGTCAAATATTGACAGTCAGTAAATTTGAATTCAATTTAATTTTAAAACTTTTATTTAAATAACTTACATGCGAATTCAAATAGTACCCCTTATTTATAAGTAAGGCTCAATACGTAGACTATTATTTACTTAATATTCTAACATCATTCCTCATGCTAGGTTCAAACTTCACCTTAATAAGTGAATAAATAAGACTCAACACGTAAAATATTTAATCGAAATGAAAGGCAAATGAGGAGACATGGTTCGAACTCTGAGTCAAGATACCACTTTAAATCCCTAGTTGTCCCAACAGTTTAAATTAATAGGAAATAATTGATTGTAATAATTTATTCAATATTCTAACAACTAGCACTGTATTTAATTTGAACTACAAATATTTGGAAACTATCGACATATATAGGAAACCCAGGCTGCATTTGGAAACTTTCTGGAAGTTTCATTTATCTAGTGCAGTGTTTATTTCTTGAAGTATTTCACTGTGTTCATATCGATAAGCTCTATTGTATGGTTTAATGCAGTGTAAAAATGGTGGTGTATCTGTCTGGGAACCAGCTCGAGCCCAAAAATGGTTGGAAGTAAGTACCTTAACATATTGAAGTAGCCTTGAAATATGCTTCATAATTATTTAAAATTTATAAATTCACCTTTTTTGTATATTAATGGATTTTTTTCTTTTTTTTTCTTTTTCCCATCAGCTGCTTAATCCCATAGAATTTTTCTCGGGTTGTATCGTTGAGCATGAGTACGTTGAGTGCACCGGATCAGCACTCGAATCTGTAGTTTTGTTTAAGAAGTTATACCCTGGGCACCGGAAGAAAGAGATCGAAGATTTCATAGAAAATGCTGTTCAATTCCTTCGAGACGAACAAACGGCGGATGGTTCATGGTATGTTCCTCCACTGGTTTACTAGATATGTTTTTGATATTTGTCTGTTTTTATATGGATTTCCCAAATAAATCTATTACATGATGAAGCATTTCCACAGGTATGGATGTTGGGGAGTTTGCTTCACATACGCTACATGGTTTGCACTTAGAGGATTGGCTGCAGTTGGCCAGACTTACAACAATTGTCCGGCTATGCGCAGAGCTGTTGATTTTCTACTTAAAGCACAAAGAGATAATGGTGGTTGGGGAGAGAGCTATCTTTCATGCCCAAACAAGGTAATGCTTTTACTAAGGGTGAGAATTCGTATTTGCATGCCAGGTTCAGGTCTTATCGAGACATGGGTATAAGACTATATAGGTCAATATTAACTCAACCCATTTAATTAAACGAATCAAACCCCTCAGCCCTAACCCGCTAATTTCATATTAAATTTGCGTCGGGTTTATAAATCGTGTCAAAAATTGTTGACCTCAAATGTTGAGTGTTGGGTTAGTGTCGTGTTGAGGCATGAGTATAACACTATATAGCTCAACCCTAACCTAGCCCATTCAATTAATTAAACAGGTTAATTAGACTCATCAATCCTAATTTTCTTAATTTTGTGTTAAGTTTGAGTCGAATTTACAGCTGTCAAAAATTGTCAACTTTAGTTTTAACATCATTGTCAAAAATTCTTTGTGCTTGATTATATAATAGGAATATGTACCTCTTGACGGAAACCAATCAAATTTGGTACATACTGCATGGGCAATGATGGGTCTCATTCATGCTGGACAGGTGAGTAGTTCATGTTTTAAAAATCTATATCATGCTGTCATACCACATATGCTTTTATGACATATTCTGATGTTAAAATTGTATTTGTAATAGGCTGAGAGAGACCCGACACCTCTTCACCGTTCAGCAAAGCTCATAATTAATTCTCAACTGGAAGATGGCGATTTTCCTCAACAGGTACCTCTCTTTAACTAAGCTTCAAATTTCAGGTATATCATTCCAAAGCTTTCTAACCATTCATCACTCTTTCATGCAGGAAATTAGTGGAGTCTTCATGAGGAATTGTATGTTACATTATGCAGCATACAGAAATATTTTCCCATTGTGGGCTCTTGCAGAATACCGCAAGCGTGTCCCATTGCCATCCAGAAAAATTTAAATCAAGTGGTGAACTCTTAAAGAAAGCAAGATGAGAATTCTCTTAATTACTTTTTCTTTAGCGAATGTGTTGATGTTGTGGCCAGTGAATGTGTGTCAATGTGTAGTATCAGGTGATTAGCTGGAGAGTCTGTAAATGTGTGTTTTCTTTTGAATAAATAGGTCGTTCATATATATATATATATATATAAAATAAATGAAAATTCTTCGTTCGGCTATAAGCCTATACCCGTGTGCTATTTCAATCCAGTCCAATTTCATATGACTGCAAGTTGTTTCGCTCTTGAACTCTAGTGGCCCACCTAGCCACTCCTAGCAAATGGGGTGGCCTATCCTTTTTACATGGGTTTTAGACCCATTTGTTTGGAACCCGACCATTACGGGGCAAGTTCAAGAAAACCCTTAAACCTGCTCCACTCCAATGCGTGCCCACCCCTATTGATGATTTTGAAGGGATCAACCTCCGATTACTTTAGGCAAAATTATGTTTATTCTTCACTGAATTGCCATACGGCCAGACTTATTTAGGTAAGAAAATATACGGTTTAGCCAATCAGGAAAATAGCCTATTAGGGAAATAAAAGCAAAATATATTGATACAACTTATTAAAAAAAAAAAAAAAAAAAATCTAGGGTTCCTAACAGGGATAAAGAAAAAGATTTCTCCTTCCCCCTCGCCCACAGTTGCGAGGTAACCCTAGGAGCACCTATGCCACAGCGTGGTCTCCTCCTCCCTCTTAGCAGCACCGCGTTCTCGGCCAGTTTTTACTTGACCCTCAGGTAAAAAAGCAACTGAGTAGACATATTCATTAGCCCTGACTGATATAATAGATAAATGCTATGGGTCAATGTTTTTCTCATATTTGGCACATCTCATGTTACAAATCAATCATTTAATTTGTGAACTTATGTGGATCTCGTATAAGTTAATAGTAGACCTCACAAATTTAATTATTGATTTATTAAATTTGTAGAAGAATATTGGCAAAATATGATAAACTTATTAACTAGTAACATTTCTCGATATGAAATTCGTATTAATGTTTTGACTTTTGAGTGGCTAAAGTCAACCAAGAGAAAATATATATAAAAAATAAATAAAAAATTAAAAAAAAAAAAAAAAAAAAAAAGGTCAATAAGCACAAAAACAAGCAAGATGTTAGAAGAAATCAAAGGGAAAGAAGACCTTCACATTGGAACTTTGAAACTTCAGCCACTACAAAAAAATTGGGATTTTGTGACTTCAGTTTGGTGACTTGCCAATTGCTAAACACGTCACTAATTGGATGGTGACATGTCATTAGTGACATGGGTCACGTGGCATTAATTTGCCGGTCTAAAATTGGATTTGGTGATCTGTCAATTGATGAACACATCGCCAATTAGTGACATGTGGAATTAAACTCGTCATCCTTTAAAAGGTGACGTGTGTAATTTTGGCAGGTCACCAAGGCTTTGAATTTTTATCTTATATATGCATGCATGCCAGGATCTTTTCATTGCGGGCACTGAAACCTCAGCAGAAGCAATGCAATGGGCAATAGCTGAGTTAATTAATCATCCTTGTGTGTTCAAGAAGGTCAGAAAGGAAATAGAATCCGATGTGGGAAAAACTAGACATGTTGAAGAATCAAATATCCCAAATCTCCCTTACCTTGCAAGCGGTTGTGAAGGAAACACTAAGACTATACCCAACAGGCCCTGGAGTAATGAGAGAATGCCGCCAAAACTGCAAAATCAATGGGTTTGATATACCCGAAAAAACTGCGGTGGCAATCAATCTTTATGCCATCATGAGGGATAAAGATTCATGGGATGATCCTAATAAGTTCCTCCCAGAGAGGTTCTTGGTTTCCTTCAAGGATCAAAGTGAAGTGATCAGTGGACAAAATTTCAATTATGTTCCATTTGGGGCGGGGAGGAGAGGGTGACCTGCATGACAGGACCAACACTGGCATTCAGCTTGATGAATGCTACGGTTGCATCTTTGGTTCAATGCTTTGATTGGAAGGTTGATGGAGATGGAGATAAGGTTGTTATGCAATCTGGACCAGGCCTGTCCTTGAGCATGCTTCACCCACTCGCAGTTCATCCAGTTGCTCACTTCAACCCATGTGCTCCTTCAATATAATCGTAATTGATAAAATCAAAGCAGATACATTCAGTTCTGATTTGATTTTTTATCAACCATATATATCATTTTGTATTCTCTCTACATCTCTATAAATAGAGACCATTTCGTATTGTAAAATCATCCATTGAATAAAAGCATAATGTAGCCTTTAGGGCTATATATGTGGATATAATTCATAGACCGAATCACGTAAAAATCATTTATCTCTATTTTATTTTATTTCCGCTTTTACTTTTATTTCATTGTTATTTTCTTCAGGTCATTGGATTTACACCTAATGCCAAATGTTGTGCCAAGACAGTAACAAATGAATACCAAACTATTGGGACACAGTGTCGCTCCCAGCAATTTTTCTAAAAACATGCTCATTCGGTGCAATGTTAATTAAGGTCCATAAAACACTTGAGCTTGTTTTCCTTCACCCACCAATATTTAATTTTAGGTGGATTTACAGCTAATGGTCCTACACAAACATAAACATGTAATCATGTCTAAGAGACAGCTTTTGGTGAAGATGACTAGGAGCCTGTTTAGTTAACAAAGAGTTGTATGGAGCATGCCTCGTAAGTCTTCTTGCTTGTACTTCGAACTTGTGAACAGCTGCCTTTCTACTCCCACATAGTTCTATAATAATTACCAAATTCATGTAGGTGAAACAAAAACTTGTGAATGCTTGTTTTTGTTTCCAAGTTTGATGCAGCGTAACTTAGTGGGCTGCAGCGAAAAACATTAATAAGCAACGGATAAATACTTCTAGATCTTTATTCTATCAATGATCTAAGAAATCTTCTTGACAAAACTAGATACTCTCTAGGTTTTGAAGAAAAATAGAGGAATAAACTCTACTCTAAGTAATTCTCATTAATAAAAACTAATAATCAACATAAACTCCATTTTTCTAGAGGCTATAAGCATATATTTATAGTTCAAAACCTAAACCTAATAAAATATGACATAAATACCCTCTAAACCCTAAACCTAATAAAATAACAAAATAAAGACTCCCAAAACCTTAACCCTAATAAAATAACAAAATAAAGTCGGCTAAAAAATAAATAAAAAAACTGACGGCGCCAATCCGAACGGGACATATGGCCATCTAGACAGCCACGACACTTAAACGACAAAAACATGAAATAACATATGGGCCGGTTCTTCCCACGGTCCTTCGGCTGTCCAATCAACTCATTTCATCCTCCTCTTCTCAAAATCACAACAAGGCCACACCTCATAATAAACATGATGGCCAGCACCTCACCTTGCTGAGTAGACTTTCCAAGCTTTGCTCGTACCTTGCCCTTCCCAAATCCCATGAAAATCCCCAAAGAACTCACAAAGACCCTTTCACTCTTTGATAGAAAAGTCGTCTCAGCCCCATAGATCTCATCACGACTTTGGTTAAAAGTTTTTAACAAGATAGCATCTACTCCAAGCAAATCAACTTCCAAATCAAAGATTTCTCTTTCAGAACTTTCATCAAACACTCGGTGTATAGAACTCAACTCTTCGTCAGGATAGATGTCATAGATTGGTGGAGAGGCCCAATCTACCGAGCAATCTTCTTCAATAAATCCATCTTCCTCCACCACAACTGATTGACTCATAATCTCTGTCACCTCTCTAGGCACCATCTCCACCATCTTCCTAGGTACTTCTTTTGTGGAATGAATTTTTTTTTTTTTTTTTTTTTGTGTCACCAAGAACTTTTTGGGTTGCAAGCAACCTTGGATTCCGGTACATCGAGTTTGAACTTATTCACCCGCCAATTGGCATGAGCTTGCGCAAGGTGCTAACGTCCTTGCGTTCGGCGTTCTGCAAACGGGTTTCTAGATCCACTCCCTTTGTGACCACACAAGTTGGATATTCCAATAGTGAGGTCTTCAATTTGATCTTTCATAGCCGTGAATTAATCCTCCACGTGCTGCCAACGTTCAGCGATAGATTTGCTATTCACCTCAGCAAATCATGGTATTAGTTGGTGACGACAATTGTTTGGCCCACTATCCATGTGCCGCAAACGAATCGCCAGTTGCTCCTTACGTGCTGTCTCCGTGCACACGTGCACCTCGTTCATGTTTGTCAGACGGTCGCTCCTCCCCATTCATGAAAAGTAACTTGAGCTTTGATACCAACTGATGCAGCGTGACTTAGTGGGCTGCAGCAAAAAACATCAATAAGCAACGGATAAATACTTCTAGATCTTGATTCTATTAATGATCTAAGAAATATTCTTAACAAAATTAGATACTCTCTAGGTTTTGAAGGAAAATAGAGGCATAAACCCAACTCTGAGTAATTCTTATTAATAAAAATCAATAATCAACATAAACTCCATTTCTCTAGAGGCTATAAGCATATATTTATAGTCCAAAACCCAAAACCTAATAAAATATGACATAAATACTCCCAAAACCCTAAACCTAATAAAATAACGAAATAAAGACTCCCAAAACCTTAACCTAATAAAATAACAACATAAAGTCGGCTAGAAAATAAAACAAACTAACGGCGTCCATCCGGACGGGACATATGGCTGTCCGGACGGCCACGACACTTAAAAGATAAAAACATGAAATAACATATGAGATCGGAATACACTCCGATCTACATCAAAGTTGCTAAGAGATGAGAATTATGAATTAGACGAAAGATTTTTTTTTTTATATTTTTTTGTAGGTAGACTATATATATATATATATATATATATATATATATATATATATATATATATATATATATATACTGCAAAATCATTGACACACTATAATGTCAATGAATGAATTTGTTGGATCAATTTGTCAAAGAAAAGTCTTGTTTTGTCCTTCTAAGATTCTGCAAATGCTAGATAATAAAATTATGGGTAAATTCCACTTAACTCCCTCAAACTACCACTTCAATGACAATCTACTCCCCAAACTATCAATTACGACAATTTACCCCCCAAACTACCAAAACAATGGCAATGTATCCCCAATTTTAACAAAATGACAAAATTACCCTTACTCAAATAAAAACAAAAATACTAAAATTTAATTTTTTTTTTCAAATTTTAAAGGGTATTTTTGTCTTAATGAAAATTCTATAGGTGTAATTTCATTATTTTGCTAGCATTGGGGGGTACATTGTCATTTTTTGGTAGTTTAGAGAGTAAATTGTCGTAATTAATAATTTGAAGGGTAGATTGTCATTGAAATGGTAGTTTGAAGGGGTTAAGTAGACTTTACCTTAAAACTATAAACTCTTTGTACTTGATTATATAGGAATATGTACGTACCTCTTGAAGGAGAAACCGATCAAATTTGGTACACACTGCATCGGCAATGATGGGTCTCATTCATGCTGGACAGGTGACTTGTTGGTTTATACTGTCATATGCTTTGATCCAGCATATTTTGATGTTAAAATTGTATCTGCAATAGGCTGAAAGAGACCCAATACCTCTTCATCGTGCAGCAAAGCTGATAATTAATTCTCAACTGGAAAATGGCGATTTTTCTCAACAGGTACCTCTCTTTAAAACATGAATTTAGTTCGAAAAGAATAGGGGGCAAAGAAAAATAACCCTACTTTGAAGTATATATATATATATACAGGACTCTTTGTAACCATTCATCACTCTTTCATACAGGAAATACTTGGAGTCTACTTAAAGAATTGTTTGTTACACTATGGAGCAAACAGAGATATATATTCACTCATTGTGGGCTGTTGCAAAATACTCAATCGTGTCCCATTGCCATTCAAAAAAATTTGAATCAATTAGTGAACTACATATATATATAGCTCAACCACTATAATAAGAAAGCCAATTATTAATTCTCTTGCTTTCTCTTTAGCAGCTGTGTTGATGTGTGTAATAAGTGTACCTAAACACAAAGCCACCAAAGATAGATGGGATTTATAAGGAATATTATACAATGTTGTACTTGCGAATAATATGTAAGAAATTCCCGAATTATATTAAAGTGTGGACCATATGCACATGTATTTGTTGTGATTTATATTAAACATAATTATGAGTGTTTGGTAATTTATTCCAAATAAGAAATCTACATACACATAATCTTCTCTCCAACTTCCAACATCAACATCCATTTCAAGTTTGAGCAGCTACGTCACTATTCTCAACTTCCACTCCAGATTTTCAAATTCATTCCAAGTACACATAATTTGAACCCCAAATTATCAAAATCCATTAAGAGTTGAAGCCTTCCAAAAATTTTATGGACGAGTTTTTCTTCATTTGGGACGTGAGGAAACAAAGCTAGCTAGCTATCCAATCATTTGAACCTAATATATATAATTAGCACTAAGCTAAGGCAAATTTCTCGCAGTTTTCAAATCCAAATTAAAACAGAATAAAACATAAGCAATACAAAATGTAATTTTCTTTTCCTCTCCTCAATATTCTAACACTACAAAAAACCAATTTTTTCCTGACATAAGTTTTCTGACACGTCAGAAAATCCTCCTGACGGGGCATTTTTTACGTGTTTCAGGCGTTAAGATTATCGGTGTCAGAAATGGAAAATTTCTGACGTGTTTTCTGACGTGTCACTTTTTGACACGTCAAAAAATTTTCTGACGTGTTAATTTTGACACGTCAGTAATTTAAAAATTATTAAAAAATAATAATTTTTATTTTAAAAAAAAATTATGGAATTTTTTTTTCAATTAAAAAATGTATTAATTTAAATTATTTTTCAATTAAAATAATATATTTTTTAATTCAATTCATCAGTACCGTTTCTCCATTTTCTACCGGCCAACTCTCTCCCTGCTCGATCTTCTTTTCTCCATTTTCTCCCGGCCAGCTCTCTCCCTGCTCGATCTTCTTTTCTCCATTTTCTCACTTTCTCTCTCTCTCTCTCTTCTTTCCTCCATTTTCATAACCCAAACCCAAAAAATCTTCAAAAAATTAAAAACCCAAATAAAAAAATCAACCTGAAAAATCAAAAACCCAAACACCAAACCCAACAAATCTTCAAAAAATTTTCTTATCTTCTTATCTTCTCCTCTTCTTCTTCTTCTTCTTCTTCTCTTCTCCTATATTTATTTTTTCTTCTTCTTCTTCTTCTTATCTTTTTTTTCTCTTCTCCTTTTCCTTTTCCTTTTCTTCATCCCTCTAGAGGGAGCTGGCCGGCTGCATGTATGTGCAGAGAGAGAAGAGGGAGATTGAGATCAAGAGAGAGCTCATGAGCAGGGACGGAGCCAGGAAATTTTATGGGAGGGGGCCAACCAAATTTTTTTTTTTTGGTTCTTTAGAATTTTTTTATTAAAAAAAATTATTTTAGTTGTTTTTTTGAACTAAAAACTACCGTAAAGGCAAAAAAAAAGTGAGCATGCCAAAAAATAGACATTTGAAAGTAAGGACCAAAAATAAAAAAAACTTAATGGGATATGGCCAAAAACTTTTATTGGATATGGCCAAAAAATTTTAAAATATGGTCAATTTTTTTTTTTTTTTTTTTTTTGAAGGGGCCAAATGACTAAACTTAAAACATTACTTTATTTTTATTTTTTTTTTACTTATAAATTTTCTTTCTTCCTTATTTGGGGGCGGACCGTGGCCCACCCCAGTCCCCCCCCCCTCCCTCTGTCTCTGCACATGAGTCTGGAAATAAAAGAAAAGGGATGAAAGAAGTTGAATAAATTAAAAGAATTATAAAGGGTAAGAAGAATAAATAAAGAATATAAAGGGAATAAAGAATAATAAAAGAATAAATTAAGGGAAAATTAGAGCGAAAAAGTTGAAAATCCCACCTAATTTTTGAGTGACGTACTAACATTTAACACATCACAAATTTCTGACGTGATATTTTTAGCACGTCAGAAATTTCATTAGACTAATATTTTTGTTTTAAATATAAGTCTAATGAAATTGGTTGATTTGTCAGTTTCTTATTGGTGACTCAAAGATGACTTTTGTGCGCCTTCTTGTATAAGTTATTCTCATCTATATGACATGATAACAGGAGAATCTTATAATATTTTAAAAAAATTCCAGAAAATCCAAATCTGAAGCCCAAAGAACGGAGAATTAGGGAATTGTGAAAGTTGTTGTAGTAGGTGGAAACATTAATTACAATAATTAATTGATAAGAGATCATGGGTCGGTGAGGTGGCTTCGTATGGAGAAAGTAGTGGTTTGTAATGGTTTGAGGTGTACGTGTTGATATGGTTGGTGGGATATGATGTTAAAGGATTTGTTCACCATGGAAGCGTAAAGAAGTATCAGAGCAGGTGGAGGCGAAGGATCCATTTCATTTAAAATATAATCCGGATTTAAAGTGTACATAATCTTACATTATTTAATATTTTTAAAAAATATCTTAATATTAATATCATGTATACTGTTAAAATTCTTGAAAAAATTACAGTTTACCTTCTAAAGTTGACAGCATTTTTCAATTCGAACAACAAAATTTCAAATTTTTACAATTTGACCAATTGTATCCAAAATTTCCAATATTGCCTCTAATTTTTTATTTTTTATAAAAAAAATTTTAAAAAAAATGCGGGGTGACCGTAGGCTCGTAGCCACCCCTTTGGTCATTTAGCCATTTTTGCACCCCCCTAAATTTGTTTTTTTCTTTATATAAAAAATAAAAATTATGAACAGTATGGAAATTTGGAATAATATTAATTGAATTGAAAAAAAAAAAAATTGAAACTTTGTAGAGGTGGATTGCAAAAATTTAAATTTTGGTGTTCAAATTGAAAAATATTGTCAATTTTAGGGTGTAAACTATAATTTTTTCAAAATTCTTAGTTCGAATCTCTCATTTTCTTTTTGTGTAGACATGTAAAAAATAAAAAATAAATAAAAACATTATTTACAAGTAATTGATAAGAGATTGGCTTGATAGGGAAAAAGTAGTGGTTTGTAAGTAAGGTTTGAAGTGTACGTGTTTTGGAGACTTGTTAGTTTTTTATGGAATTGGCGATAGATCTTATATATGGATGATGTGACAAAACATAACTTTATTATTTCTTGTCCGAATTAGGCTCCTTCAAATTCTAGCCAAATTTGAGCTTGGCTCGAATTCGGCAAACTTAACCAATCGAGTCTTCAATTAAGTCAAACAGTTCAAACGACTATCTACTTTTGCATTTTTCTTTCTAAATTATCCTTAAATTTATTCAAAAATACACATATAATAATGTTAGAGAGAGAGAGAGAGCTTTTGGTGAAGATGACTGGAACGAAGTCATCATCCTAACAACAAAGATTTCTTGCTTGCATTTCAAACTTGTGAGTGAACATCCTCCTTTCTATTCCCACAGATTTCTCTAATAATTTATGAAACCCATGTAGGTGATTAGCTATATATGTTGCTTGTTTTTGTTTCCAACTTGCCATGGGATCTGATTACCAACCCTCATCTTTAGAAATTAGGATTACTTTAGGCTAATTATATTTTAGGAATATTTTTGTCTTTTCACTTTTTGAGAAAATAAAAATACCCTTTCAATAATAAACCGAAGAAGATCCAATTCCCACCTTTAGAGTGTGGGAAATCCTCACCTTCAGAGAGGTTTGTCTACCCTCGCGGGTAGAAAAATGGGATTGTCCACCCTTCACAATCCACTCCTATCATTTTTATTTCATGTGTATTGTCACTTTGAACGCATAATATACGGGTGCCATGTCATATACGATAGGGCTAATTAATTTAGTGGTATGATGTGACATCATGTTGTTAATTAGTTGAATGGTAAGTTGACAACTAGACTTATTTAAAATTGTGCTGAAACTTAATAATATAACTGTTGAAATTAGAGACCAAAGACTGAATTGATTATTAATCATTTTTTTTTCTAATTTAGTATTAATCACTTATATAAGTATGTCACTTAGCATTCTCGTACGAACTAAATTGGATCTCCACATGTCACTTAGTGTGTGAAGTTTTTTTTTTTTTTTTAGCTATGAGGTTATAATTAACGTCATAAAGACAAACATTAAAAACATACAATCAACTCTTATCTATGACTTCAACATTTGCTAATTCATGTCCAAACTTCAGTTATAGAACAAGATCTGCTATAGGCGTACTCAATCTAATACATAGGTAGTCCATATTTTCCAACTTTTATTTTCTTGACCATGGGAGTAAACCCTCACACCGAAACAAATTATCCTCGATTCAAAAGTCAGGGTAAAAAACCTTATCCCCAAATATCGCTCATAAAAGTAGATCTAAGGAGAAGTCAAACTCTTATTAAAAAAACAAACAAGCAAACAAAAAAACAATAAAAGGCCAGTAAATAGCTACCATAGCCGAGGTGAAGGAGGCGAAACGCACTGGCCAGTGCATGGTAGAGAGATGGAGCCGTTTTGCACAAATGGGCAGCTGAGGAGCTAAGGAGCATAGTGAGCCAACGCATGGCTGAGCAAAACCAATTGAGGAAATTATATCAAGATTTGAAAAACTTGATCTAAAGTCCAATTGATTACAAGGAGGCGAAAAGCAGCGCAGTACTATAGAGGACAGACGGAGGCAATGCAGCATAAGCAAAGAGATAATAGGAGCAATTGGACTAGTCAGAAAAAACAAAATAAAAAACTAAAAACTAGAAAAAAAAAATAAAAAAAATAAAACAAAACAAAAAACAAAAAACAAAACAAAACAAAACAAAATGAAAAGGGAGGAGAAAGAAGTGGGGAGTAGGTCCCACAGGTTTTTTCTCACTAGGTTTACTCTAGGGCCAGCTATTCACACCAACTTATTTACTTAGCGTGTGAAGTTAGATGAGAAGATACGCTGACTCGACTTGCATTTTAATGCAATTAAGTTCGTTCGTACGAGATAAGAACCGGTGATAGAGCAAATTGATCATCTATTTAATAAGGCAGTTCAACCAAACGAAAAGTTTTGTTGTTATTGATGGGGGTTATTGGTCACCGACACCCAGGCCAATACCCTTTTAATTGTGCCTAGAAATATTTGTTTAGAAAAATGGTTGTTTGGGAAATGATTTTTAGAGCTAGCGTATTTCTAAAAGGAATAGCTGTTCCTTAATTTTTGTGGAAGAAGAAGAATAACTACTAAAATATTTATTAAAAAAACAAAGAAATGCCCTAGCCACCCCTTAGCCAAATGGGGTGGCCGGCTAAGGGGTGGCTCGATGGAACCACCTTATAGTCAATCGGATTAACAAAATCCCTTCGTACGCTAGACTATCGGCCTAACAGTAATAACAACAGATACTCTAAATGTCATTCTATTTCTTATGTTTAGAAATTTTTTTTAAAAAAATCACAAAAATTTACTCACATCAAATTTTCTCCATTTAATCAACCCTCAAGGCTGTTATAATGTTTCCCAATATGTAGGAAATCAAAAGTAGTTCCATATACATTGTTTTCATATAAACATTTTTCTTTTTTCCTTTTATCTTTCATCTTTTTGTCTTTAATTAAGATTGTATTAGGATTTTGTAAAAAAAGTGAAGATAGGTAGGGAATTTATATTTTGTAAAGAAATAATATTTTAATAGTATAAGATAAGATAATGAAAGCTATTGTGAACGAAAAATGATAGAGACGCAACTTTTGTTTTTGTTTTAACTTTATTTTGTAATTCTCTCTCTATCATATTCTAACTTTTCATAGGTGGCCAGCCCCAAAAATAATGGTTTCGTTGTGAGTCAGGCTGGCCGGCCATAGGTGGTCGAGCCACCCCTTGGCCGGCCACCCCATTTGGCTAAGGGGTTGTTTCCTTTGCTTTTTTAATAAATATTTTAATAATTATTCTTCTAAAATGAGGAATGATATTCATCCACAAAAATTAAGGAATTACGATTCCTTTGGGAATATGCTAGCCTAGCTCTAAAAATCATTGGGTAAAGATCAACAGCACGCGGCGTGCATTGCACGCCCGTGCTGTTGATCTTAAAAAAAAAAAAAAAAAAAAAATTTGGCACTGGGCGTGCCACGCCCGCGAAATCATTTCCCAAACAACCATTTTCTAAACAAATATTTCTGGGTAAAGATATTGACCACGCCTGGCGTGCATCAACAGTGATGCACGCCAGGCACAAAATTTTTTTTTTATTATTATTTTATTATTTTAATTTTTTTGAAAAAAAAAAAAAAAAATTTTGTGCCTGGCGTGCTTCACTGTTGAAGCACGCCAGGCGTGCTCCCAATCACGACTCAATATTTCTAGGCACAGCCATCTTCTCGTACAAACGAACTTAATTGCATTAAAACGCTTGCATGTCGACTCAGCGTCTCTTCTCACTTAACTCCACGGGCTAAGTGACATGTGGAGATCCAATTTGGCTCCAACGAGAATGCTAAGTGACATACTTATATAAGTGATTAATACTTAATTAATTCACTATGAGAAGCATCCATCTCTATCTTTTCATCTAAACAACATTAAGAATAACTTTAAGAAGAAGAAAGATTTAGATCTTTCTTATTCCCCTTTCATGGTAGCAGTGTTCGGCGTCTTCTCAGTAGGCTCCACCGGTCTCCGTTTCTGGCAGATTACTTTAGATCTAGTTTATAGATATAAATCTAGATTCAGATCTAGTCTCTTCAACCTTAGATCTGATCTTTTTCTTGAGCCAAGGCGTATCCTCCGAATGAATATCTACGATGTCGTGCTTCTCAACTGCTGCTTGTGAGGGTTTTGGTTTTTGTTTTTTGTTGTTTTTATTTTATGATCCCAGCCGTTGGACTGAGGACGTAAATAATGCTTCTGGCTTTTGGGTCGAGAGGAAAATGATTTGGGTATGAGTATTTTGCTCAGACCTAGGAAATGGCTTCCTGTGCTCCCGAAAGGAGTCTGCGTTAGCAGTTCTGTTCTATAATCTGAAGATCGGGCTAGGATAGCGGATGTTTGACATCATAGATTGGTTTTTCAATGTAAGATTTGTTATGTTTTCAATTTTTTGACGTGTAATCTTTTAACTTCGGCTATGATCTTGCAGAACTGTATGCTTTGTGATTGTAAGAGCTTCTATGCACTTGACTTCTATTAATAAAATCAGATTGATTTTTCCTAAAAAAAAATAAAATACTTAATTAGAAAAAAAAATGATTAATAATCAATTCAGTCTTAGGTCTCTAATTTTCAACCATTATATTATTAAGTTTCACCACTTTTTTTAAATAAGTCTAGTTGTCAACTTACTGTTCAACTAATTAACAACATGATGTCACATCATACCACTAAATTAGTTATATACCTATTAAATATGGAGAATAACTTATATAAGGAGGTTGTACAAAATGTGAGTTTTGTGCAACCAATCAGAAGGTAACACTTAAGTTAAATTTATCAGACTTAAGTTTTTTTTTTTTAAAAAAAAAAGCATAAATACACCAGATTATAAATAAAAATTAATTGTTTTTTTTTTTTTAAAAAAAAAAAAACAAAAACAAAAAACAAAATTGAAGGGGTGGCTAGCCAGCCACCCCTCCCCCACTTGGGGTGGCCGGCTGCCACCCCAGGCCATGGGGTTGGCCGCGCGGCCACTCCCATGGCCTATGAGGTGGCCGGCGAGCCACCCCCAGCCCATGGGGCGCGGCCACTCCCATGGCTTGGGGTGGCTCGCGGGCCACCCCATAGGCCATGGGAGTCGCCTGTGAGCCACCCCCATGGGCTGGGGTGGTGGCCAGCCACCCCAGATCCAGATCTAGGGTGGTGGCCGAATTTGGGGTGGCAGCCGACCACCCAAAGGGTTGGCCACCCCTTCAATTCTATTTATTTATTTTGTTAAATAAAAAAAAAATTAATGTTTTATTTTATTAAAGTATAATATGGTGTGATTGAGTTTTTATTTTAAATGTAAATCTAATGAAATTAGTTAATTTATTAGCTTCTTATTAGTAGCACAAAAAATGACTTTTGTGCAGCCTCCTTAATAAGTTATTCTCATCTATACGAGTATATGACGTGATAACAAGAGAATCTTATAATATTTTAAAAAAATTCCAGAAAGTCCAAATCTGAAGCCCAAAGAATGGAGAATTAGGGAATTGTGGAAGTTATTGTAGTAGGTGGAAACATTAATTACAATAATTAATTGATAAGAGATCATGAGTCGGTGAGGTGGCGTAAAGAAGAATCAGAGCAGGTAGAGGCGAAGGGTCCATTTCATTTAAAATATAATCCGGACTTAAAGTGTACATAATCTTACATTATTTAATATTTCAAAAAAATATGTTAACATTAATATCATGTATACTGTTAAAATTTTTGAGAAAATTATAGGTTATTTCTTTAAAGTTGACAGCGTTTTTTAATTCGAACACCAATATTTTAATTTTTATAATTCATCCCTTCAAAATTTCAAATTTTTATAATTTGATCAATTGTATCTAAAATTATAATTTTTTCAAAATTTTTAGTTTGAATCTCTCATTTCTTTTTTATGTGGAATTGTAAAAAAATAAAATAAATAAATAAAAACATTAATTACAAGTAATTGATAAGAGATTGGCTTGATACGGAAAAAGTAGTGGTTTGTGAGGTTAGAAGTGTGCGTGTTTTGGAGACTTGTTAGTCTTTTATGGAATTGGCGATAGATCTTATATATGGATGATGTGACAGAACATAACTTTATTATTTCTTGTCCGAATTAGGCTCCTTAAAAGTCTAGTCTTCAATTAAGCCAAACAGTTCCTACGACTAACGACTACTTTTGCATTTTTGTTTCTAAATTATCTTCGGGGGGAAACTTAACAAAATCTCCCTGAAACTTTCAACTGTTTTAACATACTCTTTTGAATTTTCAAAATTTTTACTTAAGCCTACTGAATTTTGATTTTTTGATTTTTTGATTTTTTGATTTTTTTTTTTTTTTTTTTTTTTTCACTTTGAACCCTTTTAATATTAAACTACGTAGTTTTGAACTTTTTATACACATTTTACCCTTCCCCAAAACTATGTCGTTTTATGTCCTAAAATTACAACACCTACACTATAGCAAAAAACGACGTCGTTTTAGGCATTAATTTTAAAAAAAAAAAAAAACAAAAAAAACAAAAAGTTGGATGGGCTGCTTTTGGGTGTGGCTGGACCACCCCCGGTTTCGGCCACCGGTTTCGGCCACCTCATAGGTATCCGGCCACCCCAAATGCACCCTATCTCCCCCCCCCCCCCCCTTCCCTCTTTTTTTTTTTTTTTTTTTTTTTTTTTTTTGGCCTTGGGGGTGGCCGGAGCACCCCCATGGCTAAGGGGGTGGTTCGGCCACCCCCAGACCAGCCAGAGCCACCCCCCGATTTCCTTTTTTTTATTTTTTATTTTTTTTTATTTTTTTATTTTTTTATTTTGCTTTTATTTTTTTATTTTTTAATATTATGCTCAAAATGTCGTCGTTTTGGGTTGGGTGGTGATGTAATTTTAAAGCTCAAAATGGTGTAATTTTAGGACACAAAACGACGTAGTTTTAGGGAAGGGTAAAATGAGTATAAAAAGTCCAAAACAATGTAGTTTAATATTAAAAGGGTCCAAAGTGAGAGAAAACCAAAGTTCATTGGGCCTAAGTGAGAGTTTTGAAAATTCAAGGGGGTATGTCAAAACGGCTAAAAGTTCAAGGGGACTTTATGAAGTTTCTCCTTATCCTTAAATTTATTCAAAAATACACACATAATAATGAGAGAGAGAGAGAGAGAGAGAGAGAGAGAGAGAGAGAGAGAGAGCTTTTAGTGAAGATGCCTGGAACGAAGTCGTCGTCCTAACAACAAAGATTTCTTGCTTGCATTTCAAACTTGTGAGTGAACATCCTCCTTTCTATTCCCACATATTTCTCTAATAATTTACCGTAGGTGATTAGATATATATATGTTGCTTGTTTTTGTTCCAACTTGCCATGGGATCTGATTACCAACCCTCATCTTTAGAAATTATGATTATTTTCTGTTAATTATATTTGAAGAGTATTTTTATCTTTTTATTTTATAAGAAAACAAAAATACTCCTCCAATAATAAACCGGAGAAGATCCTATTCCCACCTTTAGAGTGTGGGAAACCCTCACCTTTAGAGGGGTTCATCCACCCTCACCGGTAGGGAAATTGGATTGTCCACCTTCCACAATCCACTCTTATCTTTTTTATTTAATGTTTATTTGTCACTTTGAACGTACAGCGGGTGCCATGTCATATACGATAGGCATATTGTGTGACATCATGTTGTTAATTAGTTGAACAGTAAGTTGACAACTAGACTTATTTAAAATTGTGTTGAAATATAATTGTTGAAATTAGAGACCTAAGACTGAATTGACCATTAATCATTTTTTTTTCTAATTTAGTATTAATCACTTATATAAGTATGTCACTTAGCATTCTCAAACGAAATTGGATCTCCACATGTCACTTAATGTGTGAAGTTTTTATTTATTATTTAGCTATGAGGTTATAACATCATAGAGACAAACATTAAAAACATACAATTGAGTCCTAAATATGACTTCAACATTTGCTAACCCATGTCAAACTTCAGTTATAGAATAAGATCTGCTGCAGGCGTACTCAATCTAATAAATAGGTAATCCATATTTCCTACTTTTATTTTTTAGGCCATAGGAGTAAACCCTCACACTGAAACAAATTCTCCTCGACTCAAAAGTCAGGATAAAAAATCTTCACCCCAAAGATCGCTTATGAAAGTAGATTTAAAAAGAAGTCAAACCCTTATTAAAAATAAATAAATAAATAAAAAGACCGCAAATAGCTACAACAACCGAGATGCGGGAGGCGAAACGCACTGACTGGTGCGTGGTGGACGAGATGGAGTTGTTTTGTGCTGATAGGCAGGTGAGGAGCTGGAAAGCATGGTGGACTTGTGCATCGCTGAGCAAAACTAGTTAAGAAAACTATATTTAGATTTGAAAAACTTGATTTGAAATCCAACTGATTACGAGAAAGCGAAAAGTGGTGCATCACATGCAATAGAAGGCAGACGGAGGCAGCAAATGGAAAGAGTCACTGGACTGGTTGGAAAAACTTCAAAAAAAAAAAAAAAAATGTGGGTAGTAGGTCCCCACAGATTTTTTCCCAATAGGTTTTCTGTAGGGCCGGCTATTCACACCAACTTATTGACTTAGCGTGTGAAGTTGGGTGAGAAGATACGCTGACTCGACATGCATTTTAATGCAATTAAGTTCGTTCGTACAAGATAAGAATCGGTGGTAGAGCAAATTGATCATCTATTTAAGGCAGTGCAACCAAACGAAAACTTTTGTTTGTTGTTATTCAATTCATGCATGGGGGTACTGGTCACCGACAGCCAGGCCAGTACTCTTTTAATTGTGCCTAGAAATATTTGTTTAGAAAATGGTTGTTTGGGAAATGATTTTTAAAGCTAGCGTATTTCTAAAAGGAATAGCAGTTCCTTAATTTTTGTGGAGGAAGAAGAATCACTATTAAAATATTTATTAAAGAAACAAAGAAATGCTCTAGCCACCCTTAGAGCATTTTCATCAATTTTTTCGTCATTTTTCTTATATTTAAATATTAAAATTATTTTTTACTTTTTTATATCAAAATACATCTCAATAAGTTCCATTAATCATTCCCTATATCATTAAACTATTTATTTATTTTTAATTATATTATATATATGAGAGGAGAAAAGAGAAAGAATCATTTTTTATTTATTTTAATAATCATAAGGATTGCAATAGTGAAACCCAAAACGTTGGGTTCCACTGTAACAATCTTAATGTTTAGGATTCATATAGGGAGCCTGCTATGAGATTTTTTTTGCGATTTTTTTGGATATATTCCCTAAACTTAGGGAACAAATTCCCTTATAGGGAGTTTGCTGGAAATCTTCTTAGCCAAATGGGCGGCTGGCTAAGGAGTGGCTCAACCGAACCACCTTTTGGTCAGTCTAATTAACAAAATCCCTTTGTATACTAGATCATTGGCCTAAGAGCAGTAACAGTAGATGCCTATATGCCATTCCATTCCTTATGTTTTTTTTTTTAAAAAATGTAAAAAAATTACAAAAACTTACATCAGATTTCCTACTTTTAGCCAACACTCAAGGTTGCTACAGTATTCCGCAATGTGTAGGGAACCAAAAATGGTTCCATATACATTATTTTAATATAAGCATTTTTCTTTTCTTTCTCATCTTTCATCTTTTTACCTTTAATTGGGATTGTGTTGGGATTTTGGGAAAAAAGTAGGAGTAGGTAGGAAACTTGTATTTTGTAAAAAAATAATATTTTAATAGTATAGGATAAGGTAAGGAAAGCTATTGTGAAAAAAAAATGATAGAGACACAACTTTTTAACATAAGTTCGGCCCAACTTTTCTCTTATATGGTCATCTAAAAAAAAAACAAAATAAAAAATAAATAAAAAAGTTAAGAACTAATAACACCCTATGTTGTCATTTTTTTCATTTGGTATTTTTTTTTAAAAAAATAATAATAATATTTTTCTTCAGAATAATGACCATTTTAAAAAAAAAACAATGGCCATTTTTCTGAAGAAAAATATCACTTTTTAAATTAAGAATGATTAAAGTGAACTATAAAAGCTTAACGGGTTAAGCTATTAAAATACTCTTTGATCCTGCATATTATGATGTTAAAATTAATGTATATGCAATAGGCTGAAAGAGACCCAACACCTTTTCATCGTGCAGCAAAGCTGACAATTAATTCTCAACCGGAAGATGGCGATTTTTCTCAACAGGTACCTCTCTTTAAAACATGCATTTAATTCAGAAAGAATAGGGAGCAAAGAAAAATAACCCAACTTTGAAGTATATTATGCATGCATTTTACCTCCAAAGCTTTCTAACCATTTATCACTCTTTCATACAGGAAATCCTTGGAGTCTACTTGAGGAATTGTATTATACACTATGGAACGTACGTACAGAGAAACTCACCCATTGTGGGCTCTTGCAGAATACTGCAAGCGTACGTGTCCCATTGCCATTCAGAAAAATTTGAATTAATTAGTGAACTATATATAAGATCTTAAGGAACTATCCCTTTTTTTTTTGTAGTGAGAAGCACCAATAAGAAAGCCAATAGTTAATTCTCTTAAGGAATATTATACAATGTTGTGCCCTGAGACTAATATGTAAGAAATTCCCTAATTATATTAAAGTGTAGCCCATATGCCATGTGTTTATTGTGATTTATATTAAACATAATTACGGGTATTTGGTAATTTACTCTAAATAAGAAATTATTTGTAAAATTAAAATTGGAACGGATTTTATTTTGATGAGAGAAATAAATAAGGTAAATTAAGTTTTACTTGAGAGGGTTGAGGGGTACCGATCAGTACCTCGCGAGAGGAAAAAATAAAAGCAGAAATTCCAATTACAAAAAGTATTGTCCATTCTCCGCAGGGTGGTCGAACAGAACTGGAGCAAAACTACCTTAACGGGTGGGAGGTTGAAGCCTCCCAACATTTTTAAAAAGCTCCCAAAATATATATTTTTATGAGTATTCTTTTTGGATCATTTAAACAAAAAAAAAAAAAAATTGTCCATCCCTCTTTCAAGTTCTAGTTTCGCCCTTTTGTGCGAACAATCTCGTTTTGGCTATTAGGATGGTTTGGTCACTCATAAGACATTCTTTGAGAGTGTCTAAATCACCCCTTTGGACATTTCAAATGGACTTGTTAGAATATTTTATATTATTCTAGTTGCTTTATATGTTCTAGGGTTCAGTTTAGGGTTTCTTGCTTATCACTCATAGTCTCTCTATATATAGAAGCCTTTGTAATCACAATAATACAACCAATCATTACCAATACAATATAGTCCATTGTTTCCTTACGCTCTCCCTCTTCCCACTCTCATGCTGCCATCCCAATATATTCAACAATATATTTAACATGGTATCAAAGCTATTTAACATGGTATCAGAGCCACTTTCTTGTGGTTTCCAATTAACGTCTTTGACATTTTCCGACGCTCCCGCCAGCAACTTCCCTTTTCCGGTAGTCCTCGCGCCGCCAAGCAGTTTTTCACTCAAAATCTCTTTCACGCCTTCAACGTAACTTCATCTAGGAAAATTTATCCTAGATTCATGCTTGCGAGTCACAAATCTACAGATCTATGGAAGATCCACTACCATCAGCTGTCCCACGCGCCTCCACGCACATCCGACAGTCCCTGCAAGTGTCACACGCGCCACCACTGTGACTCCTCTCGGCCGAATAACCACCAAACGGGGTGTCTCGGCCCCAAATCGATGGATTTGTGCAATTTCAGTCCTTTCCAGACTTGCACGCACTCCCACACGCTGCTAGGAGAAACTGCCTATGAACCCACGCACCACCATTGCCCTAGTTGGTGCTACACGCTCCACTCCAGACGATAGTGATCAGACGATTCCGAGTCTAGATCTGAAGATATCTCAACGGGTTAAGTTTCCACGCGCCTCCGGAAGCTTCTGTCAGTCTTTCACGCGCCGGCAGCATCTCCCACGTGCCAGACGCTCCTTGCTCTTTATATTTGCCACGTGTCCCTCAGAGAGCGCACCACGTCAGTCCTAGCCCTCTGCCACGTGTCAGATCCAAAAAATAAATAAATAAATTCAAACTCATCCGGATCCAATATTTTCGACCCGATCCAACGGGTTAGAATCGGATCTTCTCTTTCGGGCCAGACCGACCCATTCAACGATACACGGGTTTCGGCCATTTTGGCCCATGTAACCAGCCCACTTGCTAAACCGGTCCAACCGGATCCATCCAAGGCGCTCCAAAACCGGATTCTAACCGGTTTATCGGGTTCAAATAAAGTCATCTCCAACTTGATCCAAAACCGGTTTCTAACCGGATCATCAGGTTCTAAACCGGTCCAACCTGGTCAATCTATCTAACCAGTTCAAATTAGTCAACTTGGTTCAACGAGTTAGACCCAGTTCATATCATTTTCAGGTCAAACCATATGCAATGGTCCATGGGTTTTGGCCTATTTTGTCTCAATCAAACCGGTCCAACTTAGCCTATTCTATACGGCTCCAATTCAAGTCTTAGGCCCAGTCCATGGCCTAAGTCATTCACTGCCACCACCAGCCACTGCCAGCTTCTATTGCCGTTGTCCTCCGTCTCAGGCCGCCACTCTCCAGCCACTACTCCGGCGACCCAAAAAAAAAAAAAAAGAACTCTCTTTATTTCCCTTTCTTTTTTCCAAACTCAAGCTTGCATCTTGAGTTTGAGAGAGGATGTTATTATATTTTATATCATTCTATGCAATTGCTAGTCTTGCTAAGAGAACAAATTAAGATCTCTGGCTTGAAAATGAACGTCATGCATGGATGGATGCTGAAGATGGAATCCCCTCGCAATGGAGGAGGGACATGCAGCTTTTGTCCGAGGGGCTGCTCAATCATTTCTCTAGCTATTTTTAATTTAAATGCCATGTGTAACAATATGATTGATGTTGCTGTGACACATTAACAGATTTTGTCAACGTTTTTTTCCACATGAACTTATTTTTATTTTTTTTAGCTGACCCACAGAAAAAATAAAAACAAAAACCCATTGTAAATGCAAATTTCCAGAAAAATAAGGGAGTTGTTACCATTTTTCTCTTTATAGAAGGAATCGTTAATTCCTAATTACCCAAAAATTAATTTTACATGTCATTTTCCTTTTTTCTTTCTTTTTGATTAGTTGTATAGTAAAACAGATGTACCTTAGACAAAGGAATTTTGGTATTAATATATGGCTCATAAAAAATAGAAAGCATCCCTATACTTCATGATTTCACATCATAAAAAATAAGTACATTTTCATTCAGTACCCTAAGAGCATTCACATTGGCTTCAATAAATTAGGTTTTTTTTTTTTTAAAAAAAAAAAATTTAATTTTAATTTTAATTTTAATCGGCTCAATAAAATGACTAAAGATTTGTTGAGGAGCTACAGTGTTGTAGCTCAACAAATCCTTATTTATATTTATAATAAAAGTAATCTTGCTCACTCTCTTCATTGAGAATTGGGAAAGTAGATAAAAAAATATATATATATATATATAGATATATATTTTTTAAATAAAAAAGTAAAAGTAAATAGTTAAAATGTTGAGCCGGATATAAGTGATTTGAAAAGGTTGATAATTAAAATAGAAAAATGTGTTTGTTAGCTAAATTTTAACTAAATATTTGTTGAGTCGGACGTGAGTGCTCGAAGACAAGAGTGCAACGTTCACTGTTCTTTTCAACAGTTTGTGATTGACTGAAATGATGGAGGCCACAAAACTCCAGCTCTTTTGGTAAAGAGAGATCTTGTGGTTCATATTTTAATTGAATATAATATATCATTGTAGTTACTTGAAATTACGAAAAACAATAATTTTAGACAAAAACGGATTAGGGGGGGATCGATAGTGGCCTTGGTCCCCTTTCCCCCCCCAAATTACAAGAAAAAAAAAAATTAAGGAAAAAATAATAATTTAAGGTATTTTTTGCCAATTAGTCTATCCCTAAAAAAATTTTGGCCCTGAATCCCCATAAATTCAAAGCTGACTCCGCCCCTGTTGAGTTCTAATCAAATTTGAAATAACGTGGATATAACATATGAACGAATAAATGTGAACATAACACTACACCAAAATAATGGACCCCACTATAGATAACTGGCTCATCCATGCATGCAAGTTGATGATTTATGCCCACCCCACAAAATAGTGAAATACAGTTGGTTAGTAGATGCCATGCAATTATGAACACCCAAAGTTGGCACATCCTCAATCGGCCTTATTGCAATTCTATAAAAGGTTTTCGTAATCGGTTTTTTTTTTTTTTTTTTTTGGCTCAAATTAGTTTGGAAAAAAGTGATCATAAGGAAGAATATGTGGAGGCTTAAGATAGCAGATGGTGGAAAATGCCCTTATATCTTCACCACAAACAACTTTGTTGGAAGGCAGACATGGGAGTTTGACCCTGAGGCTGGTACCCTAGAAGAGAGGGCTCAGGTTGAAGAGGCTCGTCAAAATTTCTACGAGAACCGGTTTCACGTGAAACCTAGCAATGATCTCATATGGCGAATGCAGGTATACGTACCCTCATCCTCTCTCTTTCTATGATCTATACATACTAAAAACACCTACTTTCCTGCATCAAAATCTTTGCCGTAGAGTAGGGGTAACAATTCGTGTTTACATGAGGTTTGAGTTGTGTCGATATACAAGTATAAAACTAACCCAATCAATTCTAACCCGATCAATTTAATTAAACCAATTAAACTTATCAATGGCTCAACCCTAACTAACTAACTAATTTAGTATTAAGTTCGTGTAAGTTCACGGGTCATGTCAATAATTAGTACTAGCCCTATACTGTGTGTCGGATTCGGCTCATGTCGAAATATGGTATAAAATTATATAGATCAACCTTAATTCAAACCATTTAATTAAACAAATTAGATCTCTTAACTGTAACATGTTGATTTAATACTAAATTTGTATCAGATCCAGTAGTCGTATAAATATTATATAAAATATTCATAATATCATGATATATTGTAATCTTGCGGCTTTAAAATTCAAAATATCATGAGATATCTAATAATTCAGAAATTGTTTACTATAATATATATATGCTCATTTCTTTGTCAAAATGATTGCAGTTTCTTAAGGAGAAAAACTTCAAACAAACAATTCCCCCAGTAAAAGTTGAGGATGGAGAGGAAATCACATATGAAAAGGCCACAGCTGCACTAAGAAGGGCCGTCCACTTCTTTTCTGCTTTGCAGGCCAGTGATGGCCATTGGCCTGCTGAAAATTCTGGCAACTTGTATTTCCGTCCCCCCTTGGTAAGACTCATGCATAATCGTTAACAATTTTATTTTATTTTATTTTTTTCCAATGTCATCATTATATATATTTACGTAAAAATTATATACACCAAGAAACTTTTTGTGACATCAAGACAAATCATCAACAACATAACGGCTTTTACTAATCAGGGGTAGAACTACCCAAGCCTTGGGGCGCTACTCCCCTAAAAATTTTCAAATTACCTCAATTTTTTTTTTTTTTAATGGATTGAACCTCCAAAATTTTATTTTTGGGAAAAGTCTACATTCCCTCCTCAAACTACCACCTAATTGACAATGTCTCTCATAACTTTCAATTGTTACAATGTCCCTCCAAACTACTAAAAATTGACAATGTTCCTCCAATAACGAAATTACCCTTAAAAAAATAAAAAAATTAAAAAATTAAAAAAAAAATACTAAAACTTCTAAGAAAAAATTACAAGGGGTGGCCAATTTGTTTTTTAAAAAAATCCTTTTTATAAGAAAAAAATTAAAAAATTTCGTTTTTTTTTTTAAATTGTTGTTTTAAAAGCTTTTTAAATAAAAATTTCCATCTAAAAAAAAAAAATCGTTTTTTTAAAACAGACTAAAGAAAAAAATTCCAATTTAAAAATAAATAAATAAATAAAAATTGGTTTTTAAAAAAATAAAAAATTTCATTTTTAATAATAAAAAAAAATTTTAAAATCGTATTTTTAAAATAAATTTTTATTTTTATTTTTTGTATTTTATAGGGGTATTTTTGTCTCATTGAGGAATTTATAGACGCATTTTTATCTTTTTACTAGTCTTGGGAGGACATTGACAATGTTTTGGTAATTTGGAGAGATATTGTCATAATTAAAAGTTTGGGAGGACATTGTCAATTGGGTGGTAGTTTTAGAGAGATATATAGACTTTACCCATTAAATTTTTACCTTAAGAATTTTTTTTTTTTTTTTTTTAGTTTTATCCTGCCTCGTCTAAAATTAATTTTTTTAAGTTACTAAATCTCTAAAACATCTTCTAAGATAGACCAGACTATGAATAGTATCATTGGATCTATGAGGACATGCATGCCTACCTTCGACTTGTTGGTTTTCATTTTGATGAAACTGTTAATTGTATTCTTTTAACCCCAAAAAATGCAGGTAATGTGTTTGTACATTACAGGGCATCTTAATACTGTGTTCCCTGCAGAGTATCAAAAGGAAATCCTTCGATACATATACTATCATCAGGTGCATATTCTTGGAACCATCACATATTAATTATGCAAATAGGATTAGCTTTTCTGTTGAAGTACTTGATTCCTTTTCTTTTGTGCGTGTGTTTAAGCTGTCATGTACGTTTAACAAGTATGCTGCAAATTTTGCATATTAATTATATGTAGAATGAAGATGGTGGGTGGGGATTACACATAGAGGGCCACAGTACCATGTTTTGCACGGCTCTCGGCTACATTTGTATGCGTATACTTGGGGAAGGACCCGATGGTGGTCAGGACAATGGTTATGCAAGAGCGCGAAAGTGGGTCCTTGATCATGGTGGTGTAACACACATACCTTCTTGGGGAAAGACTTGGCTTTCGGTATGATCATGTTTCATAAATCTTTTGAGTAACTATATATTCAATAGTAAAACTATTCCGAGATGACCAAACCCAGAAAACTCATCCACTAAATACAAGAATAAGTTGGAACCGAATTAATACAAATTAATCTTGGAACGGCAAGTTTTGTCAAACTTGAGATTACTTCTTCCACTGGCTAGTTCAAACTGGTAAATTTTCGGTTCGAGCTTAGAACACAAAATTGAACTAAATGAAAAATCTTAAGTACACTATTGTCTAATTGAAATAAAAATTACAACAAAGTGAAACAAAATTTTCATTATGCGTGATGATTGTTTGCTGATAATTAACTCTTATATGCATTTTTCGCTTTGTTGTAGATACTTGGTGTGTTCGAGTGGATTGGAACCAACCCAATGCCTCCGGAATTTTGGATGCTTCCTTCATTTCTTCCCATTCATCCAGGTTTGTACATATATGCTTACTACATTATACTTAATTCCTGAAAATGCCAATGTACTTTAGATCCTTAGTGCATAATGGAATTTTTTTTAAATCATTTAATCTAATATTGAAAATTAAATTCAATTTTTAATTGAAAGCCTCTGTTAGGTAGAGGTTTTACTTTCTTCTTTTTGATAATTAAACTTGCTACATGATGCTTATCAATTTCCTTTCCCCTAAAATACAGCCAAAATGTGGTGCTTTTGCCACTTGGTGTACCTGCCCATGTCATACCTTTATGGGAAAAGGTTTGTAGGCCCAATCACACCTCTCATTCTTCAATTGAGAGAGGAACTCTACACTCAACCTTACAACAAAATTAACTGGAAGAAGGTGCGTCATCTCTGTGCAAAGGTAAATTTTTCTCATTGTTGATACTCTCTCATTGCTACATATGCTTTTCAACATTATTTTATTAGAATATAAATTAAATAATTAAATTCATTTATTTCTATCAGCTTAAGCTTTTAATATGATATCAAGACAAAAGTCTTGAGTTCAAACCTTGTCTTCATCATTCATATCTCTCATTTTAATTAAATACTTCATACGTTAGGCCTCACTTATTAATTAATAAGGAGAAGTTTGAACCTACACATGAGAGAGAGTGTTAGAATATAAATTGAAAAATTAAATCCATCACTTCTTATCAGCTTAAGCTTTTAGGATAAGTAGCATTTTAACATCTTCCAATGCATGCATTGATTATGCAATATACTATTGTTACAGGAGGATCTCTACTATCCTCATCCTTTGATACAAGATTTACTTTGGGATAGTCTATACGTATGCACTGAGCCTCTTCCCACTCGTTGGCCCTTTAACAACTTGGTAAGAGAGAAAGCTCTTCAAGTAACAATGAAGCACATTCATTATGAAGATGAGAATAGTCGATACGTCACAATTGGATGCGTGGAAAAGGTAATATTATCAAACAATCAAAGGAAGCTATGGAGAACATCTATTTGGGCTATATAACAATACTCCTAAAGCTATTTGCATTGAACAGGTCCTATGTATGCTTGCTTGTTGGGTTGAAGATCCAAATGGAAATCATTTTAAGAAGCATATTGCTAGGATCCCAGATTACATATGGGTCGCTGAAGATGGAATCAAGATGCAGGTTAATTAGTATGCATATTCTGCAAAAACATTTGCAGAACCTTTTGACTATCTGTTGAAAATTTGAATTTCACTTCATATTAAACTATGAATGACGAGATTTCTTAAATTGAATTTCTTTTGTAAATAGAACAATTCAAACTTGAATATAAAACCCCCAAGTTCTATTTTTCTAACTTCAAGTCTATAAGTCATAACCATCAAGGGTGGTGGTTCAATGGTCCAAGAAAATTTTCAAGTGATTAGGTAAGTACTAGGGTGTGCCGGTGTGGGTTCGAATCTCCACAATGAAGAATCCCTATGCCTGATTAGTATAAACCGCCTTGGTTCCCATTGATGCCCTGATGGGGTGAGTAGTTAAGCTATGGCTTGGCTGGTCTTGAGGGTACGCCTGCGGTTTTCACCATCTGAGTCCCTTCTGAGTAGTCCCCCGCAGGTTGGTGCTACTATATGGTCACTCCCAGGTAAAATAACCACAATTAGTCTCCCCCTCCAACCTTAAAAATAAAAAAAAATAAAAAAAAATAAATGTCTATAAGTCTTAAGTCTTTGCTATATGCCATTTGTATGAAGGGTTGTGGAAGTCAACTATGGGATACCGGTTTTGCTATTCAAGCTTTACTTGCTAGTAATCTCATCGACGAAATTGGACCTACACTTGCGAGAGGGCATGACTTCTTCAAGAAATCTCAGGTTTGATTTTCAATTTTGAATTCATCTCTTCACCACAATCCTCAAGTATACCTTTTTGCTTAAAAAATAGGGTTAAATACTTAATTAGTACTTGGGTTCACAGTTTTTTATTTTATTTTTTTCCCACCTAGGATTCCAAAACAGTTACAAATAGTACTTGACTTATGAGAAAAAACCAACTTAGTACCTCTGTTAGGTTCCGTTAGCCCAAACTAATAGAGTGTCACGTGTCGTCACAAAAGAAATGCCACGTGTCTAATAAAATAAAAAAACTAACCCTAAAAAAAAAATTGAAAAATTCATAGGGTGGCCGGCCACCCCCATTTTGGTCATTGGGGGTGACCCAAGGCCAATCTGGGGTAGCTTCAGCTTCCCCTAGGTGGGAAAAAAATAAAAAACAGCAAACCTAAGTACTAATAAAGTATTTAACCCCGAAAAATAAATACCATGCAATATTCATTCAGACTAATTACTCCACTTTATCTTAAAAATTGTAAAGGTCAAGGACAACCCTTCTAGAGACTTTAAAAGCATGTGCCGTCACATTTTGAAAGGAGCATGGACTTTTTCTGATCATGACCAGGGATGGCAAGTTTCTGATTGCACTGCAGAAGCTTTGAAGGTAATTAATTTTGTTTAAATGCGTCAATGGGGTAAAGTGTTGAATCTTCTCCGTAATTAACGTGTTCCTCACTAAATTCTCCTATATTTCAGTGTTGCATGCTTTTATCCACAAAGCCACCAAAGATTGTAGGTGATAAAATGGAACCTGAGCAATTTTATGATTCTATAAATGTGATACTTTCTCTACAGGTAAGGATTAACTTTCACATTATTAAATCACTAGTAATCTCAAAAACATAAGTTGATAAAAAAATGATTAGTTTTAATTATTTAAATAATATTTAAACATTTTTCCTCACGTGTAGGCTCAAACTACCCCTTAATAAGTAAGGCCCAACACTTAGAGTGATTGTTTTAAATATTTCATTGCATTCATATCATTAAGCTCTATTGTATGGCTTAATGCAGAGTAAAAATGGTGGTTTATCTGCCTGGGAACCAGCAGAAGCCCAAAAATGGTTGGAAGTAAGTCCCTTAACATATTGAAATGGCCTTGAAATATGCTTATGGGAATAATTCAAAACTACTTAGCGCTTCTAAATTCATGCTTTTTATCATATATTAATGGAAATTTTCTCTCTTTTTTTTTTTTGTTTATTCATTAGCTGCTTAATCCCACAGAATTCTTCTCGGACATTGTCATTGAGCATGAGTATGTTGAGTGCACTGGATCAGCAATCCAAGCTTTAGTTTTGTTTAAGAAGTTATACCCCGGGCACCGGAAGGAAGAGATCGAAGATTTCATAGAAAATGCTGCACAGTTCATTCAAGACATACAGATGCTTGATGGTTCATGGTATGTTCTTCCACTGGTTTATTAGATAATATTTTGACATTTGTCTGTTTTGATATCTATTTCATGATTAAGCATTTTTCCACAGGTATGGAAATTGGGGAATTTGCTTCACATACGGTACATGGTTGGCACTTGGAGGATTGGCTGCGCGCAGCTGGCAAGACTTACAACAATTGTCCAGCTATGCGCAGAGCTGTTGATTTTCTACTCAGAGCACAAAGAGATGATGGTGGTTGGGGAGAGAGCTATCTCTCATGCCCAACCAAGGTAATGTTTTAACACATATAATGCTAAAAGCCTCTTAATTCTACTCTCTTTTTTCATCTTTATTTCCAAATATCATTAAGTTTTTCATTATCTTTTACTCTCAATCTACATCATTGACAACAATTTAAGAACCTTTAACAACATGTTTTGTCTTTCTAAGATTTTGCAAATGCTAGATAATAAAATTATAAACACTTTGTACTTGATTATATAGGAATATGTACCTCTTGAAGGAAACCGATCAAATTTGGTACACACTGCATGGGCAATGATGGGTCTCATTCATGCTGGACAGATAAGAATCCGTTGTTTATATTATGCTGTCATTATTGTCCTATGCTTTGATCCTGCATATTCTGACGTTAAAATTGTATCTGCAATAGGCTGAAAGAGACCCAACACCTCTTCATCGGTCAGCAAAGCTGATAATTAATTCTCAACTGGAAGATGGCGATTTTCCTCAACAGGTACCTCTCTTTAAAACATGAATTTTGTTCAGAAAGAGTATGTTGAATTATATATATATTATGTTTGAATTTTACCTCCAAAGCTTTGTAACCATTGATCACTCTTTCATACAGGAAATACTTGGAGTCTACTTAAAGAATTGTATGTTTCACTATGCAGCATACAGAGATATTTTCCCCTTGTGGGCTCTTGCAGAATACTGCAATCGTGTCCCATTGCCATCCAAAAAAATTTGAATCAATTAGTGAACTATATAGCTCAACCACTATAATAAGAAAGCCAATTATTAATTCTTTTACTTTCTCTTTAGCAGCTGTGTTGATGTACGTGTGTAATAAGTGTCTAAACACAAAGCCACCAAAGACAGATGGGATTAAGGAATATTATAAAATGTTGTACCTGCAAATAATATGTAAGAAATTCCTAATTATATTAAAGTGTGGCCCATATGCACATGTATTTAATGTGATTTATAATTAAACATAATAATGAATAATGTTCGATAATTTATACCAAATTATGTAGTTCTACAACACATAATCTTCTCTCCAACTTCCAACATCCATTTCAAGTTTGAGCAGCTAAGTCACTATGATCTTAACTTCCACTACTCCAGATTTTCAAATTCCTTCCTAGTACCACCCTACACATAATTTGAACCCCAAATTATCAAAATCTATTAAGAGTTGAAGCCTTCCAAAAATTTAATGGACGAGTTTTTCTTCATTTGGGACGTGAGGAAACAAAGCTATCCAATCATTTGAACCTAATATGTATAATTAGCACTAAGCTAATTGAGGTAAATTTCTCGAAGTTTTCAAATCCAAAACAGTGTAAAACATAAGCAATACAAAATGTAATTTTCTTTCCCTCGATCTCCTCAATATTCTAAGCTACCAAACACATTATGAACATGCGTGTGATAAATGTATGTTTTGAGTGGCCAAAATTACTTTTACGTACCTTCAATTCGTATCATAAAATTAAAAAAAATTAAAAATTTAAAAATTTAAAAAAAAAAAAAAAATCTAGAAAATATTAACGAACTGAGTTGTATTATTGATAAATTCAATAACATTATTGAGTTTAAAATTTGATTGAAACTCAATAAAATTATTGTTGTTGTCCATAATTTTAAGTAACTACAAGTATACATTTTATTCCTTTAACATACGCAAAACAAGATTCTATTTACCAATAGAGCTGGAATTTTGTCACCTCCTTCATTGCAGTCAATCACAAACCTTTTTCTTTTTTTTTTCTTTTTTCTAATCAACTTAATTTAACGAAAAATGGATGGGCAGTCAATCACAAACTTTTGAAAAGAAATGTGAACGTACCAGTACTCTTGTCTTCTAAGGTTACTGAATGGACAAAAATGCTTATTTGTCAATAATATTCCAAATTGAAGAGACAAGGTGCTGTAAAAACAACAATAGTTGGCTCAAACCCACCCTTTAGAGGGGAAAAAAACAACAACCCTTAGAGTATCTCATAATCAGTGGGTTAGTGACGGATTCAGAATTGTAGAGAATGTGAGAACAAAAATTGATTAAAAACATAATATTAGAGAATGTGAGCACAAAAATTGATTAACTTCACTTAATTACTAATGTGAGCACAGAATTCAAGATCCCTGCAGAATTCTGCTACACCAAGGGTCCCCCCCCCCCAATAGCTTCACCAATGACTAGATCTTGTAAGGTCTCCAACGTTCTACTCATTGCTGTCGAAACAAGCCCCTTATCATCCCTAATAATCACCCCTAGGCCCATGCACTTCCGATTTGAATCAATCGCAATATCCCAATTCACCTTGTGTTAGCCATGGGGGGTTTTTCTAACTCTCTTACATAGTTGGGTCCGTAAAAGGTCCATTCTTCACCCCATTATCCTGCGCCAACCGAAACTGATGTAAGCTGTTATTTGAAATTATGGACATTAACAATAATTTTATTCAATTTCAATCAAAATTTAAACAAGTACGTGTATAGCTAAATCTAGCAAATTTGTTAGTGTTTAATATTTTTTAATTAATTTTCGTTTAACTTTATCTTTTAATTGTCTCTCTCATAATCTAACTTCTCATAGGTGGCCAGCCCCAAAAATAATGGTTTCGTTGGGAAAAAGGACTGATTATTTTATGCAGCCCTCTAATGAAACTTGTTGCGATTATGGTTGGTTTAATGTTGATTATAACTACATATATATTATATGATTGGAAGATTATCTCTCACAGTATATAATATAGCTGCATGAAACGAACAAGAGAAGAAAGAAGGGGTAGCAATATATATCATCAAATTTGATTGGGATGTGCAGTACTGTAGCAACGTTCCCAATTATATAATTGGGAGCGTGTTACTATACAGTAAAACGGTCCCCTTTTCTGAGATGAGTCGTTTTACTATTAAAATGACCTATGGTGGCCGGAGTCGTTTTGTTAAAAAGACTTCCTTACAAAATGTCCCTAAACCATGAAATTTTTGTAGTGAAACTTGTTTGAAAGAAAGTAAGAAGGATAAGGAATTGTGGAGGCTTAAGATAGCTGTAAGGGTGGAAAAGACCTTATATCTTCAGCACAAACAACTTTGTTGGGACAACTAAAAATTATTTCACAAACAACCATTTTCTAAACAAATATTTTTGTGTAATGCTATAAGTCTTCTTAGTGTTTTCCAAGAGCCATCCTAAATGTGATATGGCTTTTAAAATCATCAATAGATCAAAAGTCAATATATCACATCTCAAATTCAACGGTAATTTTAAAAGTCACATTATATTTGGGATGAATCTAGAAAGACTTTAAAAAAACTTATAGCATTACTCAATATTTCTAGGCACAATTAAAAGGGTATTATTGGCTTGGCTGTCGGTGACCACCCCCATGAAAAACAAAAAACAAGCTTTTTCGTTTGGTTGCACTGCCTTAATTATATATATGGATGAATTTGCTCTATCACGAACTTAATTGCATTAAAATGCATGCAGGTCGAGTCATCGTCTCTTCTCACCTAACTCCAAACAAATGATTAATAATCAATTCAGTCTTAGGTCTCTAATTTTCAACAATTATATTATTAAGTACTTTCCACACACTTATAAATAAGTTTAGTTGTCAACTTACCGTTTAACTAATTAACATGATGTCACATCATACGTACCTTAAATTAGTTATATGCCTATCGTATACGACATGATAATCTGGTAATCTTATATTTTTAGAAAATTTGAAGAAATCTAAATTAAATCTGAAGTCTAAGAAATTGCGAAAGTCATTATAGTAGGTGGAAACATGAATTACAAGTAATTGATAAGAGATCACGAGTGGGTGAGGTGGCTTCATAGGGAGAAAGTAGTAGTTTGTAATGGTTTGAGGTGTGTTATATATGGTTTGTAATTTTACTCATCTTTCTCGCCACGATTTGTGAGTATTTTGTAAGAATTTGATGGTCGTATTTTGTGAAGTAGCTAACGAAGATGAAGATGAGGGAAGGTTACGCATGGGGTAAAATTTTGGAGATATGACGTGAAATGATGATTGATGTGTAATATTAGATAGCGTCATAAATTGATGTGAAAAATCATAATTATCATTTTTAAAATTCAGAAATTAATAATAACACTTGTCGCATTTTTATTGGGTATGACGTGGTAAAGTGACAAATTTTGTTAAGTTACTTAACGTAAATTGATTTTATTGAGTAAACTGTTATTTTGGCATACTTTGAGAATCTATAAATTATTTTGTATATCACAGTGAGTGATTTGTAATTTAGTCCAACTACAGGGATCTATAAATTATTTGTTATACTATAGGGAGTGATTTGTATATTAGGCCAAGTGGCCAACCATAGTGACTAATTTTGCACTTATCCCTTTAAAATATAATCATGATTTAAAATTCTTGCACGCATTTAATTGTGTACATAATCTTACATTATTTAATATTTTAAAAAATGTGACAACATTAACATCATGTACGTATACTGTTAAGTGAAATGGAGATGATTCTATTTTGCAGGTTAAAGACTTACAAATAAAAATCAGTGGTAGAATTTTAGGATTCATTTAGCATGGAAGCCAGAGAACAGGGAATAGGATCCTCTTCAATTCATTTGAACTGTATAATATCTAGTTAGTTATATTGGAGGAGTATTTTTATCCATCAAAAAGTGAAAAGATAAAAATATCTTTTCAATATAACTAACTGGATATTTTTCAGTTCAAATGAACTAGAGATAGTCCTAATTTAGAGAATGGAGAATTAAGACCCTAGCTAATTGCACCCTTAGCTAAACCATGAGTGGCCCCATTTGCCGTTCTTTTTGCATGCCTAATTTCCCATCTTCTAAAGGCTTTCGAAACTTCATGAGTATCTCCCACGATGTGCCCATATTTTCACCACATGGAACCCGTAGCAGTGATGGCATCTATAACTTGCTTGGAATCTCCTTCAAGGATAATGTCAAAGAACTTGAGATCCCTGCAGAATTCTGCTACACCAAGGCCCTCATAGCTTCACCAATGACTGGATCTTGTAAGGTCTCCAACGTTCTACTCATTGCTGCTGAAACAAGCCCCTTATCATTCCTAATAATCACCCCTAGGCCCATGTACTTCTGGTTTGAATCAATCGCAATATCCCAATTCACCTTGTGTTAGCCATGGGGGGTTTTTCTATCTCTCTTCCATAGTTGGGTCCGTAAAAGGTCCATTATTCACCCCATTATCCTTCGCCAACCGAAACTGATGTAAGATGTTATTTGAAATTATGGACATTAACCATAATTTTTTTCAATTTCAATCAAAATTTAAACGAGTACGTGTATAGCTAAATCTAGCAAATTTGTTGTTTAACTTTATCTTTTAATTGTCTCTCTCTCATAATCTAACTTCTCATAGGTGGCGAGCCCCAAAAATAATGGTTTCGTTGGGAAAAAGGACTGACTATTTTATGCAGCCCTCTAATGAAACTTGTTACGATTATGGTTGGTTTAATGTTGATTATAACTACATATATATTATATGATTGGAATATTATCTCTCACAGTATATAATATAGCTGCATGAAACAGACAAGAGAAGAAAGAAGTGGTAGCAATATATATCATCAAATTTGATTGGGTGTGCAGTACTGTAGCAACGTTCTCAATTATATAATTGGGAGCGTGTTACAGTAAAACGACCCCTTTTTTTGAGATGAGTCGTTTTACTATTAAAATGACCTATGGTGGCCGGAGTCGTTTTGTTAAAAAGACTTCATTAATTACCAAACGTCCCTAAAACATGAAATTTTTGTAGTGAAACTTGTTTGAAAGAAAGTAAGAAACTGATAAGGAAGAATATGTACGTGGAGGCTTAAGATAGCTGAAAGGGTGGAAAAGACCTTATATCTTCAGCACAAACAACTTTGTTGGGACAACTAAAAATCATTTCGCAAACAACCATTTTCTGATCAAATATTTATGAGTAATGCTATAAGTCTTCACATCTCAAATTCAACGGTGATTTTAAAAATTACATCACTTTTAGAATGACTGTAAGAAAGACTCTAAAAAAACTTATAGCATTACTCAATATTTTAATATTTCTAGGCACAATTAGAAGGGTATTATTGGCTTGGCTGTCGGTGACCACCCCCATGAAAAACAAAAAACAAGCTTTTCCGTTTGGTTGCACTGCCTATAGTAGGTGGAAACATTAATTACAAGTAATTGATAAGAGATCACGAGTGGGTGAGGTGGCTTCATAGGGAGAAAGTAGTGGTTTGTAATGGTTTAAGCTGTGTTGCTATATATGGTTTGTAATTTTAGCCTTCTTTATCGTCTCAATTTGTGAGCATTTTGTAAGAATTTGATGGTTGTATTTTGTGAAGCGGTTAACGAAGATGAAGATGAGGGAGGGTTACGCATAGGAAAAAATTTTGAGGATATGACGTGGAATGATAACTGATGTGTAAAATTAGATGACGTCGTAAAATGATGTGAAAAATCATAATTATTATTTTTGAAAGTTAGAAATTAATAATAACACTTATCGCGTTTTTATTGGGTATGACGTGGTAAAGTGATAGAATTTGTTAAGTTACATAACGGAAATTGATTTCATTGAGTAAACTGTTATTTTAGAATACCTTGAGGATCTATAAATTATTTTTTATATCGTAGTGAGTGATTTGTAATTTAATTCAACTACAGGGATCTATAAATTATTTGTTATACTACAGGGAGTGATTTATAATTTAGGCCAACCACATGGACTAATTTTGCATTTATCCCTCTAAAATATAATCAAGATTTAAAATTATTGCACACATTTAATAGTATACATAACCTTACATTATTTAATATTTTAAAAAAATGTGTTAACATTAACATCATGTACATTGTTAAGTGAAATGGAGAAGATTCTATTTTGCGTGAAAGACTTGAAAATAAAAATTAGTTGTAGAATTTTAGGATTCATTCAGCATGGAAGCCCAGAAAATGGGGGATAGGATCCTCCCCAATTCATTTGATCTGGATAATAGTATCTAGTTAATTATATTTGAGGGTATTTTTGTCTCTTCAAAAGGTGAAAAGATAAAAATATTCTTCCAATATAACTAATTGAATATTATCTTGTTTAAATAAACTGGAGAGGATCATAATCTAGAGAACCGAGAATTAGGGAATTGCATAAGTCATTGTAGTAGGTGGAAACATTAATTACAAGTAATTGATAAGAGATCTTGAGTAGGTGAGGTGGCTTGATATGGAAAGAGCAGTGGTTTGTACGGTTTGATTCGTTTGAAGTGCGTTTTGGAGACTTGTTAAGTCTTTTTATGGAATTGGGCCAATTGGTTATAGAGCTTATGGATGATGTGACAAAACATAAATTTATTATTTCTTATCCGAATTAGGCTGGTTAAAAGTCTAGCCAAATTTGAGCTTGGCTCGAACTCAGCAAACTTAACCAGCCAAGTCTTCAATCAAGCCAGACTGTTCAAACTAAACACTTTTGCATTTTTCTTTATAAATTATCCTTAAATTTATTCAAAAACACACATAATAATGTCAGAGAGAGAGAGAGAGAGAGAGAGATTTTTCATCCTAATAACAAAGAGTTCTTGCTCGCACTTCAAACTTGTGAGGGATCATCCTCCTTTCTACTCCCACGTATTTCTCTAATAATTTACCAAATCCATAGGTGATCAGCTATATATGTTGCTTGTTTTTGTTTCCAAGTTGCCAAGAAATATGTTAGAATCCAACTATAATAATTACCAATTCTAACTTTTAAGAATTAGATCATCTCCAATTAATTATATTTTAAAAGTACTTTTATTTTTTTACTTTTTGATAAGACAATACTCCTCTAATAATAATTCAGAGAAGAGAATCCTATTCCCACCTTTTGAGTGCGGAAAACCCTCACCTTTAGAGTATGGGAAACGCTCCACAATCCACTCCTAATTTTTTTATTTAATGTATATTTGTCACTTTAAATGTATAGTATGCGGATGCCTTGTCATATACGATAGGCATATAATTAATTTAGTAGTATGATATCACATCATGTTGTTAATTAGTCCAACGGTAAGTTCACAACTAGACTTATTTCAAACTGTGATGAAACTTAATAATATAACTGTTGAAATTAGAGACCGAATTGATTATTAATCATTTTTTTTGTTTTTTCTAATTCAGTATCAATCTTTTTTTTTTTTTTCTAATTCTAATACATATAAGTGTGTCAACATCCTCGGACGAAGTTAGATGAGAAAAGACGCTGACTCGACATGAATGCATTAAAGCAAGTTCGTTCGTACCTGATGGACAGTGATAGAGCAGATGCATCCATTTAAGGCAGAGCAAACAATTTTTTTTTTTTGTTTTTTATGAGTTTTAGAGCTATGGTACTTCTAAAGGAATAGCAATTCCTTAATTTTTGTAGAGGAATATTAGTCGTTGTTTAATTAGAATAATAACTATTAAAATATTTATTAAAAAAACAAAGAAATGGTATAGCCACCTTAGCCAAATGGGATGACCCGACCACCTCATGGCTAGCCTGATAAACAAATCACTTCGTACACTAGACCAACGGCCTAATATATTCTTCATTGACTCACAATATTTCAACTGGGAGGGCTTCTGGTGGCTACAAAAGATGCCACTCTATAGCGCTTTGCATTGATTCGTGAGTCTTTGCCATTTTGTTGTCATGCCCTTCTCACAAAAATGCTAGTCTTGCTAAAAGAACAAATTAAGATCGCTGTCTTGAAAATGAACGTCATGCATGGATGGATGCCGAAGATAGAACCACCTCGCCATGGAGGAGGGACAGGCAGCTTCTGTTCAAAGGTTGGTTCCACTACTTTTATTTGGCCAAAGGAGCGGGTCAATCATCCTTTCATTTTTTATTTAAATGACATATGTAATAATATGATTGGCATTGTTGTGACATATTAACAAATTCAGACAATTTTTTTAACGGCGTGAACTTATTATTATATTTTTTAGCATACCCACATAAAAAACACAAAAATTAAACTCATTGTAAATGCAAATTTCCAGAAAAATAAGGGAGTTGTTACCATTTTTCTCTTTATAGAAGGAATCATTAATTCCTAACTACCCAAAAATTAATTTTACATGTCATTTTCCTTTTTATTTTATTTTTGATTAGTTGTATATTAAAACAGCTGTACCTTATACAAATGAATTTTGGTATTAATTAATATAAGGCTCATAAAAAAATAGAAATCATCCCTATATTTCATGGTTTCACATTGGAGAGTTTGACAAATAAGTACATTTTTCATTCAACTCTATTGGTAAAGAGACTCTTATGGTTCATATTTTAATTGAATATAATATATTATTGTAATTATTTGAAATTACGGAAAATAATAATAATTTTATTGAGTTCTAACCAAATTTAAAATAAGCTCATGATATGAATTTAGCAAATTTTCTTAATAAAAATAAATTCTAATTATCTTTTTAATCAATTTTTGTTAATTTTGTTTCCGTGAACTAAAGTCTTATTGTACCGGCCACTCACCCACCGGTCATTAAGTGCTCTGGAAAGTTATCGATGCACCCTAACCCATATCCCACCAATTGAGGCTTATGCTGCTTGGAATGTGATATTTTTGGGAGAGATCTAAGCTTGTAATGTTATTTTGGAAGGTGATATTTTGGAGATAATTTATGCTTTTCACATGGAATACCAATTATGGCAAAGATATGATACAATATTGGTTGAGGATGTGCAGATTGTTCGACACAGTTTTCAGTCTTGACTTGTGATGCATATGTACAAAAGGGAAACAAATTTGGCGACACACCTATTGGCAAAGGGGGCGGTGCTACAAAAATCAATGGAGAAAATTTAAATTGAAGAATACCCTAATTTTGTACATGCTAAAAGTTGTAATATTTGATTCTTTTAAATGAATGAATGAATAATAATTTACTTAAAAAAACAATGAAGTCCAAAAGTCTCATGATCCTTTCTCTCTCTTTGCCAAAGGAGTGGACCAAACCCAAAAAAAATCTCACACTATCTTAAAATCAACCCCAACATTCTTATTTTTTAATTACATCAATCACTTTTTATTACTATTCAAATAAAAAAATCACTACAAAACAAATTTTTTTTTTTTTTTTTTTCACTTTTTTTCATACAAAATATTCTTATTTTTTTTCTCACATCAATCAAATCTGTTACAGTTCTAGTTAACTTCATTTTTTAAGTCCTTTGCCAAACACACCCATAGCCCTAGCCCTAAAAAAAATTGTTCTTTTTTTTGCTTTTAGGTAGATATTATTTAAAAAAAGAAAAAAAATCGGATAAGAGAAATAAGAACTGCTTTTTTTTTTTTAAAAAAAAAATAATAATATACATCTAAAACCAGAAGAATAATAAAGAACCCTAACATTCGCTTTTTGAAATAGTGATTTTGTTGGAAAAAAAACATAAAAACAAAAAAAAGACTGATTATTTTGAACAACCCTCCAGTGCAACTTGGCACGATTAGTCGCTGCTTTAATGTTGATTAAGACCATCAAAGAGACAGAGGAGATATTCACGACTAGTAACAGTGTACTTTTGAGTGAAAGATATTCAAAAGTAATGCAGGTGAACAACTGTACATTAGATCGTGTATTAATTCCGTCTATAAAAGGCACTGAATATTTTTTCTAACACAGAAACTGGCCGGGGAGAAAGAATATCATGTGGAGGCTTAAGATAGCAGACGGTGGAAAAGATCCTTATATCTTCAGCACAAACAATTTTGCTGGAAGGCAGATATGGGAGTTTGACCCTAACGCTGGTACTCCTGAAGAGAGGGCTCAGGTTGAAGAGGCTCGTCAAAATTTCTACAACAACCGGTGCCAGGTGAAACCTAGCAGTGATCTCCTATGGCGAATGCAGGTATTCCCATCTCTCTCTCTCTATGATCCTCTACACACAAAACAGCAAGCTACTTTCCTCTTCCTGCCATGCATAATGTTCACAACAACCATTACCACCGCATCAAAATCTGTGTCCAGATAGAAAAAAAGCTTGACCATGACTGCTACAAACAAAGCAGTTAACAAGAAAAACTCAATAAACTAATTAACCAGAACAAAACTCAGAGTTCAAAACTAAACCAACCGATTAACTATACAAAATCAATTACCCGACGTGGAGTTTGGTTTTGTATTCTACCCGGTTTGACGTTAGAAGCCCTATGATTTAAATGAGATCTTTTTTTTTTTTTTAAGCTTTTGGGGTCATATTATCTGTTGAGCTAGCGACCACTCGGTACCATCGAATCACTAAGTTTTTGGAATGCTCTAAATTGTACTTAAGCATCCGATCCGACTAAATAACTTAAAGTAAAGACTTCTATCTCTTGATGGCGAATCTTGATTGAATAACAATAGGAACCGATTGGAGAAAGAAAAAGCACATACATGGCATGAGATATCCGATTGAAATATGTTAAGCTTACAAAAAAATTTGTTTACAAAATGATATGGTACAATATGATTAAAACAAAAGTTTTGAAGAAATTTCGTTAAGCCTATTTTAATAAGTGACAAGTGTCTTCTCGTGTGTGTATATATATATATTTTAAGACTCAATTATTGGGATCCGTATTCCTTAGAATTCACAGGAGAATTTTAGTTTTTGAAATTTCAGATCTAGATCATCTATTTTTTAATATCATTAAAAATTTATTATTATTTTATTATTAATGGGACACGCGACAGGATAATGGCTCCTTGATGAAAATGAATAGCTTGAATATGAAATTTCAGAAATTAGAATTCTCCTAAGAAATTCAAGAGATCCGAATCCAGTTAGTTTTTATTTTTTATTTTTTACATGTCCGCATTCTGTTTTATTAGGCATGGTCCGAGCCGATTGAGATACCTCTTGGGGACCAGTTAGTTATTGTTATTCTACTAACTTAAGAACTTAAACATTAATTTTTGAGAAATTCAAAGATGTTGAAAGAAACTTGTCACTTATTTAAATAGGTTGAAAAAAATTTCATCTATATTGGTTTGAAGAAAATTTATATCCTATCTAAAATATCTAACAAAAAAAAATTATTTTTTTTATTTTAACTTATATTTTTTTTACGCATTCTAACAAATTTTTTATTATTTTCTTTGGTTTCTTTTAAATATTATTATTATTATTATTATTTTATTGTATATCACTCTTTCTTCTTCCAGCACCATTTCAGTATTTCTGACCTTTCCAAAGCTCTCTAGTCAAGGTGGTCTTCCCAGACCTCCAATCCATCTCTTGACCTTCTTTCCCAAATCCAACGCCACCCTGAAGCTCACCAAACTACTCTCCCTCCTCCACCATTTTCACCACCGATCATCATAGCCCAGGCTTCTGCTCCAGCAGCTGAGCCATGCCTCGAACCCCAACCCTTCCATCACAAAACGCCAATCCCAGAAATAAATCCCTCTGGAAAACCAATTCGAGACATGGGTCCAGAAGATCAAGCCTGGGTTCACCCCCTCCGACGTGGAAGACGCCCTCTGCTCCCAATCTGACCCCGACCCGGACCTCTTCTTCCTTCTTTTTTCTATTCTCGTCTCTTTCTTTTCTTTCAATGTATAGTTTTTGCTCAGCTTCTTTCTTCCGGTACGTACGCAAACGGTATGTTTCGTTTTTAGCTTTGCTCTGTCAAATTTCAAATCCATAGCTGTTTTGGAGTTTACCATGCAACTAATGTGGATAGGATATAAGTTGTAAAGGTAATAGCGATTGTATAATAATCTATCTGTGTTCTGTAAATATTCTAGATTCTTCATAGGAAAATATATTGTTGTACAATATATTGGTCTAATATATTAATCCATTGTTTTCTTTACCTTATTTTACTTATTATTGTTCTTAATTTTTTATTATTCTTTTCCAAGACATTTCCTTGAACCAAGGCACATCACTAAATCCTCAGTATAACACATAGCTTAGATCTATAAATGTTGTTTTGACTGTTGGTTTAGGAAATGAAATTGCTCTCCCACTTCTGGATGCAGAGTAATCTAGCAGCTTTAAAATTAATATGTATCAAGAGATATCTAATGATATTTATGAAATTCTTTACAGCTCCAATATGCTTCTTAATTTCTTTGTTAAAATGATTGCAGTTCCTTAAGGAGAAAAACTTCAAACAAAAAATTCCCCAGGAAAAGGTTGAGGATGGAGAGGAAATCACGCATGAAAAGGCCACAGCTACATTGAGAAGGGCCGCCCATTTCTTTTCGGCCTTGCAAGCCAGTGATGGCCATTGGCCTGCTGAATTTGGTGGTGTATTGTTTTTCCTTCCCCCTTTGGTGAGACTCATAATTATTATCAATTTTTTTTTTTTTTTTTTTTATCAGTGTCATTATTGTGATCATCACATAATCAAACAGATACTGTTTGGGGATATTTACGTAAAAAAGTACACATCAAGGAACCTTTTGTGATACCAGGAAATCATCAACAACATAACAGCTTTCTCTAATGATATTTAACACTTAAAAATATTCTAAGATTGACCATATTATGAACAATACCATTGGATCGATGACGACATGCCTGCAATATTTGACTTATTTTGGTTTTCATCTTTGATGCAACTGCTAATTGTATTCTTTTGAACCCGAAAAAATGCAGGTAATGTGTTTGTACATTACAGGACATCTTAATATTGTGTTCCCTGCTGAGCATCAAAAGGAAATCCTTCGACACATATACTATCATCAGGTGTATATTCTTGGAAGCTTTACATGTTAATTATGCAAACAAGATTAGATTTTCTGTTGAATTACTTGTTTCCTTTCCTTTTTTGTGTGTTTAAACTCTCATATTTAACAAGTGTGCTGTAAATTTTGCATATTGTAGAATGAAGACGGTGGTTGGGGATTACACATAGAGGGCCACAGCATCATGTTTTCCACGGCCCTCAGCTACATTTGTATGCGTATGCTTGGGGAAGGACCTGATGGTGGTCAGGACAATGCTTGTGCAAGAGCGCGAAAGTGGATCCTTGATCATGGTGGTGTAACACATATACCTTCTTGGGGAAAGACCTGGCTTTCGGTATGTTAAATCGTCACTTATTCCAAAAGTTTATGCTGATAGAAATGGGTAAATTTAACTATTTAATCAAATACTTTAACACCCTCTCTCATATGTGGACTCAAACTCCCTTTTATTAGGTGATGCCTAACACTTTAAATATTTAATTTAAATGGGTCAGGTTCTAATTCATTACCTTTAGCTCTCATACTATGTTAAATCACCACGTATTCCAAAAGTTTAATCCAGTGAGAATGTATAAATTTAATAAATTTCATAAATCTGGTCATATTGCTTTCATGTCCAGTTAGGAAATGATTATATATATATATATATATATATGTTCAAATATTCACTATGCATGATGATTGTTTGCTGATAATTAACTCTAGTATATGCATTTTCCCTTTGTCGTAGATACTTGGTGTGTTCGAGTGGATTGGAACTAACCCAATGCCTCCGGAATTTTGGATCCTTCCTTCATTTCTTCCCATGCACCCAGGTTTATACATGTCTTCTTACTACTTCATTATACTTCCTGAGAATGTCACTGTACTTTAAATCTTTATTGCATAATGGAATGTTTTAAAAATAATTTAGTCCAATGTTGAAAATTAGATACAGTGTTTAATTGAAATATGGTTCGCACTTAGCACTTCTATTTGAAGCCTCTGTTACTAGAGAGGTTTTAGTTTCTTCTCTTTGATAATTAAATTTGCTACATATTGCTTATCAATTATCATTTCCCTAAAATGCAGCTAAAATGTGGTGCTACTGTCGCTTGGTGTACATGCCCATGTCATACTTGTATGGGAAAAGGTTTGTAGGCCCAATCACACCTCTCATTCTTCAATTGAGGGAGGAACTCTACACTCAACCTTACAATGAAGTTAATTGGAAGAAAGTGCGCCATCTATGTGCAAAGGTGAGCTCACCTTAATCGTCTCTTCATTGTTGATACTTGCTCATTGCTACATATGTTTTTCAATATTCTTCCAATGCTTTGATTGTGAAAAACTATTGTTATAGGAGGATCTCTACTACCCCCACCATTTGATACAAGATCTGCTCTGGGATAGTCTATACATATTCACTGAGCCTCTTCTCACACGTTGGCCCTTTAACAAGCTGGTTAGAGAGAAGGCTCTTCAAGTAACAATGAAGCACATTCATTATGAAGATGAGAAGAGTCGATACATTGACATTGGATGCGTGCAAAAGGTAATGTTATCATACAATAAAGGGAAGCAATGAAGAGCATCTATTTGGGCTATATATCAATACTCCTAAATCCATTTGCATTGAATAGGTGCTATGTATGCTTGCTTGTTGGGTTGAAGATCCAAATGGGGATTATTTCAAGAAGCATATCGCTAGGATCCCAGATTACATATGGGTCTCTGAAGATGGAATCAAGATGCAGGTCAATACGCATATTTTGCACAAACATTTGCAAAACCTTTTGTCCATCCATTGAACATTTGAGTTGCACTTTATATTGAACTATGCATGAAGAGATTTCCTAAAATAAATTTCTTTCTAGGATAGGTTTTGTAAATATAACTATTCAAACTTGAGTATAAACCCCAAGCTCTTGTTTTTAAGCTTCAAGTCTATAAGTCCTTAATCTTTGCAAGAAAAAGGAAGGGATCGCTGGCTTTGATATACGCCATTTGTATTCAGGGTTTTGGAAGTCAACTGTGGGATGCTGGTTTTGCTATCCAAGCTTTACTTGCTAGTAATCTCACTGATGAAATTGGACCCACACTTGCGAGAGGCCACGACTTCCTGAAGAAATCTCAGGTTTGATTTTCAATTCTAAAAGCATCTCTTCACCATAATCATCAAATCTGCCTTTTTGCTTAAAAAAAATAAAAACTATCCAGTATTCATTCAAACTAGTTATTTCATTTTTCCCTTAAAAATTGTAAAGGTCAAGGACAATCCTTCAAGAGACTTTAAAAGCATGTACCGTCACATTTCTAAAGGATCATGGACTTTGTCTGATCAAGATCAGGGATGGCAAGTTTCTGATTGCACTGCAGAAGCTTTTAAGGTAATTAACTTTGTTTAAACGTGTCAATGGGGTAAAGTGTTACACCTTTTTCCATAATTAATTTGTTCCTCACCAAATTCTTTTCTATTTCAGTGTTGCATGCTTTTATCCATGATGCCACCAGAAATTGTTGGTGAGAAAATGGAACCCGAGCGATTTTATGATTCTGTAAATTTCATACTTTCTCTACAGGTGAGGATTAACTTTCATTATTGTTAATTTATGAGTCATCCCAAAAGGTTAAGTTGATGGGAAATGGTTGCTTTTAATTATTTAAATAATATTCTAACACTTTTCACGTGTGTAGGCTCAAACTACTCTTTAATAAGCGAATAAGGGAAAATGTTGATTTTAATGATTTAAGTAATATTTTAATAATCCCTCACACGTGGGCTCAAACTACTCCTTAGTAAGTGATGCCCAACATGTAGAGAATTTAGAACATTGACTTTGATACCATTTTAAATCACCAATTATTCCAAAAGCTTAAATTAATATGAAATGATTGATTTTAATAATTTATTCAATATTCTAACAACTAGCATTGTATTTTGAGGTACAAATATTTGGAAACTATCGGCATGAATAGGAAACCTAGGCTTCATTTGGTTTTTCTAAGGATCTAAAACTTTCTTGAAGTTTCATTTATCTAGTGCAATGTTTATTTCTTAAATATTTCATTGCATTCATATCATTAAGCTCTATTTATGGTTTAATGCAGAGTAAAACTGGCGGTATGGCTGTCTGGGAACCAGCTGGAGCCCAAAAATGGTTGGAAGTAAGTACCTTAACATACTGAAGTGGCCTTTTTGAAATATGCTTATAGGAATACTTCAAAACTATCTAGTGCTTCTAAATTCACCATTTTTATCGTATATTAATGGAAATTTTCTCTCTTTTTATTTTTTATTTTTATCATTAGCTGCTTAATCCCACAGAATTCTTCTCTGACATTGTCGTTGAGCATGAGTACGTTGAGTGCACCGCAGCAGCAATCCAAGCTTTAGTTTTGTTTAAGAAGTTATACCCCGGGCACAGGAAGGAAGAGATCGAAGATTTCATAAAAAGTGCTGTGCCATTCATTCAAGACATGCAAATGCCTGATGGTTCATGGTATGTTCCACTGGTTTCTTAGATATTTTTTCTGACATTTGTCTGTTTTTATACTATTGCATGATTAAGCATTTGCACAGGTATGGAAATTGGGGAATTTGCTTCATATACGGTACATGGTTTGGACTTGGAGGATTGGCTGCAGCTGGCAAGACTTGCAGCAACTGTCCAGCTATGCGCAGAGCTGTTGATTTTCTACTCAGAGCACAAAGAGATGATGGTGGTTGGGGAGAGAGCTATCTCTCATGCCCAACCAAGGTAATGTTTTAACACGTATAATGCTAAAAGGCTCTTGATTCTTATTTGTTTTTCATCTTTATTTCCAAACATCATTAAGTTTTTCATTATCATTTACTCTCAACATCATTGATAACAATTTAAGAACCTTTAATAACATGCACTGTGTTGTTCCACAAAGTTTTTGGATCAATTTGTCAAAGAAAAGTCCTTATTGTTTTGGCTTTCTAAGATTTGGCAGATGCTAGATAATAAAACTATAAACTCTTTGTGCTTGATTATATAGGAATATGTACCTCTTGAAGGAAACCGATCAAATTTGGTACAAACTGCATGGGCAATGATGGGTCTCATTCATGCTGGACAGGTAAGACTCCATGGTTTATATTATACTGTCATTATTGTCCTATGCTTTGATCCTGCATGTTCTGATGTTAAAATTGTATCTGCAATAGGCTGAAAGAGACCCAACGCCTCTTCATCGTGCAGCAAAGCTGATAATTAATTCTCAACTGGAAGATGGCGATTTTCCTCAACAGGTACCTCTCTTTAAAACATGCATTTAATTCAGAAAGAATAGGGAGCAAAGAAAAATAACCCAACTTTGAAGTTTATTATGCTTGAATTTTACCGCCAAAGCTTTCTAACCATTCATCACTCTTTCATACAGGAAATCCTTGGAGTCTACTTGAGGAATTGCATGATACACTATGGAACATACAGAGAAACTTTCCCATTGTGGGCTCTTGCAGAATACTGCAAGCGTGTCCCATTGCCATCCAGAAAAATTTGATTAATTAGTGAACTATATAGCTCAACCCCTACACATAAGAGGCTCCAATAAGAAAGCCAATTGTTAATTTTCTTAAGGAATATAATACAATGTTGTACACTGAGACTAATATGTAAGAAATTCCCTAATTATATTAAAGTGTATCCCATATGCCACATATGTTTGACCCTTATGTCTTCACCACAAACAATTTTGCTGGGAGGCAGACATGGGAGCTTGACCCTCAGGATGGTACCCAGGGGCGGAGGGAGGGAGGGTTGAGAGGGGTCAAATGCCCCCCCCTCCCCCCTCACCTCCCAAAAAATTCCCTTACTACTGAAAGAATTTCTTTGGATATCCTGATTGCCCACTCTGCCACTCATCAGGGGGCAAATATTTTTAGAAAGGCTGAGATTCACGCCTCACGAGTATCTACCATTGTTTCTTGTGTTTTGGTATTTAGGTTGAAGACGACTGCTACGAGTGTTTTATTTTTGACAAAAACGCACAACTTTGTATTATAAAACGATCGTTTGACTAAAGTAGAACGTTGCGTTTAACAACTTTTGTTTGAACGCTCTCCTGGGCCCCCGTCCCGCTCCTTTATGGCCGTGTGAAAAAAAAAAAAAAAAAAGGAAGAAAAGAAAAGAAAAAAAAAAAATGACGGTTTAAAACTCTAAAAGCCTTACTTATTTAATGGGACTTAAACAGCGCCAACTTCAAAAAAAAAAAAAAAAAAAAAAGTCTGATTTTTTATTTATTTTATTTTTTTATCACTACGTCTGACTTATAAATACAACTATAGTATTAAGGAGGGATTAATTTTTTTTAAAATTGTTCTGACTTCAATTTCAAACTTACCTAGGTATATATTATATTCAAAAAACATTGATTTGCTATTGCAAAACATTAACTTTTAGAGTTGGTTTGGATTTGCGATTTCAGAATGTACGAATTTAAAATGTACAATTGAAAAACATGATTTGTAAAATGTTTTTTTTTTTTTTTTTGGGACAAAATTGCAGTTTAGCCTTTAAAATCGTAATTTAATGTTTTAAAATTGTGCATTTTTAAAAAAGAGGTGTGATACAACCACAACTTAAACTCAACTTTGGCCCAACTTCCAGACTAAATTTCTTTCTCTCTATTTTAAGGCTCTCTCTCTCTCCTCCACAGGCTTTTTTTTTTTTAAAAAAAAAAAACTTAAGAGAAAAGTTGAGTTTAAGTTGTGTCTTTATCATTTTCTTTTAAAAAAAGCCTCATTACCTGTGATTGAAAACACAGATTTTATACATTTATTAAAATTTTAAGTTGAGTCGTTTGTACAGTAAACGGTATAAATTTTAGGAAAATGCTAAAGACCCAACTATTTTGCCTAACTTTGGGCAACTTTTGTCTTATTTTTAATTTTTTTTTTTTTAAAAAAAACAAAATAAAAAATGAAAAAAATGTGTGAAGCAATAATATTTTTTTTGGTCCTTCTTTTATCTGGTATTTTTTTTTTAAAAAAAAAATGTATTTTTCTTCATAATAGTGTCATTTTTTTTTTTAAAAAAAATAACAAATAAAAGAAGGACAAAAAAAATATTATTGCTTCACACATTTTTTCATTTATATTTTTTATTTTTTTTTAATTAAAAAATAAGGTAAAAGTTGGCCCAAAGTTGGGCAAAATAGTTGGGTCCCTATCATCCCTCCAAATTTTATTGTTGTTTATTATACAACGGTATAATTTTTTAATGACGTTTATTGTATAAACGGCATAAATTATTGACATTTGTGCCGTTTGTACAATAAATGTCATTAAAAAATTATGTTGTTTATCGTTCAACCATAACAAATTAAAAATTTGTGTTTAATTTGTATCGGTTGTACAATAAACGACAATAAAAAGAGAATAACTTATATAAGGTCTTGGCATAAACCAAGACCTTTGTGCCCTTCAATAAAAGCATGACAAATTAGCGTGGAACACCATAACAAAAAAAAGCATAAACACCTAATTTATTCTCATCAAGAACTTATATGAGTTAAAATAATAATAAAAAAAATCTTCTTAAATAAACCTTTCATGTTCTTCTTCTCTAGACCTACCGTGAGCCACTAACCTGTTGCTAGCAAGCTCATACCGTGCTAGAGACGACGCCAGTCGGCCCAAAACTTGTAGGAGACCATGCTGGCCATCCCCTCTCTCCCTATTTTCACCGGCAGCAGAGAATTTTTTTTCTTTGCTGCTGGTGCTCCCTCTCCCATTTCAAAGATTTGGGATGATTGCTTGATTGTTTAATTTTCAAATTTTGGGTTCTCCCATTTCTCTGCTGCTAAACATGTTGAAAATCAAGCAATCAACCAAAATCTTTGAAATGGGAGAGGGAGCACCGACAGCAGAGAAATTTCTTCTCTACTGCCGGTGTGTGTGAGAGAGAGAGAGAGAGAGAGAGAGGGAGAGGAGCACCAGTAAGGTCTGGGCTGGCCAGTGTCGTCTCCGGCGCGGTCTGGGCTTGCCAACGACGAGTTGGTGGCTGACGGTGGGTCTAGAGAAAAAGAAGAGGAAAGGTTCATTTTAGAAGATTTTTTTGTTTTAACCCATAAGGTCTTGGTAAGAATAAATTAAGTTTTTAAGTTTATTTGTATTATAGTGTTCCACGCTGATTTGTTATAATCTTATTGGAAGGCACAAAAGCCTTGATTTATGTTAAAACCTTATAAAAGTTATTTTTCAATAAAAATTATGTTGTTTATTGTACAATCGGCATAAATGTAGTATTATTGTGCAAGAATAAAAAAAAATTATGCCGTTCACTCTGATTCTATGCCGTTTCCGGTGTACAAACGGCAGCACAATGCTGGAAAATTTTTTCCCTCATTTAATTTTTCCCCAACTACCCTACCGCAACCCCATTCAATTCTTCACTCCCAACCCCCCACCCCCCAACTACCCTACCTCTACCTCATTCAATTCTTCAACTCTCCCAAACCCCCCCCCCCCCCCCCCAATGCACCCCCACTCTCTCTCCCCAGCCTCTCTCCCCCCAACGCACCCCATGCCTCTCTCCCCCACGCTGCCACGCAACCTCTCTCTCCCCCATCCACCATATATATATGCAGAGCCCACCCCCCACGTACTCTCACTAACGGCGGCGGTGAGTAGTGTTTGCAGTGGCCGGCCTCCCCCACGGGCCCCACCCAAGCTCCACGCATTCGGCGGTTAGTTTTCAAGCTTTTTTTTTTTTTTTTTTTTTTTTTTTTTTTTTTCAGACCATGTTTCTTCTTCTTCTTTCCTCTTTAACTTTCTTGTTCTTCTCTTATTATTATTATTATTATTTCAGATTCGAGCTCTTGAACACGCAATTACCTGTTTAGTTACGTTAACGTAGCATTAAGCGGCATTAAATGCTTTTTTTATTTTTTACTTTTTTTATTATTGGCATAGAAGTTTGCATTTTTATTTTTATTTTTATTTTATTTTTGACATGTCTTCGAGGAGAGAATGATTCAAACTAGTGACCTCCGCTTTATTATGCTTGGTCCTGCGGATTAAGCTACCGTGTTAAGGACAAGTTTACATTTTTATTTATCGTTCTTGCTTCTCACCGGTGTCATTAGTGAGAATGGCCTACCTAGAGAAAGACTGAGGGATGGTTGAGATGGTGTCTTTGATGATGGCGTAATCCGTCAATCTTGACTCTTGACTGATATTTGGACGTTGAAGGGCAAGGATGCCGAGCAGCTTTCGGCATAAAAGAATACAAAGTTAAAACATATAAACTGTGGGGGTTCGCCGCCGGTTCGGGAATGGATGATGGACCTTTCAAGGTTGGTGAGTGCCTCTTCCTGTGTTTCTTTTGATTTGTTTATATTGCTTATACGACATATTTTTTGGCTTTTGTTCAAAGATATAGCAGACGAGTCATTTTTTTATCTATTTTTTATTATTAGTTTGTATTTTAGGTATTATATTTTTTATTTTGGATCTTTTGTTGAAAACCCTTTTAATTTTCAATCCCATGTAACCCTGATTAAAAAAAAAAAAAAAAACCTCAGGTTGGAATTATTAGTTGTGCCGCCTGTATCCGTGGATGTAGTTAGTTATATTGAAGAAATATTTTTATCTCCTTACTTAAAAAGTGAAAAAAACAAAAATATGCTTCCAATAAAATTAATTGAATATTATCTAGTTCAAATAAACTCGAGAGCATCATGTTCCGTATGCATGGGGCAATATGTGTTGACTCTGAGTTTACTCTGAGTTTTTAATGATTATAGATTGTAACTTATGTAAAACATGGGATTATTAATTTTTTAATAATAAATTTTCTTCTTCGTAAGTTGATGGCAATCCTTCTTACATGAAAAGGCTACAGTTGAGAAAAACTTCAAACAAACAATTCCCCCAGTAAAGGTTGAGGATGGAGAGGAAATCACATATGAAAAGGTCACAGTTGCACTAAAAAGGGCCGTCCACTTCTTTTCTGCCTTGCAGGCCAGTGAATAAATGACTGTTTAAACATCTAAAAAAAAAAGAGGAAAGGAAGCAAGCAATTCAGCAAAAAATCTAATCCTTATTGCATAATTTGCATGTATGTTTCCAAGAATATGCACCTGATGATAGTATATGTATCGGAGGATTTTCTTTTGATACTCAGCAGGCAGGGAACACAGTATTAAAATGTATTGTACTTTATAAACACATTACCTGCATTTTTTCCGGTTAAAAAGAATACAATTAGCAGTTGCATCAAAATGAAAACCAAAACAAGTCAACGAACAAGCATGTCATCATAAATCCAATGGTACTGTTCATAATCTAGTCAATCTTAGAAGATGTTTCAGAGTTTTTTTTATTTTTTTATCAAAAAGGGTAGGCGGGGAGACAAATTGTGACTATCCTACTTGGGTGTAACCATTGTGGCACCGACCTGCTGGGAGCCACACATGAGGGACTTAAACGGTGGGAACCGCAGGCGCTCCCTCAAATTCGACTGAACCATAACATGACCTAGTCCCATTATGGCATCAATGAGAATCTATGGCGACTAATACTAAATATCCCAAAATAGAATCTATTTGATTATGTGATGATAACAACGATGACACTGATAAAAATAATAATTGATAATAATTATGAGTCTCACCAAAGGGGGAAGGAAAAACAATACACCAGCATTTTCAGCAGGCCAATGGCCATCACTAGCTTGCAAGGCCAAAAAGAAATAGACGGTCCTTCTCAATGTAGCTGTAGCCTTTTCATTTGTGATTTCCTCTCCATCCTCAACCATTACCAGGGGAATTGTTTGTTTGAAGTTTTTCTCCCTAAGAAACTGCAATCATTTTGACAAGGAAATGAGCATATATATTAGGGTAAACAATTTCTGAATTATTAGATATCTCATTATATATATGAATTTTAAGGGCCTAAAGCCGCTAGATTACTATGAATTCCAGCACCTTTGTTCTAAGCACTACTTAAAACTAGCCTATAACCCGCACTATGCAGGATTTTTTTTTTTTCATTACAATTTAACTTTAAAAAAAAAAAATTATAGTATTATAATTTTTTTATATATTATAATTTAATCTTTTTATATATTACTAAATTTGTAGGCTTCAGCTATTATATGGTTTTTTTTTTCCATTATAATTTAATTTCAAAAATCTTTTCAAGCAAAATAAGGTAAAGAAATGACACTAACTGTATGTAAGCCCCGTAAAGCTTAATTGTAGCATGATCCTCTCAATTTTATGGTCAAAATTAACTTTTATAGCATCTAACATTAATATACATAGTGTCACATCATTTAAAATTTTAATTGACATGGCAACGTATGTAACATATACGCAGTTAGATGTTGTGGACTCTAATCTGGACCATATATAAAATAGTTTCTCTCCTTTAACCTATGTATAATTGGTAAGCAAAATACCATAAATCATGACAAAATGAAGAACAAAAAGGAAAATTTAATTATTTTATTTATATTTTAGCACTTCCTCTCACATGTCAACTCAAACTCTCTTTCAGTTGTTAGGCATGCATTGCGGGTAGACTCTATAAGCGACATCAAAAGTAACCTAAAATAGGTTGCATCAATAACCATAAAATGATATATTGCATGGTATAGATAGAAAGAATTAAAGAGAGAAGATGAGGGAACCTGCATTCGCAATATGAGATCACTGCTAGGTTTCACGTGAAACCGGTTGTTGTAGAAATTTTGACGAGCTTCTTCAACCTCAGTCCTCTCTTGTGGGGTACCAGCCTGAGGGTCAAACTCCCATGTTTGCCTCCCAGCAAAGTTTTTTGTGCTGAAGATATAAGGGTCTTTGCCCCCCAGCCCTATGATATCTTAAGCTACCTCCTCATGATATTCTTCCATAATTATGATAAGTTTCTTTCAAACTAATTTGAGCAAAAACATCCCCATTAATATGAAAGCCGTTTATAAAATTGTAATAATGCCGAGGACGTGCCAACTTTAGGTGTTCATAATTGCATGGCGTTATACTAACTAACTGTATTTTGTGGGATTGGCATAAATTATCAACTTGTGTGGATGAGCCAATTATCTATAGTGGTCCATTATTTTGATGTAATCTTATATCCACATTTATTTATTCATATCTTTCGCTATACTATATCTGTCTTTAAATGGTAGCTCAATCGGTTGGAGGTCATACTTTATGAAGCAAATGTCACTAGTTCGAATCACTCTTCCCCATTTCTCTTCTCTTTATCGACATTTTTTTTTTAAAAAAAAAGTACATAAATTGGCTTTTTGATAGTTTGCCAAGTTTTACTCTAAAAAAATTCTAATGAAGATGCCGAAAACTTGACACTTGAAACAAGGTTGTTTGACCACCTCAAATCGGCCATTTTGTAAGTTGGGGTGGCTCCAACCACTCACATGGGGTGACCGGCCACCCACTAGGGCAAAATGGAGGGGTGCCCCATTATCACGAAAGACCATCAACAACACAATATCTTTCTGTAGCTGTAGCACACCGACTACATGCACTATGAGGTTCAATTGGAAATGGAATATTGGTCCTCCATTACTCCATTCATTTATTGTGAAGTAGGTCTTGTTTAGACAGCTAGCTTCTCTAGTAGTTTATTCCTATCTGATTCTTAAAGGATTTAGATATTTCAATAACTACGAGATCATGACTGCACATATATAGTAGGGAGAGAGAGAAAAAGGGGTGGCTTGGAGCTGCAGAGGTAATTGTCGAACTACCCCACCAAAAAAGGTGTGGTTTGATCACCCCAAATGCCAGGAGTGATAATTCAGTCACTTTCAATAGTCTTGTTAAATATATTGTTGAATATATTAGAGGGGAAGTATGAGAAAGGGAAGAGAGAATGAGTGTAAGGAAACAATGGACTACATTGTACTGATAATGATTAATTGTATTATTGTGATTACAGATGCCTCTATATATAGAGAGGTTATGAGTGATAAGCAAGAAACCCTAGACTAAACCCTAGAACATATAAGACAACTAGAATAATATAAAATATTATAACATCCCCCCTCAAACTCAAGGTGCAAGCTTGAGTTTGGGAAAAAGAAAGGGAAATAAACATAATTTTTTTTTTTTGGGCTCCCTAGAGTAGTGGCTATAGAGTGGCAGCTTGAGGCGGAGGACAACGGCAATGGAGGCTAGCAATGGCTGCTGGTAGCAGTGAATGATTTAGGCCATGGACTGGGCCTGAGACTTGAATTGGAGCCTTATAGAGTAGGAACAGGATCCTCTCCAGTCCATTATGGACTGGAGAATATCCAGTTCATGGTTATGATTTCTTCTCAGAAATTCTATGACTACAAATGGTCCACATATCCCACTAATAAAAATAATAATAAAAAAGGAGGGTGGCTGGCCACTATAGGGGGTGGCCGGCCACCCCCATCTTGCAAAAGGGTGGTGGTCGAAGCACCCCCAAGAGCCACCCCCAAGGGCCAAGTTAAAAAAAAAAAAAAAAAAAAAAAAAGGGTTGGCCCTTGGGGGTGGCCGAACCACCCCCAAGGCCATTGTGTGGCTTCGGCCACCCCAGACCTGGTGGCTGGGTGGCCGAAGCCACCCCTTGGCCCAGAGGGGGTGGCCGAGCCACCCCCAAGGCTCTTGGGGGTGGTTCGGCCACCCCCCTTTTGCAAGATGGCGGTGGCCGAACCACCCCCATAGGCCATGGGGGTGGTTCGGCCACCCCCTGGCTAGCCATTAGGGGTGGCTTGAGCCACCCCTTACCCTATGGTGGCCAGTCACTCTCCTTCTTTTTTCTTATTTTTTTATTAATTTTTTTTCAATTTAAAATAATATTTTATTATTATTTTTATTAGTGAGATATATGTTCTATTTGTGGCCATATGCTTTCTGAGAAGAAATCCTAGCCATAAACTGAATATTCTTCAATCCATAATGGACTGGAGAGGATCCTGTTCCTATAGAGTAAGCTAAGTTGGGCCAGCTTAACTGAGCCAAAATAGCACCAACTTCATCTCTTTAAGTCTAATTTATTTATTTATTTATTTATTTTGTATCACTGCGTCTAACATACAAATACAACTATAGTATTAAGGAGGGATTAATTTTTTAAAATTGTTCTGACTTCAATTTCAAACTTACCTAGGTATATATTATATTCAAAAAAACATTGATTTGCCATTGCAAAACATTAACTTTTAGAGTTCGTTTGAATTTGGGATTTCATAAAGTACGAATTTAAAATGTACAATTGAAAAACGTGATTTGTAAAATGTAATTTTTGTTTTTAGATAAAATTGCAGTTTGGCCTTTAAAATCACAATTTAATATTTTAAAACTGTGTACTTTTAAAAAAAACGCCTCATTACCCGTGATTGAAAACACAGATTTTATACGTTTATTAAAATTTTAAGTTGAGTCGTTTGTACAGTAAACGGTATAAATTTTAGGAAAATGCTAAAGGCCCAACTATTTTGCCTAACTTTGGGCCAACTTTTGCCTTATTTTTTTAATTTTTTTTTTAAATAAAATGAAAAATGAAAAAAATGTGTGAAGCAATAATATATTTTTTTTTTGCTCCTTCTTTAATTGGTATTTTTCTTCATAATAGTGTCAATTTTTTTTTTTTTTTATATACTTTTTTTTTTTAAATACCAAATAAAAGAAGGAGAAAAAAAAAAATTATTGCTTCACACATTTTTTTCATTTTCATTTCTTATTTTTTTAATTAAAAAATAAGGTAAAAGTTGGTCCGAAGTTGGGCAAAATAGTTGGGTCCCTATCATCCCTTTAAATTTTATTGTTGTTTACTGTACACCAGTATATTTTTTAATGACGTTTATTGTATAAACAACATAAATTATTGACATTTTGCCGTTTGTACAATAAATGTCATTAAAAAATTATGCTGTTTATTGTTCAACCAGCACAAATTAAAAATTTGTGTTTAATTTGTATCGGTTGTACAATAAACGACAATAAAAAGAGAATAACTTCTATAAGGTCTTGGTACAAACTAATACCTTTGTACCCTCCAATAAAAGCATGACAAATCAGCATGGAACACTCTAACAAAAAAAACATAAGCACCTAATTTATTCTCATCAAGAACTCATATAGGTTAAAACAAAAAAATCTTCTTAAATAAACCTTTCACGTTCTTCTTCTCTAGACCCACCGTCAGCCACCAACCTGTTGCCAGCAAGCCCATACCGCATTAGAGATGACGCCGGTCAGCCCAAAACTTGCCGAAGACCATGCTGGCCACCCCCTCTCTCCCTATTTTCACCGGCAGCAGAGAATTGTTTTTCTTTGCTACCAGTGCTCCCTCTCCCATTTCAAAGATTTTGAGTTGATTGCTTGATTGCTTAATTTTCAAAATTTGGGTTCTCCCATTTCTTTGCTGCCGGACATGTTGAAAATCAAGCAATCAACCCAAATCTTTGAAATGGGAGAGGGAGCAACGGCAGTAGAGAAATTTCTTCTCTGCTACCAGTGTGAGAGAGAGGGAGAGGAGCACCAGCAAGGTCTGGGCGAGCCAGCGTCATCTCTAGTGCGGTCTAGACTTGCCCGCGGTAGGTTGGTGGCTAACGATGGGTCTAGAGAAAAAGAAGAGGAAAGGTTCATTTTAGAAGATTTTTTTGTTTTAACTCATATAAGGTCTTGGTGAGAATAAATTAAGTTTTTATATTTATTTTTGTTATGGTGTTCCACATTGATTTGTCATGATTTTATTGGAGGACACAAAGGCCTTGATTTATGTCAAAACCTTATAGAAATTATTTTCTAATAAAAATTATGTTGTTGATTGTACAAACGGCATAAATGTAGTATATTGTGCAAGAATAAAAAAAAAAATTATGCCGTTCACTCTGATTCTATGCCGTTTTCGGCAAAGACGGAGCCAGCCTTGCAAATGGGTAGGGGCCCATGTCTAAAAAATTTAGCTGATAAGGGCCAATTAGCAAAAGAAAAAAAAAATTAACTATAAAATTTTTTTTTCTTGTCATTTGGGGGGACCCTGGCCCCTGCCAGTCCCCCCTTTCTCCATCCCTTTCCGGTGTACAAACGGCAGCACAATGCTGCAGAAATTTTTCCCTGATTTAATTTTTCCCCAACTACCCCTACCGCTACCTCATTCAATTCTTCACCCCCCCCAATGCACCCCACACTCTCCCTCCCCAGCCTCTCTCCCCCCAACGCACCCCATGCCTCTCTCCCCCACCCCATGCTGCCACGCAACCTCTCTCTCCCCCGTGCACCATATATATGGGGGGTATATGATGCACGGGGGAGAGAGAGGTTGCGTGGCAGCGTGCCCCCCCCCCCCCCCCCCCCCCCCTCTCACTAACGGCGGCGGCGGCGAGTAGTGTCTTCTTCTTTCCTCTTTAACTTTCTTGCTCCTCTTCTCTTCTTCTTCTTCTTCTTCTTCTTATTATTATTATTATTATTTATTCAGATTCGAGCTCTTGAACACATAATTACTTGTTAAGTGACGTTAATGTAGCATAAAGCGGCATTAAAAAAACGGCATTAAATGCTTCTTTTTTTTTTTTGTAATACGGGCATAGAAGTTTTCATTTTATTAATCGTTCTTACTTCTCACTGGTGTCTTTAGTGAGAATGGCCTACCTAGAGAAAGAGTGAGGGTTGGTTGAGATGGTGTCTTTGATGATGGCGTGTGATATTTGGACGTTGAAGGGCAAGGATGCCGAGTAGCTTTCAGCATAAAAGAATACAAAGTTAAAACATATAAACTATGGGGGTTCGGGAAGGGATGATGGACCTTACAAGGTTGGTGAGTGCCTCTTTCCGTGTTTCTTTTGATTTGTTTATATTGCTTAATTATACGACATATTTTTTGGCTTTTGTTCAAAGATATATATAGAAAACGAGTCCTTTTTTTTTTTTGGATCTATTTTTTATTATTAGTTTGTATTTTAAGCATTATCTTTTGTTGGAGATCGAGCTCACCCTTTTAATTTTCGATCCCATGTAACCCTGATTAAAAAAAATTAAAAAACCTTAGGTTGGAATTATCAGCTATTGTGCGGCCTACATCTGCGTGGATCTAGTTAGTTATATTGATAGGGTATTTTTATTTCCTTAAAAAGTAAAAAAACAAAAATACTCATTCAATAGAACTAACTGAATATTATCCAGTTCCAATAAATTCGAAAGGATCATGTTCCGTATGCATGGGGCAATATATATGTGTGTTGCCTCTGAATTTTTAATGATTATAGATTGTAACTTATGTAAAACATGGGATTATTAATTTTTTAATAATAGATTTTCTTCTTCGTAAGTTGATGGCAATCCTTCTTACATGTGGTCCTCTAATTAAATATTTTCATAGGGAATCATTGTTCTTTTTAGTAGACCAAGCCAAGATAATGGGATATTTTCTATATCTGTTTAATTATATAACTAATTAATCACAAAGGTACTATATATCCTAGGGGTGTCAAAAATTACCGGGGAACCGGAACCGGAACCGGAAAACCGGGAAACCGGGAAACCGGAAACCGGGAAACCGGGGTCCCGGTTCCGGTTCCGGTTTGAAAAATCTAAAAACCGGGTACCCCGGTTCCGGTACCGGTTTTTGGTACCCGGTTTTTACCGGGAATACCGGAACCGGGTTTCCATTTTATTTAATAATATTTATATATTATTATATTTATATATTAATATATATATTATATATATTAATATTTTTTACACTTAGGTTTAGGTTTAGGGTATTTTAAAAAATTAAATTTTTATTTCTAAGGCCCAAATAGGCAAAAATAATGATTTTTTAGGATTTTTGGACTTTTTAAGGTTTATTTTTTAATTATTTGGAACAATCACAACAAAACCCCTTTAATTTATACAAATAAACTAATAGATTTTTTAAAAAATGGGCCAACTTATGAAAAAAAAAATTGGCTTATTTTAGGCCCAATACCTAAAATAAGCCCAAAAATCAATTTAAAAAAAAAACCGGTTACCGGACCGGGTAATACCGGAACCGGCCGGTAACCGGGACCCCGGTTAACCGAGGTCCCGGTTCCGGTTCCGGTTTCTCAAAATTGAGAACCGGGGTACCCCGGTTCCGGTTCCGGTTTTAGGCCAAAAACCGGGAAACCGGACCGGGTTGACACCCCTAATATTATATCCTGGAATTTTTAATTGAAGGATGTAAGGGGGTACAACTTCAGCCATATGCACCATGAATTTTGTGGTTCATACATGCATGTTGATATCTACCATGCACTCACCTTTAAAAATCTAGAGAAATCAAGAGAGTTCAGATGATCTATAAATAATACGAATATATCCATAGCTAACACTTCATTATAATAGTAATTTAAATTAATCATTTGCTCTTTGACCTTGAGGAGTTTCCCCAATTAATCAACAATAAATTTACTTACTAATTATATGTTTTGGGCGTTGTTAGTTAATCAGTATGATGTAGGAATGAAATGATTTGGATTGCAGGATTAGACCAAGTATAATTAAATGACTATTGGTAAATGATTTGATCTTTAAAATCCAACAATCCAGACTAAGTGATTAAAATTAAATGACTTCATTTTGAAACAAGGTATCTGGATCATGAAAAGACACTTATTCATTAAAAGATATTTGTTCATGATCAGATACATGTTCATGCATGAAAGTCTACTAAATAGAATTCCTCTATTTTAAAATAATGATTTTGTTGGCAAAATAGACGGATTATTTTGTAAAACCCCCTAATACAACTTATTACGATTATGGTTGCTTTAGTGTTGGTTATAAGTTATATATATTTATATGATTGGTATGTTACCACTAGCGACTATATATATATATAATAGCTGCATGAAGCAGGGAAGAAGAGAAGAGATAAGTGATTGAAAGAAACTGACGAGGAAGAACATGTGGAAGCTTAAGATAGCAGAGGGTGGAAAAGACCCTTATATCTTCACCACAAACAACTTTGCTGGGAAGCAGACATGGGAGTTTGACCCTCAGGTTGGGCTGAGGTACGTTGAAGAGGCACGTCAAAATTTCTACAAGAACCGGTTTCACGTGAAACCTAGCAGTGATCTCATATGGCGAATGCATATCCTCTCTCTCTCTCTCTCTCTCTCTCTCTATGATCTATATATACTAAAAACACCTACTTTCCTGCATCAAAATCTTTGCCGTAGAGTAGGGGTAACAATTCGTGTTTATATTTGAGGTTCGAGCTGTGTCAATATATAAGTATAAAACTATATAGGTCAATTCTAATTCGATCAATTTAATTAAACCGGTTAAACTCATCAATGGCTCAACCCTAACTAACTAATTTAGTATTAGGTTCATGTAAATTCATGGGTCATGTCAATAATTAGTACTAGACCCTATATATATTGTGTGTCGGGTTCAGGTTATGTCGGAATATAGGTATAAAACTATATAAATCAACCTTAATCCAAACCATTTAATTAAACAAATTAGATCTCTTAACTGTAACATGTTGATTAAATACTAAATTTGTATCAAATTTGGAAGTCGTATAAAATATTATATAAAATATTCATAATATCATGATATATTGTAAGCTAGCGGCTTTAAAATTGAAAATATCATGAGGTATCTAATAATTCAGAAATTATTTACTTTAATATGCTCATTTCTTTGTCAAAATGATTGCAGTTTCTTAAGGAGAAAAACTTCAAACAAACAGTTCCCCCAATAAAGGTTGAGGATGGAGAGGGAATCACATATGAAAAGGCCACAGCTGCACTAAGAAGGGCCGTCCACTTCTTTTTAGCCTTGCAGGCCAGTGATGGCCATTGGCCTGCTGAAAATGCTGGTGTATTGTTTTTCCTTCCCCCTTTGGTGAGATTTATAATTATTAAAAAAAAAAAAAAAAAAATTATTAATGTCATCATTGTGATCATCACATAATCAAATAGATTCTATTTTGGGATATTTACATAAAAAATTACACATTAGGGAATCTTTTGTAATACCAGGATAAATCATCAACAACATAACAGCTTTTTTTCCTTAAAAAAAAAAACAGCTTTTTCTAATGATATTTAACTTTGAAACATCTTCTAAGATTGACCAGATTATGAATAGTACCATTGGATTTATGACGACATGCTTGTCGCTGACTTGTTTTGGTTTTCATCTTGATGCAACTGCGCGCTATTAATTGTATTCTATTCAACCGGTAAAAATGCAGGTAATGTGTTTGTACATTACAGGACATCTTAATACTGTGTTCCCCACTGAGTATCAAAAGGAAATCTTCTGATACATATGCTATCATCAGGTGCATATTCTTGGAAACATTGCATGCAAATTATGCAATAAGGATTAGATTTTTTTGCTGAATTGCTTACTTCCTATCCTTTTTTTTTTTTTTTTTTGGCTGGTGTTTAAACAGTCATGTATAACAATTATGCTGTAAATTTTTCATATTGTAGAATGAAGATGGTGGATGGGGATTACACATAGAGGGCAACAACATCATGTTTTGCATGGCTCTCAACTACATTTGTATGCATATACTTGGGGAAGGACCCGATGGTGGTCAAGAAAATGCTTGTGCAAGAGCGCAAAAGTGGATCCTTGATCATGGTGGTGTAACACACATACCTTCATGGGGAAAGATTGAGACTTGGCTTTCGGTATGACCTTGTTTCATGAATCCAATCATATTGCTTTCATTGCCAATTAGGATATATATATATATATATATATATATCAAAAATTCACTATGCATAATGATTGTTTGTTGATAATTAACTCTAGTATGCATTTTCCCTTTGTTGTAGATACTTGGTGCGTTCGAGTGGACTGGAACCAACCCAATGCCTCCGGAATTTTGGATCATTCCTTCATTTCTTCCCACGCATCTATGTTTGTACATATATGCGTACTACTTCATTAACTTCCTAAAATGCCAATGTACTTTAGATCCTTATTGTATAATGGAATGTTTTTAAAATCATTTAGTCCAATGTTAAAAATTAAATACAGTATTAATGCAGTGCGACTTAGTGGGCTACAAAGATGCACATCAATAAAGAACGGATACATATTTCTAGATTTTGAGTCTATCAAAGATATAAGAAATCTTCTCAAAACGCTATAGCCTATCTAGGGTTTGAAGGAAAATAATGAAAAAACTCTCTGAGACTTCTTATTGATAAAAACTCACATAAAATCAAAAGTTGAGTTCTAAGGGCTATAAGCATGTATTTATAAGCTCCTAAACCCTAAACCTAATAATACTATGAAATAGAGTCAAAGTGCAATTCTATGATGGCCATCCGGACGAAACATAACGCCGTCAAGATGGTCACTGAAATAAAACATGAAAACCGTAAATAAACATATGCATCCGGACGGCCTCCGGACGAGGACTTCAGACGAGGCTCTTGGGTTCAGGCGCGTCCGGATGATCTTCGGACAAGACTCCAAACGAGGCTCTCGTGAATGCACTTCACTCTTCCCATTCGGACGGGCTTCGGACGAAGTTGTAGACAAAACCATTTTTATGAGATCCTTAACTTTCCGGTCTACATCAAGTATTTAATTGGAACATGGTTAACACTTCTATTTGAGTTGTCTTGTTACTGAGAGGTTTTACTTTCTTCTCTTTGCTAATTAAACTTGCTAGATATTGCTTATCAATTGCCTTTCCCCTAAAATGTAGCCAAAATGTGGTGCTTCTGCCGCATGGTGTACATGCCCATGTCATACTTGTATGGAAAAAGGTTTGTAGGCACAATCACACCTCTCATTCTTCAATTGAGGGAGGAACTCTACACTCAACCTTACAACGAAGTTAATTGAAAGAAAGTGCGTTATCTCTGTGCAAATGTGAGTTTACCTTAATCTTCTCCTCATGGTTCATACTTGCTCATATGCTTTTCAAAATATTCTTCCAACACAATGATTATGCAAAACTATTGCTACAGGAGAATCTCTACTATCCCCATGCTTTGATACAAGATTTGCTTTGGGATAGTCTATACATATTCACTGAGCCTCTTCTCACTCGTTGGCCCTTTAACAAGCTGGTCAAAGAGAATGTCCTTCAAGTAACAATGAAGCACATCCATTATGAAGATGAGAACAGTCGATACATTATGGAACGTACACAGAAACTCAAGCTCTTGCAGAATACTACAAGCGTACATGACCCATTGCCATTCAGAAAAATTTGAATTAATTAGTGAACTATATATAAGAGGCACCAATAAAAAAGCCAATTGTTAATTCTCTTAAGGAATAGTATACAATGTCGTGCCCTGAGACTAATATGTAAGAAATTCCCTAATTATATGAAAGTGTAGCCCATATGCCATGTGTTTATTGTGATTTATATTAAACATAATTACGGGTATTTGGTAATTTATTCTAAATAAGAAATTATTTGTGGAATTAAAATTGGAACGGATTTTATTTTGATTTCTTATTTCTTGATGAGAGAAATAAATAAGGTAAATTAAGTTTTAATTGAGAGGGTTGAGGGAGGAGTACTGATCGGTACCTCGCGTGGCCCGTTTAATTAAAAGAGAAAAAAAAAAAAGTAGAAATTCCAATTACAAAAAATATTGTCCATTCTCCACAGGGTGGTCGAACAAAACTGGAGCAAAACTACCGTAACGGGTGGGAGGTTGAAGCCTCCCAACATTTTTAAAAAGTTCCCAAAATATATATTTTTATGAGTATTCTTTTTTGATCATTTAAACAAAAAAAAAAAAAAAAAAAAAGGTTTTGTCCTTCCCTCCTTTCAAGTTCTAGTTTCACCCTTTTGTGCGAACATTCTCGTTTTGGCTATTAGGATGGTTTGGTCACTCGTAAGACATTCTTTGAGAGTGTCTAAATCACCCCTTTAGACATTTCAAATGGACTTGTTAGAATATTTTATATTATTCTAGTTGCCTTATATGTTCTAGGGTTTAGTTTAAGATTTCTTGCATATCACTCATAGCCTCTCTATATATAGAGGCCTCTGTAATCACAATAATACAACCAATCATTATCAATACAATGTAGTCCATTGTTTCCTTACGCTCTTTTTCTCTTCCCTCTCTCATGCTTCCGCTCCAATATATTCAACAATATGTTTAACATGATTATTGAAAGTGACTGGATTATCACTTCTGGCATTTGAGGTGATCAAACTGCACCTTTTGTGGTGGGGTGGTTCGACAATTACCTCTGCGGCTCCAAGCCACCCCTTTTTTTCTCTTTGTGCCATATATGTGCAGTCGTGATCTCGTAGTTATTGAAATATCCAAATCCTTTAAGAATTAGATAAGAATAAACCACTAGAGAAGTTAGTTGTCTAAACAAGACCTACTTCACAATAAATGATTGGAGTAATGGAGGACCAATATTCCATTTCCAATTGAACCCCATAGTGCATGTAGTTGGTGTGCTGCAGCTGCAAAAGGATATTGTGTTGTTGATGGTCTTTCGTGATAATGGGGCACCCCTCCATTTTGCCTAGAGGGTGGTCGGTCACCCGATGTGGGTCGTTGGAGCCACCCCTAACTTACAAAATGGCCGATCTGAGGTGGTCGAGCAACCTTGTTTCAAGTGTCAATTTTTTGGCATCTTCATTAGAATTTTTTTAGAGTAAAACTTGGTAAACTATCAAAATGCCAATTTATGTACTTTTTTTTTCTTTTTTTTTTTTAAAAAAAAATGTCAGTAAAGAGAAGAGAAATGGGGAAGAGTGATTCGAACTAGTAACATTCGCTTCATAAAGCATGGCTTCCAACCGATTGAGCTACCACTAAAAAAAAAACAATTTTTTTTTTTTACACTGGAGTTTTCTGACATGTTAGGGTGTCTGACACGTCAGAAAATTTTTCTGATGTGGCGTTTCTAACGCGCGTTGATTGTCAGAAGTATAGATGACAGGAAAAAAATTTTCCTGACGTGCCAGTGGGTAGAACATCAGAATTTTTTGACGTTCTACTGTCTCACACGTCAGAAAATTTTCTGACGTGGTAATTCTGACGCGCATCAGAAAATTGAAAAATTAAATTAAAAAAAATTTTAATTTTTTTTTCTGGAATTTGTTTTTTTCAATTAAAAAATGTATTAATTTAAATTATTTTTTATTTTGTAATTTATCTGCACCGGTGGTGCAGAGAAATTCGTTTCTCTGCACCACTTGGTACCACTCAAGTGGTGCTAATCTGCACCATTTCTCTGCACCGCTCGACCAAGAAAAAAGTTTGGAGAAATTTTTTTCGTTTCTGCACAGTGGGCTCTCTTCTTTTCTCAATTTTTTCTTTCTCTCTCTTCTTGTCTCCAGCCAGCTCTCACTTTTCTCCATCTTCTCCTTTTTTTTTTTTTTTTTGCTTCTCTTCTCGATCCCTTTCTTTTTCTTCTCCTTTTCTTTTTCTTCTGCTTCTCGATCTTCTCCTTCTCTTCTCCCTTTCTTTTTCTTCTTCTCTTCTCCTTTTCTTTTTCTTCTCCTTCTTCTGTTTCTTCGATCTGCCGTGGAGAGAGGAGAGAGAGAGTGTAGGGAAAATAAATGAGAAGGGAAGAATAAAAAGAGGAAAAAAGTTGAGGAAAAATAAGAAGAGGAAAAAATTTCAGAAAAAAAAGGCAGACTTTTTATTATTATTATTTTCTGACGTGCTAATTTGGTGCGTCAAAATTTTCTGACACGCCAAATTGAGGCGCCAAAAATTTCTGACGTGCCAATTGATTGGCGCGTCAGAATTTTCTGACGTGGCAAAAATAATGTACTGTTTACCACGTCAGAAAATTGCAATTTTTTTGTACTGTACCCTTTAGAGACGGATGTAGTAAAGCGAAAGATATAATAAATAAATATGGATATAAGATTACATCAAAATAATGGGCCACTATAGATAATTGGCTCATACATGCAAGTTGATAATTTATGCCCACCCCACAAAATACAGTTAGTTAGTACAACGCCATGCAATTATGAACACTCAAAGTTGGCACGTCCTTGGCATTATTACAAATGGCTTTTGTATTCATGGGAATGTTTTTGCTCAAATTAGTTTGAAAGAAACTTATCATAATTAAGGAAGAATATCATGAGGAGGTAGCTTAAGATATCAGAGGGCCGGGTGGCAAAGAACCTTGGTCTTTGGCACCCCAAAGATTTTAAATTTTTCTTCTTTTTTTTTCCTACCCACATAACCCACAGCACCCCAACGGCACACTGCACTGTGTAGTAGTAGTCCTAGTGGGTGTTTCATGTTTGATTGTTCATTTGTTTGAACTTTGAAGGCTTAGTCTTGAGATGGGAAGAGAAGAGGTGAGTCTGGTGAGGAGTGAGGAAGTGAGTTGGTGAGGAGTGAGGAGTCTTGTCTCGTGAAAGGTGGAAAATTGGAAATAGAAGATAAGAAATGAGTGGTTGAAAGATAAGAATGAAATTTTTTAAGGAAAAAAAAAAATCTGCAACTAGTAGGCTGTAGACTTGCGCATTTTATTTTTTTACTTTGTTTTTTCCTGAGCAGTAGGCTTGCGCATAAGTTGAAGACTGAAGTTAAAGGAAAGAAAAATAATAATAATAATAAAAGAAATAGTTGTAGACAGTAGAATGGTGAGTTTTGAGGTAGAAAAAAAATATATTAAAGAGAATAGAAAGGCATTAGATTCTAGAAGGTGAGAAAAACTAAGACAAAAGGATGAAGATAGGCGTTAGAATTTAGATTATAGAAGGGTGAGTTAGTGGAATTTGAAGGAAGCCTCGGCCACCCCCAAATGGCCAAGAGCCACCCCAATTTTTTTTTCTTTTTTTTTTTAAAAAAAAAAAAAAAAAATTAATAATAATAATAATTTTTTTAAAATTAAAAAAAATTAAGTAGGTGCCACGTGTCAACATCTAATTGGTCAACGCGAAATTCTGTTAGGTCAACTAACGGTCAACTGACGGAGGGACTAACTTGGTCATTTATCAAAACCACAGAAACTTCCTGTGATAACCGAACCACAGAGAGAGAAAAATAAAGTTGTCAAATCCCAGAGAGTATTAAATATTTAACCCTAAATTGTAATGAAAAAAAATCACACATAGTGCGGGTTATAAGCTAGTTTTAAATAGTGCTTAGAACAAAGGTGTGGGAATACATAGTAATCTGGCGGCATAATTCATATATATCATGAGATATCTAATAATTCAAATGACTAAGGATTTGTTGAGGAGCTACATGTTGTAGCTCAACAAATCCTTATTAAGTTGATAGTTTAAAAAAAAAAAAAAAAAAGTGATTTTTAGATAAATTTTAAGTAAATATTTGTTAAGCCAGAGGTGAGTGCTCAAAGACAAGAGCGCAATGTTCACTATTCTTTTCAAAAGTTTGTGATTGACTAAAATGATGGAGGCCACAAAACTCCAGCTCTTTTGGTAAAGAGAGATCTTTGTGGTTCATATTTTAATTGAATATAATATATCATTGTAGTTACTTGAAATAACGGAAAACAATAATTTTAGGGTCGCCCAAATTACAAAAAAAGAGAATTTAAGGCAAAAGAAAAAATTTAAGGAAAAAAAATAATAATAATTTAAGATATTTTTTTGCCAATTGGTCCCTCTCCAAAAACATTTTGACTTTGGGTCCCCCAAATTCAAAGCTGACTCTATCCTTGTTGGGTTCTAATCAAATTTGAAATAATGTGAATATAACATTATGAATGAATAAATGTAGATATAACATTACATCAAAATAATGGACTACTATTGATAACTGGCTCATCCATGCAAGTTGATGATTTATGCCCACCCCACAAAATAGTGAAATACAGTTAGTTAGTAGAAGCCATGCAATTATGAACCCAAAGTTGGCACATCCTCGATCAGCCTTATTGCAATTCTATAAAAGGTTTACGTAATGGGTTTTTTTTTTGCTCAAATTAGTTTGAAAGAAAGTGATCATAAGGAAGAATATGTGGAGGCTTAAGATAGCAGATGGAGGAAAATGCCCTTATATCTTCACCACAAACAACTTTGTTGGAAGGCAGACATGGGAGTTTGACCCTGAGGCTGGTACCCCAGAAGAGAGGGCTCAGGTTGAAGAGGCTCGTCAAAATTTCTACAAGAACCGGTTTCACGTGAAACCTAGCAGTGATCTCATATGGCGAATGCAGGTATACGTACCCTCATCCTCTCTCTCTCTCTCTCTCTCTCTCTATGATCTATATATACTAAAAAAACCTACTTTCCTGCATCAAGAAAATCTTTGCCGTAGAGTGGGGATAACAATTCGTGTTTATATTTGAGTTTCGAGTTGTATCGATATATAAGTATAAAGTTATATAGGTCAATTCTAACCCGATCAATTTAATTAAACCGGTTAAACTCATCAATGACTCAACCCTAACTAACTAATTTAGTATGAGGTTCATGTATGTTCAAGGGTCATGTCAATAATTAGTACTAGCCCTATATTGTGTGTCGGGTTCAGGTCATGTCGGTGTATGGGTATAAAACTATATAAATCAACTTTAATTCAAACCATTTAATTAAACAAATTACATCTCTTAGCTGTAACATATTGATTTAATACTAAATTTGTATTAGATTTGGAAATCGTATAAAATATTATATAAAATATTCATAATATCATGATATATTGTAATCTAGCGGCTTTAAAATTCAAAATATCATGATATAATGAGATATCTAATAATTCAAAAATTATTTACTCTAATATGCTCATTTCTTTGTCAAAATGATTGCAGTTTCTTAAGGAGAAAAACTTCAGACAAACAATTCCCCCCGTAAAGGTTGAGGATGGAGAGGAAGTTACACATGAAAAGGCCACAACTGCATTGAGAAGGGCCGTCCATTTCTTTTCGGCCTTGCAGGCTAGTGATGGCCATTGGCCTGCTGAAAATGGTGGTGTATTGTTTTTCCTTCCCCCTTTGGTGAGATTTATATTTATTATCAAAAAAAAAAAAAAAAATTATCAGTGTCATCATTGTGATCACATAATCAAATAGATTCTATTTTGGGATATTTACGTAAAAAATTACACATCAGGGAATCTTTTGTAATACCAGGACAAATCATCAAAACGAACATAACAGCTTTTTCTAATGACATTTAACTCTGAAACATCTTCTAATTAAGATTGATCAGATTATGAACAACACCATTGGATTTATGACGACATGCTTGTTGCTGACTTGTTTTGGTTTTCATCTTGATGCAACTGCGCGCTATTAATTGTATTCTATTTAATCGGAAAAAATGCAGGTAATGTGTTTGTACATTACAGGACATCTTAATACTGTGTTCTCCGCTGAGTATCAAAAGGAAATCCTCCGATACATATACTATCATCAGGTGAATATTCTTGGAAACATTGCATGCAAATTATGCAATAAGGATTAGAGTTTTTGCTGAATTGCTTGCTTCCTATCCTTTTTTTTTTTTTTTTTGGTTGGTGTTTAAACAATCATGTATAACAAGTACGCTGTAAATTTTTCGTATAGTAGAATGAAGATGGTGGGTGGGGATTACACATAGAGGGCAACAGCATCATGTTTTGCACGGCTCTCAACTACATTTGTATGCGTATACTTGGGGAAGGACCTAATGGTGGTCAAGAAAATGCTTGTGCAAGAGCGCGAAAGTGGATCCTTGATCATGGTGGTGTAACACACATACCTTCTTGGGGAAAGACTTGGCTTTCAGTATGACCATGTTTCATAAATCCAATCATATTGCTTTCATGGCCAATTAGGATATATATATTCAAAAATTCACTATGCATAATGATTGTTTGTTGATAATTAACTCTAGTATGGATTTTCCCTTTGTTGTAGATACTTGGTGCGTTTGAGTGGATTGGAACCAACCCAATGCCTCCGGAATTTTGGATCATTCCTTCATTTCTTCCCATGCATCCATGTTTGTACATATATGCTTACTACTTCATTAACTTCCTAAAATGCCAATGTACTTTAGATCCTTATTGTATAATGATTAATGGAATGTTTTTAAATTCATTTTTGTCCAATGTAAAAAATTAAATATAGTATTGATGCAGTGCAACTTAGTGGGCTGCAAAGATGCACAATAATAAATAATGGATAAATATTTTTAGATCTCAAGTCTATCAAAGATATAAGAAATATTCTCAAAACAGAGAGTCTATCTAGGGTTTGAAAGAAAATAATGAAAAAACTCAACTCTGAGACTTCTTATTGATAAAAACTCACATATAATTAAAAGTTGCATTCTAAGGGCTATAAACATGTATTTATAGGCCCCCAAATCCTAAACCTAATAATACTACAAAATAGAGTCGAAGTGCAATCCTACAATGGCCATCCAGACGGAACATAACGTCGTCAAGATGGTCACTGAAATAAAACATGAAAACTGTAAATAAACATGGGCGTCCAAACGGTCTCCAGACAAGGCTCTCAGGTTTAGGTGCGTCCGGACGATCTTCGGACGAGACTCCAAACGAGGCTCTCGGGAATGCACTTCACTCTTCCCGTTCAGACGGGCTTCAGACGAAGTTGTAGACAAAACCATTTTTATGAAATCTTTAACTTTACGGTCTACATCAAGTATTTAATTGAAACATGGTTAGCACTTTTATTTGAGTTGTCTTATTAGAGAGGTTTTACTTTCTTCTCTTTGCTAATTAAACTTGCAAGATATTGCTTATCAATTGTCTTTCCCCTAAAATGCAGCCAAAATGTGGTGCTACTGCCGCATGGTGTACATGCCCATGTCATACTTGTACGGAAAAAGGTTTGTAGGCACAATCACACCTCTCATTCTTCAATTGAGGGAGGAACTCTACACTCAACCTTACAACGATGTTAACTGGAAGAAAGTGCGTCATCTCTGTGCAAAGGTGAGTTTACCTTAATCTTCTTCTCACGGTTCATACTTGCTCATTGCTACATATGCTTTTCAATATATTCTTCCAACACAATGATTATGCAAAACTATTGCTACAGGAGGATCTCTACTATCCCCATCCTTTGATACAAGATTTCCTTTGGGATAGTCTATACATATTCACTGAGCCTCTTCTCACTCGTTGGCCCTTTAACAAGCTAGTCAGAGAGAAGGCCCTTCAAATAACAATGAAGCACATTCATTATGAAGATGAGAACAGTCGATACATCACTATTGGATGTGTGGAAAAGGTAATGTTATCATATAATCAAGGGAAGCAATAGAAAGCATCTATTAGGGCTATATATATATATATATAACAGTACTCCTAAAGCCATTTGCATTTAACAGGTCCTATGTATGCTTGCTTGTTGGGTTGAAGATCCAAATGGGGATTATTTCAAGATGCATATCGCTAGGATCCCAGATTACATTTGGGTCGCTGAAGATGGAATCAAGATGCAGGTCAATAGACATATTCTGCAGCCAAAAAAAAAAAAAAAAAAATTGTAGAACTTTTTGTCTTTCTGTTGAACATTTGAATTGCACTTCATATGAAACAATGAATGAGGATATTTAATAAAATAAATTTATTTCTAGAGCTGGTTTTGTAAATATATACAACTAATCAAACTTGAGATAAACCCCAAGCTCTTGTTTTCAAGAAAAATGAAGGGATCACTGACTTTTATATATATATATGTGCCATTTTTTATGCAGGGTTTTGGTAGTCAAGTGTGGGATACTGTTTTCGCTATTCAAGCTTTACTTGCTAGTAATCTCACTAATGAAATTGGACCTACACTTGAGAGAGGGCACGACTTCATCAAGAAATCTCAGGTTTCATTTTCAATTCTGAAAGCATCTATTCACCGCAATCATCAAATCTCCCTTTCTTTTCTTTAATATATATATATATATCCAGCATTCATTCAGACTAATTATTCTTTCCTTAAAAAATTATAAGGTCAAGGACAATCCTTCTGGAGACTTTAAAAGCATGTACCGTCACATTTCTAAAGGATCATGGACTTTCTCTGATCAAGATCATGGATGGCAAGTTTCTGATTGCACTGCAGAAGGTTTGAAGGTAATTAACTTCGTTTAAATGCTCCATAATTGATTTGTTCTCACCAAATTCTCCTCTATTTCAGTGTTGCATGCTTTTCTCCATGAAGCAACCAGAAATTGTTGGTGAGAAAATGGATCCCCAGCAACTTTATGATTCTGTAAATGTCATACTTTCTCTACAGGTGAGGATTAACTTTTACTAGTATTAAATCAACAGTTACTTCAAAAGTTTAAGTTGATGGAAAATTGTTGATTTTAATTACTTAATTAATATTCTAGCACTTCTTCATACTTGTGCGCTCAAACTCCCATTTAGTAATTGAATAAGGGAAATGGTTGACTTTAATTATTTAATTAATATTCTAACAATTCTCTTCAAAAGTGGGCTCAAACTATTCATATTAAGTGAGATCCAACACTTAGAATATTATTTAATTAATATTAACATTATTCCTTATGTGTGGGCTCTATTCATAAGTGAATAATATATTGACGCTCAACAAGGTTCGAATTTATAACCATAGTTCTGATACCATATTAAATAATCTATTATACGAAATTCTAAACTTATAAGAAATGATTGATTTTAATCATTTAATGCATATTCTAATTTCTAACCGCTAAAATTGTATTTTTAAGTACAAATATTTCGTAACTATCGGCATTGAATAGGAAAATCAAGTTGCATTTGGTTTTTCTAAGGATATGAAACTTTTTTAAAGTTTCCTTCATCTAGTGCAGTGTTTATTTCTGAAGTATTTCACTGTGTTCATATCAATAAGCTCTATTGTATGGCTTAATGCAGAGTAAAAATGGTGGTTTAACTGCTTGGGAACCAAAAGGAGCCCACGATTGGTTGGAAGTAAGCGCCTTAACGTATTGAAGTGGCCTTGAAATATGCTTATGGGAATATTTTAAAACTATCTGGTGCTTCTAAATTCTTATACTAATGGAAAGATTCTCATTCTTCTTTTTTTTTTCTTTTTTTTTTTCATTAGCTGTTTAATCCCACAGAATTCTTATCAGACCTTGTCGTTGAGCATGAGTATGTTGAATGCACTGCATCAGCAATCCAATCTTTAGTTTTGTTTAAGAAGCTATACCCCGGGCACCGGAGGAAAGAGATCGAAAATTTCATAAAAAATGCTGCTCAATTCCTTCAAGACACACAAATGCCTGATGGTTCATGGTATATATGTTCCTTTTCTGGTTTATTTATTTAGATGTACCTGAGAAATCTATTACATGATTAAGCATTTCCACAGGTATGGAAAATGGGGAGTTTGCTTCACATACGGCACATGGTTTGGACTTGGTGGATTGGCTGCAGCTGGCAAGACTTACAACAATTGTCCTGCTATGTGCAGAGCTGTTGATTTTCTACTCAGAGCACAAAAAGATGATGGTGGATGGGGAGAGAGCTATCTCTCATGCCCAAACAAGGTAATGTTTTAACTAGATAATGGTTAAAGCCTCTTAATTCTTAATTATTTTTTTTTCATTATCTTTTACTCTTAAACATCATTGATGATAATGTAAGAACCTTTAATAGCATGCAACATTCGATTCCACAAATTATTTTTAGGGGAAGAATTTCTGTCAGTAATAGGCTGAAAGAATCTCTATGCTTGATAAAATTACAAAATCTCTGTGCTTGATTATATATATAGATATATGTACCTCTTGAAGGAAACCAATCAAATTTGGTACAAACTGCATGGGCAATGATGGGTCTCATTCATGCTGGACAGGTGACTTGATGGTTTATATTATGCTTTCATTATTGTCATATGCTTTGATCTTGATTCCTGCATATTCTGATGTTAAAACTGTATCTGCAATAGGCTGAAAGAGACCCAACACCTCTTCATCGTGCAGCAAAGCTGATAATTAATTCTCAACTGGAGGATGGCGATTTTCCTCAACAGGTACCTCTCTTTAACAATGCTTCAAATTAAGAAAAGGAAAATAACATAACTTGAAGACTATTATATATGCTTGAAAATTTTGCCTACAAAGCTTTCTAATCATTCATCACTCTTTCATACAGGAAATCACTGGAGTATTCTTGAAGAACTGTATGTTACACTATGGAGCATACAGAAATATTCACCCGTTGTGGGCTCTTGCAGAATACTGCAACCATGTATTATTGCTCAACAACTGTACATAGGAGACACTGGTAAGAAATTAAGCCAGTTGTTAATTCTCTTAATTTACCAAAAGATAGATGTGAATAAGGAATATTATACAATGTTGTAAATGCAAATAGGGGAATGTTAGGTGTTCTTTTAGTATTTTTCACGTGTCCTTCTAGACTTCTAGTCCTAGGTGGATATTATTTTCTAAAAAAACAAAAAATAAAGTCATCCTTCTATCTCAGAGTTGAATTTTAGAAAATAATATCCATTTTAGACAAGGATATCGAGAAAGCACCAATCATTAATTTCCCCTACGAATAATATGTAAGAAATTTCCTAATTATAATAAAGTGTGGCTCATATGTCCCGTGTATTTATTTTGATTTAAATTAAAGAAAATAGCGGGTGTTCGGTTATTTTTTCCAAACAAGAAATTATTTGTCTGTTTTGGGCTTCAAGTCTAGTATTAAAACTTCTTATTTTCATTGTGCAATGCCATATATTTCTCTCAAAATTTCTGTAGTCTTCAAAAATATGCCATTTCAATCCAGTCCATTGAGGCATCCACATTGCACACAAGATGGCTGGTTCAGATTGTTTCAATCTAGATGGTGTAAAAAACAAAGAAAAGAATCGTCCGTCTACTTGTGCTTTTTTATTTATTTATTAAGATGACTACAAGTTTTTTTGACATTTGGAAATGGTCAAAACATTTATGAAAAATATAAATTCACTCCCTCAACAATCGGGCAATTTCAATTCATTCCATCGGCTTTTATATTTGAGTAATGCTATAAATCTTTTTAGAGTCATCTCAAATATGATGTGACTTTTAAAATCACCAATAGATTAAAAGTTAATAAATCATATCTCAAATTCAACGGTAATTTTAAAAGTCATATCACATTTATGATGACTCTTAAAAGATTCTAGAAAGACTTATAGCATATATTACTCTTTACATCTTACTCATAAGTTCCAAAGTTTTTTCACGTTTTCACTTCACTCTTTTTGTCCAAAACCGTCTAAAACAAGATTACAAGGCATTAACGGGTTTAATGCCACGTAAGTAATTTTGTCATATTAATTTAAAAATAACTTTTTGTTGTAATAGACATGGTGCTACATGATTAAAATATTAAATGATCTTATAATATATACCCAATAATTAAACTTAAAAGTCTCCAATGGGTAGCTCAATCGACTGGTGACCACGCCTTATAAAGTGAAGGTCACTAATTCAAATCCCTCATTCCCCCTCTTGTGTGAACATGTCAACCAAAAAAAAAAAAAGAGGTAAAATCCACTTAACCTTCTTAAACTACCACTCAAATGACAATTTATCCCCCAAATTATCAATTACGACAATTTAATACCCAAATTATCAAAACAATGACAATGTACCCCCATGCTAACAAAATGACGAAATTATCCCTATAAAATTTTCAATAAGACAAAAATACCCTTCAAATTTTGAAAAAAAAATTAAATTTTAATATTTTTGTTTGGGTTAATTACTAAATACTCCCTGGAGTTTCGTTGCTTTACTTTTTTCTCTCTAGAGTTTGATTTTTATCACAAGAGGTTCCTGCGGTTTTGATAATAGACCAAATTAATCTGATCGTTAGTTGACTTAATAGAAGTCAACATGGACCAATCAAATGTTGACACGTGGCACATACTTAATTTTTATTTTATTTTCTTTAAATTAAAAAAAAAATGGGATGGCTAAGCCACCCCCTTGGCAAATGACGAAATTATCCCTACAGAATTTTCAATGAGACAAAAATACCCTTAAAATTTTGAAAAAATTAAATTAAATTTTTCGTATTTTTGTTTTTATTTTAGTAAGGGTAATTTTGTCATTTTTTAACAATTGAAGGTACATTGTCATTGTTTTGGTAGTTTTTGAGGTAAATTGTCGCAATTGATAGTTTGGGGGGTAGATTGTCATTGAGGTGTTAGTTTGAGGGAGTTAAGTAGACTTTACCAAAAAATAATAATAATAATAATTAAACTTAAAAAAAAATTAATTTAATTAATAAAGTAAATACTCAAAGTTTAACGTCCAAAACTATTTGTCACCTTTTCCATTTGTGTCTTTTTTTTTAAATAATAAAAACAAATAAATAAAAAGAAGCTGAAAATAAGGAAAGCTAAATACATTTGATTCTGGATTCTCCAAGCTTATCTGACGCACAGATCCACCCACGTGCAGCGCCGACGCGGCAAGGACCACTTTCGCGAAAGAAAAGGACACCCTCTTCTGCGCTGTCTTCCTAAATTTCCACCAGATGCTTCAATGTCTGTCAAGAAAAAGTCCTTCTCCTTTACTTTCAATTCAAGGAGATTTGCACTTACCAACCAAAAAAAAAAAAAATTCAAGGAAATTTACTCCTGTCCACTAATCTCTCCCACTCTATCTCCTCCTTCGAACAAATATCAACAATTTTTTTTTAAAAAAAAAAATTATTATTAAATTTGAGATAATTTTTATTTATTTAACATTACTCCAATTACCTTTCTATCTGGGACTTGGGGTGGCCGAATAATCCTAGTAGTCAAACAAGACATCCCTAATGGCCACTTAAGTAGCTTGGGGTAGCCGAAGTATCTTAGTAGTCAAAGAGAGACATCCCAATTTCTTAGTGTAGTTGAGTAAGTGCTTTTTCTTTTTTCTCTTTTTTCAAACTATTTTGATGACATAAAAGTGAGCAATTTTCTTAAAAGGCTTTCTGGTAGGTAACATATTTGAGACAATATTTTTTATGAAATAAATCAGTATATTTTAAAAAAATACAAACATATGTAAATTTGACTCATTGCTTCTAAAAAGAAAAACAAAATAAATCACTATGTTGTTACCATGAAGAGAGGTGTGGTTTCATGACCACCCATGGCCTATTGTGGTGGTCGTGCAACCGCTTATAATCAAAATAATGGTTGTTACGTAGCCACAACAATAAATTAGAGGTGATTGTGTAGTTATCCCTCTTATCATTCATTGACAGTGATAATTAAGAGTGGGCAAAGCCCGCATAACCCAACCTACCCGCACCACCCCCAAACCCTTTGGGGGTGTCTCCACTAGGGGTGGGCATGGGTCAGGTCAGGGCAGGGCGGGTATCGGCTTTTTCCCACCGTCCCGCACCCTGCGGGTTTTGGAAATTCCAACCCGTCACCCGCAAAAAATTACAATATCCGCGCGAGCTTGGGTATTGTGGGGCGGGTTGAATAGGCATGAGTTTTGCGGGTCGGGTTGGGTCGAGTAAGAATCCAAGGCATCAAAATTTTCTCTTCATATCATTTTTTGGTCAAACCATATGCAATGGTCCATGGGTTTTGGCCTATTTTGGCCCAATCAAACCGGCCCAACTTAGCCTACTCTATAAGGCTCCAATTCAAGTCTCAGGCCTAGTCCATGGCCTAAATCATTCATTGCCACCACCAGCCACTACCAGCCTCCATTGCCGCTGTCCTCCGCCTCAGGCCGCCACTCTCTAGCCACTACTCTGGCGAGCCCAAAAAAAAAAAAAAAAAAATCTCTTTATTTCCCTTTCTTTTTCCCAAACTCAAGCTTGCACCTTGAGTTTGAGGGAGGATGTTATAATATTTTATATTATTCTAGTTGCCTTATATGTTCTAGGGTTTAGTCTAGGGTTTCTTGTTTATCACTCATATAACCTCTCTATATATAGAGGCATCTGTAATCACAATAATACAATCAATCATTATCAATACAAAGTAGTCTATTATTTCCTTACGCTCTTTCTCTTTTCCCTCTCTCATGCTTCCGCTCTAATATATTCAACAATATATTTAACAGGACTATTGAAAGTGACTGAATTATCACTTCTGGCATTTGGGGTGATCAAACAACACCTTTTGTGGTGGGGTGGTTCGACAATTACCTCTGCGGCTCCAAGCCAACCCTTTTTTTCCCTCTGTGCCATATATGTGCAGTCATGATCTCGTAGTTATTGAAATATCCAAATCCTTTAAGAATCAGATAAGAATAAACCACTAGAGAAGCTAGTTGTCTAAACAAGACCTACTTCACAATAAATGAATGGAGTAATGGAGGACCAATCTTCCATTTCCAATTGAACCCCATAGTGCAAGTAGTCGGTGTGCTACAGCTGCAGAAGGATATTGTGTTGTTGATGGTCTTTCGTGATAATGCAACACCCCTCCATTTTGCCTTAGTGGGCGGCCGGTCACCCCATGTGGGTGGTTGGAGCCACCCCCAACTTACAAAATGGCCGATCTGAGGTGGTCGAACAACCATGTTTCAAGTGTCAAGTTTTCGGCATCTTCATTAGAATTTTTTTAGAGTAAAACTTGGTAAACTATCAAAATGCCAATTTATGTACTTTTTTTAAAAAAAAAACTGTCAGTGAAGAGAAGAGAAATGGGAAAGAGTGATTCGAACTAGTGACATCCGCTTCATAAAACATGGCCTCCAACCAATTAAGCTACCATTTAGAGACAAATGTAGTAGAGCGAAAGATATGAATAAATAAATGTGGATATAAGATTACATCAAAATAATGGACCACTATAGATAATTGGCTCATCCATGCAAGTTGATAATTTATGCCCACCCCACAAAATACAGTTAGTTAGTACAACGCCATGCAATTATGAACACCCAAAGTTGGCACGTCCTCGGCATTATTACAATTCTATAAACAGCTTTTCGTATTAATGGGGATGCTTTTGCTCAAATTAGTTTGAAAGAAACTTATCATAATTAAGGAAGAATATCATGTGGAGGTCCACAAGAGGTAACTCAATCGGCTGGGACCACGCCTAATAAAGCAGATGTCACTAGTTCGAATCCCCCTCCCCCCTCTTGTGCAGACATGTCAAAAAAGATATATATATATCATGTGGAGGTAGCTTAAGATATCAGAGGGTGGCAAAGACCCTTATATCTTCAGCACAAACAACTTTGCTAGGAGGCAGACATGGGAGTTTGACCCTTAGGCTAGTACCCCACAAGAGAGGACTGAGGTTGAAGAGGCTCGTCAAAATTTCTACAACAACCGTTTTCACGTGAAACCTAGCAGTGATCTCATATGGCGAATGCAGGTTCCCTCATCTTCTCTCTTTAATTCTCTCTATCTATACCATGCAATATATCGATCATTTTATGGTTATTGATGTAACGTATTTTAGGTTACTTTTTATGTCACTTATAGAGTCGACCCGCAATACACGCCTAACAACTAAAAGAGAGTTTGAGTTGACATGTGAGAGGAAGCGCTAGAATATAAATAAAATAATTCTATTTTCCTTTTTGGTCTTCATTTTGTCATGATTTATGGTATGTTGCTTACCAATTATACATAGGTTAATGGAGAGAAACTATTTTATATATGGTCCAGATTAGAGTCCACAACATCTAACTGTGTATATATTACATACATTGTCATGTCATTTAAAATTTTAAATGATATGACACTATGTATTAATGTTAAATGCTGTAAAATTTAATTTTGATCATAAAATTGAGAGGATCATGCTACAATTAAGCTTTATGGAGCTTACATACAGTTAGTGTCATTTCTTTACCTTATTTTGCTTGAAAAGATTTTTGAAATTAAATTATAATGGAAAAAAAACATATAATAGCTGAAGCCTACAAATTTAGTAATATATAAAAAATAAAATTATAATACTATAATTTTTTTTTTTTTTTTTGAAGTTAAAAAAAAAAAAAAAAAAAAATCGCCCATAATGCGGGTTATGGAGCTAGTTTTAAGTAGTGCTTAGAACATGCAAAGGTGCTGGAATTCATAGTAATCTAGCGGCGTTAGGCCCTTAAAATTCATATATATCATGAGATATCTCATAATTCAGAAATTGTTTACTCTAATATATATGCTCATTTTTTTGTCAAAATGATTGCAGTTTCTTAGGGAGAAAAACTTCAAACAAACAATTCCCCCGGTAAAGGTTGAGGATGGAGAGGAAATCACAAATGAAAAGGCTACAGCTGCATTGAGAAGGGCCGTCTACTTCTTTTTGGCCTTGCAGGCTAGTGATGGCCATTGGCCTACTGAAAATGCTGGTGTATTGTTTTTCCTTTCCTCTTTGGTGAGACTCATAATTATTATCAATTATTATTTTTATCAGTGTCATCGTTGTTATCATCACATAATCAAATAGATTCTATTTTGGGATATTTAGTATTAGTCACCATGGATTTTCATTGATGCCCTAATAGGGCTGGGTCAATTTATGGTTCAGTCGAACTTGATGGAGCGCCTGCGGTTCCCACTATCTAAGCCCCTCATGTGCGGTTCCCAGCAAGTAGGTACTACTATGGTCATGCCCAAGTAGGATAGTCACAATTGGTCTCCCCGGCCTACCCTTTAAAAAATAAAAATAAATAAAAAAACTCTGAAACATCTTCTAAGATTGACTAGATTATAAACAGTACCATTCGATTTATGACGACATGCTTGTTTGTTGACTTGTTTTGGTTTTCATCTTGATGCAACTGCTAATTGTATTCTTTTTAACTGGAAAAAATGCAGGTAATGTGTTTATACAGTACAGGACATTTTTATACTATGTTCCCTGCCTGCTGAGTATCAAAAGGAAATCCTCCGATACATATACTATCATCAGGTGCATATTCTTGGAAACATTACATGCAAATTATGCAATAAGGATTAGATTTTTTGCTGAATTGCTTGCTTCCTGTCCTCTTTTTTTTTTTTTAGATGTTTAAACAGTCATGTATACAAGTATGCTGTAAATTTTGAATATTGTAGAGTGAAGATGGTGGCTGGGGATTACACATAGAAGGCAACAACATCATGTTTTGCACGGCTCTCAACTACATTTGTATGCGTATACTCGGGGAAGGACCCGATGGTAGTCAACACAAGCGCCCCCTCCCCCCCCCTTTTTTTTTCATGGGGGTGGTCACCAACAGCCAAACAAATTAATACCCGTTTTCTTGTGCCCAGATTTTTTTATTTCTTTTTTCTTTTTTTAGAAAATGGTTGTTTTGAAAATGAGTTTTAGAACTATTAAAATATTTATTAAAAAAACAAAGAAATTGATCTAACCACCCCATAGCCAAATGGGGTGGGTGGCCAAGGGATGGCTAGCCTGACTAACAAAATCCTTTCGTACACTAGACCATCAGCCTAATATCCTCCTCATTGACTCACAATATCTCAGCTGGGAGGGCTTGTGGTGGCTACAAAAGATGCCACTCTATGGCGCTTTGCATTGACTCATGAGTCTTGCCATTTTGTTGTCATGCCCTTCAATTTTCACCAAATGCTAGTCTTGCTAAGAGAACAAATTAAGATCTCTGGCTTGGAAATGAACGTCATGCATGGATGGAACTAAAGATGGAATCCCCTCGCCATGGAGGAGGAACATGCAGCTTTTGTCCGAGGGGCAGCTCAATCATTTCTCTAGCTATTTTTTATTTAAATGACATGTGTAACAATATGATTGATATTATTGTGACACATTAACAGATTCTGTTTTACAACATGAACTTATTTTTATTTTTTTTAGCTGACCCGCAGAAAAAATAAAAACAAAAACCCATTGTAAATGCAAATTTCCAGAAAAATAAGGTAGTTGTTACCATTTTTCTCTTTATAGAAGGAATAGTTAATTCCTAATTACCCAAAAATTAATTTTACATGTCATTTTCCTTTTTTCTTTCTTTTTGATTAGTTGTATAGTAAAACAGATGTAACTTAGACAAAGGAATTTTGGTATTAATATACGGCTCGTAAAAAATAGAAAGCATCCCCATACTTCATGATTTCATATCGGAGAGTTTGACAAATAAGTACATTTTCATTCAGTAACCTAAGAGCATTCACATTGGCCTCAATAAATTATTATTATTATTATTATTATTATTATTATTATTTTTACTATTTTAACCAGTAATGTACTATTTTAACCAGTAATGTAAAAAAAAAAAAATACCTCTACATCCGGCTCAATAAAATGACTAAGGATTTATTGAGGAGCACATGTTTGAGAATTGGGAAAGTATATATATATATATATATATATATATATATATAAACGTGAAAGTGAATAGCTAAAATGTTGAGCCGGATGTATGTGCTCGAAGATAAGAGTGCAACGTTCACTGTTCTTTTCAAAAGTTTGTGATTGACTGAAATGATGGAGGATGCGCACAAAACTCCAGCTCTTTTGTTAAAGAGAGATCTTGTGGTTCATATTTTAATTGAATATAATATATCATTGTAGTTACTTGAAATTACGGAAAACAATAATTTTAGGGTCCCCCAAATTACAAGAAAAAAGGAATTTAAGGCAAAAAAATAAAATTTTTAAGGTAAAAAAATAATAATAATAATAATTTAAGGTATTTTTTGCCAATTGGCCCTCTCCAAAAATATTTTGGCCTTGGGTCCCCCCAAATTCAAAATTGACTTCGTCCTTGTTGAGTTCTAATCAAATTTGAAATAATGTGCATATAACATTATGAACGAATAAATGTGGATATAACATTACATCAAAATAATGGACCACAATATTTCTCAAAAAATAAAATAAATAAATAATGGACCACAATAGATAACTGGCTCATCCATGCAAGTTGATGATTTATGCCCACCCCACAATACAGTTGGTTAGTAGAACGCCATGCAATTATGAACACCCAAAGTTGGCACATCCTCGATCGGCCTTATTTCAATCAAGATTTAATGCAATCAAATAAATCATCTATCTTATTTCAATACAAATAAAACCTATATAATTTCGAATATTAAAAAAAAAAATAAGCAAAATAATATTGTTTTCAAAAGTAGGAAAAAAAAAACACTTAAAAATATGCTTGAAAATCCGAGCAAATTATACCAAAAAAAAAAAAAAATCCATAAACATTCAAATGAATTAAAACATAAGACCTTTAATTTTAGTTTAATTTATATAAATTAGAATATGTTAAAACATTGTTGGTCTGAAAAAAAAAAAAAAAAAAAAAAAAAAAAAGTTAAGAAGAATAATTACCTCCAATTTGAATTTTTAGGCGAATAGATTATGTTTTTGTTAATGTTGGAGAGTGGAGAAAGAGAAAGATAGAGATGGAGAGATATTAATGTTGGAGAGTGGAGGGAGAGAGATGTTTTTTTTAAAAAAAAAAAAAAAAAATTAAGAGAGAGAGATGTTGAATGAGAGTGAAAGACTTGCAGAGAAAAAAGAGAGAGAGACGTGGAGAGAGAGAGAGAGAGAGAGAGAGAGATGTTGAGAGAGGAAAAAAAGAGAGATAGAGAGAGAACAAAAATATGAACCGTTCAATTTTTAACTGTTCATTTTTTAAAATAATGAGTTAAAAATATGAACTGTTCAATTTTTAACAGTTAAATTTTTAATTGTTCGATATAACATGCTTCTTATTTGATATTTGCTCGAGGCCTATTTGCCTATGAGATTTTTTGTTTATTTGTATGATTTACCCAGATTTTCAAATATTTTTTAAAATACTTTTTATGCTTTTGAAAGCAAAAGAAGGCAAAATTTTATTTGATTATTATAAGTGTAAAATCACAACAGTCATCTTGATTCTTGGGGCATATTTTTGCTTAATGTCCATTAGTTTATAAAATCGTTAATTGTTCGATATAACATGCTTCTTATTTGATATTTGCCCGAGGCCTATTCGCCTATGAGAATTTTTGTTTATTTGTATGATTTACCCGGATTTTCAGATATTTTTTTAATGTACTTTTTACTTTTCTTTTTTTTTTTAGTACTTTTTATGCTTTTGAAAGCAAAAGAATGCAAAATTTTATTTGATTATTATACAAAAAATGAACTTTGAAACTTCTAAGAGATAAATAAGATTGAATATAATGTGGGATTATTTTTTTATTTTTTATTTTTTGAAAAAAAAAACATTGATAATTATCATTGACTAGATCAAAAGGTGGAGTAAAACACTCCATCAACAATCAAGAGAGAGAGTTACCTGCTCCCTCAATACAATATCCCTAATACAATCTGGGGGATCAATCCCCCAAATTCTATCACTGACATCTATAAGAGCCGCCTTTGCTAACCTATGTGTCGCCTCATTAGCTTCACGGTGTACAAAACCACATTTCCATCTGGGGAATGTCTGTAAAATACTACGTGAATCCTCCACTACATGATCGAACCGGCTACATGTCTTCGTGTTTGAGTTAATGGCACCAACTATCAATTTCGCATCACCTTCTAGGTATAGAAATTGAATGCTCAGATTTCTACACATACACACTGCGTGAAAGGCAACACACGCTTCACCCTTCGTGGGCTCGAAGGAACCCATTCTTTGCTTGCTCAATGCTGTCACTACCCGTCCACTGTCGTCTCTAACGACAACCCCTATGCCCATCCTTCCACTAGAATTTGCAAAAGCATCGTCCCAGTTCGCCTTTAACCAGCCACTATCAGGAGCTGACCATCTAATTCCTTGGTTGCTATTCATCACGCCATCTGCAGAAAGCACAGGTTCATTCACCCGTTGAAATTCTTCCACATACTTGGTCGTCTCCTATAGTATGACATTTGGGTTGATGAAGGTTCCATCGTGAACCCACTTATTTCTCCTCCACCAAATCTGGCGAGCGAGTTGTACAAATAAGGCTGAGTTCTTAGACCCACATCGCAACAGTATCTGTTCCGCAAGGTACAGAAAATCCCCACCTTCAATAGCACATTTTTGGAAAATTTTCTTGTTGCATCCCCACACATCTGCTGCTGCCGCACAACCCCATAATGCGTGCACAACCGTTTCAGGTTCCTTCTCACAAATTGGACAATAAGGATCCTTTACCACCTTTCTTCTAAGCAAGTTATCTTTTGTGGGTAACAAATTCTGGCAGGCTCTCCAAAAAAATTTTTTTGTTGCATTTGGGAGGGGTAATTTCCAAATTGTCTTCCATACCAAACTCCCCTTTCCCTGATTAGAACTCTCTGGGGCCGTCATCTCCTCCAATTCTTTCGCCAAGTGGTAAGCACTCTTAACCGAGAATAATCCCGAGCTAGTACTACACCATACCTGGACATCGGGCTGGTTTGTATGGCTAATTGGGATTGTATTGATCGCAGCTATCTCCTCTGTAGAGAAGAGATTTTTCAATTTGTTTTGATCCCACCAAGCCATGTCCCTGTTAATTAGTTCTTTCACACGACTCTTCAGATCCAAATCCTTTGGGGCAGATTGTATTTGAAATGTTGAGTGTTGTGGAATCCATTTGTCTCCCCATATATGCACATCATGCCCATTCCCAATCCTCCAAAATAAACCGGCGTCAAGAAGATCTTTAGCTCCGTGGATACTTCTCCATGCAAAGGATGGTTTAGAGCCTTGGTTTGCCTTCATAAAAGAGACATTTGGATAGTATTTTGCCTTTAGAATCTGTGCGGTGAGACTCTCAGGAGTTTTCAAAAGTCGCCAACATTGTTTTGCTAGTAGCGCCTTGTTAAAACTCGTCAGGTCTCTAAATCCCATCCCTCCTCGATCTTTAGATAGCCCCATCCGATGCCAACTCATCCAGTGTATTCGCGAATTGTTCTCTTAATGCCCCCACTAAAATTTTTGCATCAAAGAGTTGATTTCAGTGCATAGTCCCTTTGGAAGAAGAAAAATGCTCATACTGTATGTCGGTATAGAATGGATCACAGCTTTCAACAAGATTTCCTTCCTCGCTTGCGAAAGGTATTTAAGCTTCCAGTCACTCAAGCGCCTCCACACCATGTCCTTTATGCTCTTAAAGGATTGATTACGTGATTTCCCCACAAGTGCTGGCAAGCCCAGATATTTATCATATCGTTGTGTACTTGGAATCCTGCGACCCTTAAAATTTCCTGCTTGGTTTCTGTAGTGGTGTTGCGACTGAAAAAAATTGACGTCTTTGTCTGGTTCAAACGCTGCCCCGACGCCGTCTCGTAACTATGTAGAATTGCCGCCATTTTTCGCCAATGAAGAGGGGTGGCTTTACAAAATAATAGGCTATCGTAGGCGAAGAAGAGGTGATTTAACCTAGGTCCTTTTTTGGAGGTTGGGGCTCCAGCTAGTTCACTACTCCTGTCCGCTTTAGTCAAAAGGGAGCTCAGCGCTTCTGCACACAACAAAAAATGATAAGGTGAAAAAGGGTCTCCCTGTCTAATACCCCTTGAGGGGTATATACGACCGGTGGGGTTCCCGTTAATAAGGATCTCATAATTAGCCGACATGACACACATCATAATCATCTTCACCCATCTGTCTTCAAACCCCATATGTATCATCACCGCCTCTAAAAAATCACATTCCACCCTATCATATGCTTTGCTCATGTCGAGCTTTACCGCCATGTACCCAACCTTACCCCACATTCTCGAGTCCATGGTATGGAGCGTCTCATATGCTGCCAAAATGTTATCTGTAATTAACCGCCCCGAGATAAAAGTACTTTGATTTTGGGATATTATCATGGGTAAAACTGATTTTAATCTATTTGCAAGGGTCTTTGAGATCAGCTTGTAGAACACATTGCATAGACTAATAGGGCGGAATTCAGTGACACTAGTTGGATTATCAACTTTTGGGATTAGAGCAATATAGGTCAAATTTATATCTTTATTCATGTAACCATTATTCAAAATATAAATTACAGCACTGCTAACCTCCACACTTACTTCAGCCCATTTTTTTTGGAAAAACCCACAGAAAAACTATCCGATCCCCGCGCTTTTAAGGGTGACATTTGATTCAATGCAACCCCCACTTCCTCCATAGTAAACTCCTTTAGCAGCAGCTCGTTCATAGCTGGAGAAACGCGTGGTTCCATGGTCTCTAGGACTGACTTCATATTTCTAGGAGCCTCAGTAGTAAATAATTTTGTGAAATAATGAACAAAAGCATTTCCAATGTGCTCCTGACAGTCCCATAGGCGCCCTCTCTCATCTGTAATACTTCTAATCAAGTTGGCCTTCTTTTTCTGATTTGCGCATGCATGAAAAAACTTTGTGTTTCGACCTCCAAACCTCATCCAATCAACTTTAGCTCTTTGCCGCCAATACAAATCTTCCTCCTCTTGCAAATTGCTTAGGTCCAAATGTAGCTAGTGAAGAATTTTCATATCCGTTCCCTCCTCTTTGCGCTGCTCATCCAGAATCTGTTCGGAGAGCTGTTTAATTTGATGCCCATTTTGTCTACCATGCACCCTCTGCCACTGCACCAGCCCCTCTCTACTTTCTTTAAATTTTTTCTCCACCCCTTTCCACGTTCTCTGCTCCTTCTCCTTTACCCTCAATATTTTTTTAATAATTTTTTTGCACTCCAGATTTCCCCCCCAGCCAGCCTCATACCAAAACCTCCTCCCTCCCCTACGTACGTTACTGCAGCCTATGGGGTCAATGGTTAAAGAGAGATGGTCAGAAAAGGTGGCCAGGTCCACGATTGACACCACATTTGGGAAAAAGTTATGCCATTCCAGATTAGCAAGAACCCTATCCAAACGTTCCATGGTAAAATCTATTCCTTCTTTGCCATTATTCCAGGTAAAAATAGGGCCATTGCAATGAACATCAGAAAAACCACAATAATCCAAAGTATTTTTAAAGTTTTCCATAAGGTACCTTGGTCGGCTTCTCCCCCCAACTTTTTCGGACATGGTGAGGATTTCATTAAAATCGTCGGCACACATTCAAGGACCGTGTATCAGTGATTTAAGGTGCCGCAATAATCCCCACGCTTCGCTTCGCTTATGTGTCTTGGGTTGACCATAGAAATCCGTGAAGGTCCATGATGGCATATTGTTTGGTTTCACAGTCGCTTGGATATGGCGACGGCTATAGTTCACAATTTCAATCCCCACTTCCTCCTTCCATAGCAAGGCCAACCCCCCACTTCTTCCAATGCTATCAACCACTAGTATATTTTTAAACCCCAATTGTTGTTTAATAGGGGTCATTTTATTACTGTTGAGCTTGGTTTCCATCAGGAAAACCACTTCGGGACACCTATTCTTTACCTTACGGCAAAGTTCGCGAACTGTTTGGGGGTTCCCAAGCCCTCGACAATTCCAGCATAATATCATCATATCCGTCGGCGGGGCTGTGACCCAGACCTTGCCAATCCTAATCCCTTGCTAGTCTCTTCCTCCTCATCACGCAGCATAAGAGGATCCTGTGTAATCAGAGTAGAATGTTTAGCTACTTGCTGTCATTTTTGAAAACTGGCAGCCCATGACCCAGTTCATTTTTTCTCTTTCCATTGGACACAGGTTCAGCTTCAATTTCTGGCCAGCGTTGTCCCGATCTTGCTCTTCGCTTCCACTTTTGCGCCACTTGGACTTGGTTAAAATCTTCTCCTACTGCCAGCTCATTTGAACTTTCTCTATAAATGATGCCATCTGTCACCAGTTTTTCTTCCGTAACTGACCGCATTTCCTCCTTAGATCTTTGTTGCATATTTTTACAATTGTTGCGATCTTTGCTTGTTAACTCGCATTTATTCTTCCCCTTAGCTGGCCCAAAATCTTCTCCCCCCCTTTGCTCCTCATTAATTGCCTTATTATTTTTTTCATTTTGCCGTGCTGTTACTTCCACATCTTTTGCATGATTCGGGTCATTTACTGCATCAAGATTCTCTCCACTAAATCCTCCCTTCCCATTAATATTTTCTACATCCATAACGGAAACTCCTTCCCCAATCGGCGCTTTCCCTGTGGACGTCGGAGTTGCCATTTTTGGATTCTTCTCCGGCCAACCAGTTGGGTCTTCTTTACCCTTTCCGGACGCCCTGCTCTCCCTGGACTTGCTAATCCCTTCTCCTGCGAAAAAATTTGGAGCCCCGTTCATCTCCTGCTCCTCTCCCAGCCCCTCATAGTACCGGGCTCTACTGTGATCTTTCTGCCTCCATGGAGAAGGAACTCACAACCATGGCCCATATTGTTTCTCCAGCTCTGTTTTTCGAAAATCACTTCTATTTGTGCACCCTCCCCGACCAGGGCATATTCTTCCACAGTCAAAACAATATCGGGGCAGCCTTTCATACTGGAGTGCTATCAGCATCTACTTTCCAAAGAGGTTGATGATTCGTCCCCTAGCCAACGGTTTGGTCAGGTCAAAACGAATCCTGACTTGCAAGAACTTCCCCTAGCCCACACCTTCCTCATCTGTATCAACCTCCTCCACCATTCCCATGGTTGACCCTAACTGGTATCTCACCTCCTTCCCCATGCAAGCAAGCGGGAGGTTAAACATTCTAACCCAAAAAACCGCCCTTTCAAATTCTATTTCTAACAGTGGAGTCAATCCATCGAAATCCTCTACAGAGAAAAGATTTTCCTCAAACATCCATGGTCTTCCTTCCATCACCCTTGTCTTGTCCCATTCATTTTGGAATTCCATTAGGAACACATATTCACCTAACACTTTGAAGGATAGACGGCCTAACGGGCGCCAACCCTCGATCAGCGTTCTTTTGATTACATCCTTCCCAATGAAACGATCCACCAACAGTTTCCCCACCAAGTAGTGTTTTCCACGTGAAACCAACCCCTCTACCGCCCTAGGTTGGATTTCCACCGCCACCGTTTCTCCCTTAGTGAGAGACAGATTCTCCCAAAACCTTGTTAAATCCTCTGCCAAACAATTTTCCAGGATTGCAAGTCAACCAAACGTAGAAACTCCTCCAATGACTAGCCCCACAGTCTGATGAAGACGTGAAGAATCTTTTCTTCTCCTCTAGGGTTTTTGGGACTAGAGAGAAAACTCAAACGGGCTTGTGGGATGATTATTTGATTGCATTGTTGACCGAAAGATTTTATTATTATTTTGCTATATATGTACTTTTTTTAAGGCTCATAATTATATGAGTTTTGTAATTTGTATGAAATATAATAGGTATAACACTAATAATATTAATGATTCTTACTAACTTTCTATTAATGCTTTGATAATCGCAATCAAAGTTTTCTTTTTGCTTTTTTTTTTTTTTCTTTATATTTTTAATTTTAAACTATACATATGGGAACAAAGATTTTAACATGTTTTAATTTGTATGGATTAAACTAATTAAATTTAAAAGCCTTATGATAGTAAAATTTTATGCGACTTATACATTTATGCAATGTTCTGTGTATATATGATTGTGTCATTATGTTGAGTAATATATTGGTGTATAACCTTTAGTATGTCTTTTTATTTAAAATGGCGTAAAATTTTATTTTATTTTATTTTTTACAACCTATAATGAAAAGTTCAATAGATATGTGTTTAAATTTTGAAATTAAACTATAACAAAGAATCTCGCGCATATTTTTTTCTACAACCAAAGTACTTTTTCGAATGTTCATAATTTTGAGTTTTATTTGTCTTGAAATCTAATAACTATTACACCAACAATATTAGAGATTCTTTCTAATTTTATAGTAATGTTTTGATTAAGCAAAATTCAAGTTTTCGTCTTAGAATTATGAAAAGTAAATTTCATAATACTTATGAAAAGTACGATTATAATATTTTTAAATTTTATAATTAAATTATAATGAAGAATCTCGCGCATTGCGCAGCTTAAATTAGCGTAATTAATGGCGTTTAATTATATTTGAAGAGTTTTCCATATATAAATTATTCAATAAATTAAGTATTATTAATGTCAAAATCAAATAAGGAAATACAAATCAAATTATATATTATTATGTTTAATCACTTTAATATGTATATAACATAATATTATATGTTATAGTTGAATTAGATGAACTAAATGATAGGATGTAGAAACAAAATAGAAAAAAATTTCATTGCATTATTTTTGTTTTTTTAATATATAATTGTATATTAATTATTAATTGTATAGCTTGTCGGATTTTTACTCAACATAACAATTAGGTATTTATTTTTGATTTCATTAGCAAAAATAATCTTTACTAATAATATATACACATATGATTAGCATCTTATGAGCAATTATATATGCGATGTCCAAACCAAAGTGTAAAATCACAACGGTCATCTTGGGGCTTATTTTGCTTAGTGTCCATTAGTTTATAAAATCATTAATTGTTTGACAGAACATGCTTCTTTTTTGATATTTGCCCGAGACCTTTTTGCCAATGAAATTTTTTGTTTATTTGTATGATTTACCTGGATTTTCAGATTTTTTTTTAAGTACTTTTTATGCTTTTTTTTTTAAAAAAAAAAAATTATTTGATTATTATACTAAAAAGGAACTTCGCAACACCTAAAAGATAATTAAGATTGAATATAATGTGGGATGCTTATTTGATTGCATTGCTGATTAAGACTCATAATTATATGGGTTTTATAATTTGTATAAAATTTAATAAGTATAACGCTAATAATATAAATGATTCTTACTAACTTTCTATTAATGCTTTGATAATCACAATCTAAGTTTTTTTTTTCGCTATTTTTTTTTTCTTTATATTTTTCATTTTAAACTATACATATGGGAACAAAGATTTTAACATGTTTTAATTTATATGGATTAAACTAATTAAAGTTAAAGGCCTTATGATATAGAGTAAAATTTTATGACGAAATGCTAGTTCGTTGACTTGTTTTGGTTTTCATTTTGATGCAACTACTAATTGTATTCTTTTTAACTGGAAAAAATGCAGGTAATGAGTTTGTATAGTACAGGACATTTTAATACTGTGTTCCCTGCCTGCTGAGTATTAAAAGGAAATCCTCCGATACATATACTATCATCAGGTGCATATTCTTGGAAACATTACATGCAAATTATGCAATAAGGATTAGATTTTTTGCTGAATTGCTTGCTTCCTTTCCTCTTTTTTTTTTTAGATGTTTAAACATTCATGCATACAAGTATGCTGTAAATTTTGAATATTGTAGAAGGAAGATGGTGGCCGGGGATTACACATAGAGGGCAACAGCATCATGTTTTGCACAGCTCTCAACTACATTTGTATGTGTATACTCGGGGAAGGACCGGATGGTAGTCAACCCCACCCCCCCCGCCCCCCCCCCCACCTTTTTTTTTCTTTTTTCTTTTTTTCATGGGGGAGGTCACCGACAGCCAAACCAATTAATACCCTTTTTCTGTGCCCAGAATTTTTTTTTTTTTTTTTTTTTAGAAAATGAGTTTTAGAACTATTAAAATATTTATTAAAAAAACAAAGAAATGATCTAACCACCCCATTGCCAAATGGAGTGGGTGGCCAAGGGGTGGCTAGCCTGACTAGCTAACAAAATCCTTTCTTACAGATTTATTTCCTCAATACCATCGGCCTAATATCCTCCTCATTGACTCACAATATCTCAGCTGGGAGGACTTGTGGTGGCTACAAAAGATGCCACTCTATGGCGCTTTGCATTGACTCATGAGTCTTGCCTTTGTTGTCATGCCCTTCAATTCTCACCAAATGCTAGTCTTGCTAAGAGAACAAATTAAGATCTCTGGCTTGAAAATGAACATCATGCATGGATGGATGCTGAAGATGGAATCCCCTCGCCATGGAGGAGGGACATGCAGCTTTTGTCCGAGGGGCGGCTCAATCATTTTTCTAGCTATTTTTTATTTAAATGACATGTGTAACAATATAAGAGAGAGGATGAGGAAATTCTTTCTATAGAATTTTCAATAAAACAAAAATACCCTTAAAATAAAATAAAAAAATTAAATTTTAATATTTTTGTTTTTATTTTAATAGGGGTAATTTCATCATTTTTTAACAATTGGAAATACATTGTCATTGTTTTGGTAATTTTTGGAGTAAATTAATAGTTTGGGAGGTAGATTGTTATTGGGGTGGTAGTTTGAGGGAGTTAAGTGAACTTTACCAAAAATAATAATAATAATAATAATAATAATAATTAAACTTAAAAAAAAAAAAATTAATTAATTAAGTAAATACTCAAAGTTTAAAGTCCAAAACTATTTGTCACCTTTTCCATTTGTTTTTATTAAAAAATAATAATAATAATAATAAATAAATAAATAAAAAGAAGCTGAAAATCAGGAAAGCTAAATAAATTTGATTCTGGATTCTCCAAGCTTATCTGACGTACAGATCCACCCACGTGCAGCGACGACGCGGCAAGGACCACTTTCGCGAAAGAAAAGGACACCCTCTTCTGCGCTGTCTTCCTAAATTTCCTCCGGATGCTTCATTGTCTGTCAAGAAAAAGTCCTTCTCCTTTACTTTCAATTCAAGGAAATTTGCACTTACCAACAAAAAAAAAAAAAAACTCAAGGAAATTTACTCCTGTCCACTAATCTCTCCCACTCTCCTCTTTCGAACAAATATCAACAATTTTTTTTTTAAAAAAAAATTATTATTAAATTTGAGATAATTTTTATTTATTTATAATTTTAAAAGTCTAAGTTACATTTATAAATATTCTAGTCCTCCTAGCATTACTCCAATTACCTTTTTATCTGAAAATTTTATTTTTGGCTGCTTTCAAATCACCCTAAAGGTTGGGTGGGACTTGGGGTGGCCGAAATATCTTGTAGTCAAAAAGAGACATCCCTAATGGCCATTTAAGTAAGCTTGAGGTAGCCGAACTATCTTAGTTGTAAAAGAGAGACATCCCAATTTCTTAAAGGGCTTTCTGGTAGGTAATATATTTGAGACAATATTTTTTATGAAATAAATCAGTATATTTTAAGAAAATACAAACAGATGTAAATTTGACTCATTGCCACTATGTTGTTACCATGAAGAGAGGTGTGGTTTCATGACCACACATGGCCTATTGTGGTGGTCACAATAAATTAGAGGTGATTGTGTAGCCATCCTTCTTATCATTCACTAACAATGACAATTAGGAGTGGGCAAAACCTGCATAACCCCAAACTACCTACACCTCCCCCAAACCCTTTGGGGGTGTCTCGGCTGGGGGTGGGCACGGGTCGGGGCGGGGCGGGTATCAACCTTTTTCCCACCTGCCTCGCACCCTAAGGGTTTTGGAAATTCCAACCCGTCACCCACAAAAAATTACAATATCCGTGCGGGTTTGGGTATTGCGAGGCGGGTTGAATAGGCGCGGGTTTCGCAGTGCGGGTCGGGAAAGAATCCAAAACATCAAAATTTTCTCTTCCACGCTCCGAAGGATTTTCTCAACAAGCAAACATATCGAGGGAAAGAAGGAGAAGAAGAGAAGAAAATCAGAGGGAAAGAAGGAGAAAAAGAGAAGAAAATCAAATGGAAAGGAGAGAAAATTTAACTAATCAATCACGACTTACCTCATAATTCATGAGAACCTAATAATCAAAGGGAAAGAACCATAATTCCATCTTTCTATTTCTCACCGTAAATTCATTTCTCTCTTTCTCTTCTTTATCTCTCTTTCTCACTGATTCTCCCTCCATTTCACTCTAAGCCCAACTCCCTCTCTTTCAATCCCGACTCCTTCTCAATCTCACTGTCTTTTCGTCTCCGAGCTCTCTGGATGTCGACAGAAAGAGCATGGGTGGGAGCTAGGTGAGTGAAAGCTGCGTGGAGGGGGAAAGAAGGAGAAGAAGAAGAAGAAAACCAGAGGGAAAGAAGGAGAAAATTCTTTCTTGTTGGAGCCAGGAGGCGTGATGCGGTTGCTGAGTGAGATGAGAGAAAATAGGGAGAGGTAAGAGATATTTTGGGTTTTTAGCGTTAGGTTACTAATGGGTGGGTAGAATCGAGGCGTGGCTGATGCGGTTGCTGAGTGAGATGAGAGAAAATAGGGAGAGGTAGGAGATATTTTGGGTTTTTAGCGTTAGGTTACTAATGGGTGGGTAGAATCGAGGCGTGGCTGGTACCCACAGGGAAAAAATGTCTAAACCTGCTACCCGCCTCGCCACGCACGGGTTAGGAGAAATTTTACCCAAACCAGCAAAAATACACATAAAACCCAGGCAGGGCGGGGTGGGGCCGGTTTGCAGGTTGGGCGGGTTTTTGCCCAGCCCTAATCTCGGCCACCCCATGGCCAAAGAAGGTGGCTACGGCCACCCAGTTTTTTTTTTTTTTTTTTTTTTTTTTTTTTTTTTCTTTTCTCTAATTTTGGACTTGTTAATTAGGGGCATTTTTGGAATTCCATCAAAAAATATGGTGCAATTTTGAAAATCAAAGATAAAAAAATAAAAAACTAAAAAAAAATGCACTTGCATTGCCACATATGCGAAATTTTCGATTAAATTAGACGGAAATGGTTAACAGATGAGTCACATTGCAAGTTTTTTATATTTTGTTGGAATACATTGTCAATTTTTAAACATTAAAGACTAAATTGAAATAAGAGGTGAAAATTAGAGATTTAGAGGGGTAAAGACATAAAGTATATTTTCTCCTATTTTTTTATGTTTTGAATGATTTGTTAAAAAATGTGTAAAAAATAAAAAAAAAAACTCGCAAATAGAGTTAGCAAGCAGTAGTTAAACTTAAAAGTTTCCCTTCGAAAATATATCACAAATTTTAGTGATTAATCTATAGTAATGCTAGGAAGAGGATACAATTTTCTTGAATCGTCCTAATTCTAAATGTAATATTATTAAATTTTAATTTATTAATAATTTTAAATGTAAACACATTTGAGATGAAACAAGAACACTCTAATGTCCTTATAACAATCTATCTATCTATCTATCTGTCATATATGTTACAAAGGTATCAATCTGAATCCAACTTTACTCTCTCTATATATATCCATTTTATGCAACGAGCCAACGAATCAAACATATCTCTCTCTCTGGTCTCTATCTCTCTCCTCTTGCCTCTCTCCGAAAAGCCTCTGGGATCCTCCGCCACTCGATGTAATGCTCAACCAGTCCACATTACATCCGAAACATGTTTTCCGAAATCGTTTTCTACGACTCTGATTCTAACACTTTTCTTTGGTTTCTCTTTTTGTTGTGTTCAATTTTTTTTTTTTTGTCTTAGATCTCCGTGACCGCGCGTGTGTGTTGGGTTTTGCCGAATGTCGAAGCCAGGAGCTTTGGATCTCGCGTCAGGTCTGGGTGGGAAGATCGAGAAGAGTGAAGTCCTCTCCGCCGTCGAACAGTATGATGTTTCACTCACTCTTTGTCTCTCCAGAGTTGTGCTTGTGGAGCTTCTAACTAATCTGTTTCTCTGTCTTTCTGAATGAATCTTCAGTCTTATGTTTGATATAACATGTCCTCAAAAAACCCAAAAGGTTTTACGGTAGATGTAAAATAAAATGTGGGATTTTCTATATTACGCCAAACTTTAGTGCCTGTTTTTTTTTTTTTTTTTTTTTTTTTTTTTTTTTTTTTCTCTCTCTCTCTCTCTCTCTCTAAAATTATGATTTAGCTCCAATCTCTGTTTCACTGTTTTTTTACCTGAAAGATGATTTGGGTTGATTAAGCAACAAGAATGAAACTAATCCGGATTATATCAGAAGCCAAGTTCATAATAAAGGTGTTTAAGTATTACTCTGGTTTTGATTTGGGTTGAATATTTCGGGCGCCCAGTTGATAATTACAGTGAATTTAAGGTTTTTATTTTGTGGGACACTGTGTTGGTGATGACGGTGGATCTGATACAAATACTTTTTCTTTTATTTTATCGTTTCTGTAAGGGAATGTTGGGTTGCAGAGGTGGACCCTAAGGTTAATGCATTGCATTGATTGCGAATGTACTGTTGGTGAAAATGGGACTGCTATATCCACCAAGTTCCTCCTGACAATAATTATCCTTGTGGTACTTTCAACCTGTGAAGTGACCAAGGGGTGCCCCCTGGTTTTAATAGTTTTTGATTGTGAAGTGGCAAGAAATTTATGTAGCTCGCTATATAATTTGTTTGGTGTTGATTGAGTTGGTGAGAGAGTTGGTAATAAGTTGTGTGGTCAAGTGACATTTTGGATGGAGGTTAGCTCCTTTATGTACAATGTAGTGTATTTGGAGAGAGCAGAATGCACGGACCTTTCAAGGATATTTTTTTTAAAAAAATATTGGTGAGTTTAAAAAAGCACGCCCACGGTGAGTGTTGAACCCACAACATAGCGCAGTAAGTTTGATGGCGTTCTGGGAAAGTTTAGAAAAAGAATATCTAGCTAGGAATTTTCTTCTACCACTGACTCGAAATGGGGTGTCGTTCCCCTTTTTGTTTTGGCTGTTTACCAGGCTTATTTAGACAAGCTTTTGATGAAATCCGAATTTATGGAAATTTGTGCTTTATTGGATATAAAAAGTTGGAGATTTCGTGGCTGCTAGAGGTTTGAATTGTGTTTGTGAGGTTTGATTTCCATTTCCTTTCCTTTTCTTCATTTTCAACTGTACAGTGACAATAGAAGTTCAAGCTCTGTTGTTTTACAGAATATGAAATTCTGGCAAGGGTACCAATAATCTTAAATAAATATACATGTTACCCCGACTTAAAATAGAGACAGATATTTCATCCAGTGTATACTGCATTGATTCTAAAGTTAGAATGCTATGCAACTGAAGTTTCTGCATAATAGCGGATAAACAAGTTGCACGCCATAACCTGGTTACTGGAATGAAAGTACAAGAACCACAACCACCTTAAGAAAACATGACAAACCACTAACTTCTTTTGGAGCTGTTATGGAATTAGATGTGAAGCCAAATTCATCTAGTATTCCAGACATGAATTGCTTAAGATTCCAGAATCTACTATATTTTCCACTATGTTGAACTAATGAGGTTTGGGATATTATTCATAGTCGACAAAGTGGGGGGGGGGGGGGGGGGGGGGGGAGGGAAGTGCACTAATGCTGTTGCTTGAGGTCTGTTATGAAGTTATTTTAATGTTGGTATGCTATGTTTTCTAATATCTTTATTCTCTATTATTAAAGAATTGTGTGTACATGGCCCAGCTCTTTTACTGTCCTTCAATTTTGTAGGAGTAATTGATTACATTTGAGAACATTAAGCTTCTTATGCTTGTAAATGTTAGCATTTCTAGAAAAGCTTTGTTGATACCTTGGTGTGGCATACCTGATGATGTGACTTTTCTGTCCTCGATTTATTGTTGGCATGGTTGGTTTTTGTGGTAAAAGTTTTTGTTTGGCGATTCAGGTATGAGAAGTATCATGGCTTTTATGGTGGTGATGAGGAAGAGAGAAAAGCTAACTACTCTGACATGGTGAGTGCTGTTCTCTTTTTAGCAATCTTTTTAATTGAGAATTAAGATTGTCGTGTTTAAAGAATTAACTGCCAATCAACAGAATGTCCATGTGATGGCAGTGTTACTGTCTTTGGAATTTACTATAATAATATGTTTGGCGTTTGGTTTCTAAATCATGTTATAATGTATTCTAGGAAATCTGTTCCTCTTTATTTCATGGTCAGGATTTAAAATTGGTGCGTCTATTGTATACATGATGTCAATGTTGGCACATCTTTTTAAAAAATTAAATAATGTGGCATCATGTATACTATTAGATGTACAAACTTTATGATGTAGATTGGAAAAGCCTTGAACTATATGTTGAACCTTGTACGAACCAGCAACTTGAATTAGCCTTGTACGAGCCAGCAACTTGAATTATTTGTGAAGTTATTTTTGTTTATGAGGTTTTTTCTATATTGGCAAGGTTGGCCTTCTTATACTTGATCTTTTTTCCATCTTATTCGTTGTTCTATTGGTTGAAATGAGGAATAACCTGGAAATTTTCCATTTGGATGCCAGATCTACTAGATGTCTGAAGAATAAAATTGAACTGTCTCTTGTGGATTTCAGGTTAATAAATACTATGATCTTGCTACTAGCTTTTATGAGTTTGGCTGGGGGGAGTCTTTCCATTTTGCGCCCAGGTAGCCTTTGAAGAAATGCAGTATAATTCCTTTTGGTGTACATTGCTGATTATATCTAATCATGTGCATATTTTTGTTCCTAAAGATGGAAAGGTGAGTCTCTTCGAGAGAGCATCAAGCGACATGAGCACTTCCTTGCTCTACAACTAGGCCTGAAGCCTGGACAGAAGGTTTGTTCCCTTAGTAGAACATGGGGAAACTGACAATTTAGAGATTTACTAGTTGAATTTTGATGTTTTTGTTTGACATAATAGGTATTGGACGTTGGATGTGGAATTGGAGGACCGCTAAGAGAAATTTCTAGATTCAGGTGAATGGCCTTTTTTGTTTGGGGAATCCTGTTCTAACTGGGAAAGTTTTGGGATTTATTGAGCGTTTAATCTCTTCCACCCCCTCCCCCACCCCTCCCATCCATTTTCTCTCCTTTTGATTTCTACCATTGATTAAACAATAGTGCCATGGAGGTCATGCTTTCAACTTGTTTGTAGTTTTCATTATATTCTAGGTACACTCACAGTAGATATGTTTGTGCTTTGTGGTTCTGGATAAATATTGAAAGTATTATTGAATTGCTAAAGTAATAATGATATCAATTAGATTTTTGAGAAAGAGAAAACAGAAGTGCTTAATAGTTGCTAGGATTGTATTTTATATTCCGTCTATAAATTGTCAACATTTACCTTTGAAAAAGCTTTGATAATAAATTTTTGGACTGATCCTATTTTTGCTTATGTTATAACTACTTGTGCTGGTATTTGGTATAATTTAGAAGGTTTTGAAGTTTCTATATTTATTGAACTTTCTCTTGAGGAAGGACTCTTTAGTTATGTATGCAATGGTGATTTGTTACAGCTCAGCATCAGTTACGGGGTTGAACAACAATGAATATCAGATCACAAGGGGAAAGGTATATAGTGGTCTCTCACTCAGTGATATAAAATCAAACGCATTTAGAACGATCATTATTACCTCTTGTTTTTGTGTTTTGATTTAGTTGTTAGGAAAAACCTGAGCAGTGGTTGTGGGCTTTTTGTTTCTTTTTAACTTTTTGTCTTTAGCCCATAGTATTGGTTTTATAAGGATTTTTCGCAGTTAGCTTATAACGACTGAAGTGCTAAAATATCAAAATAGCAATGTCACATGCAAGCTTCTGTCGCTCCACAGGAACTAAACCGCATTGCTGGAGTGGACAAAACCTGCGATTTTGTGAAGGTTGGTTATATTGCAGACCAAGAGACTTGGAAACAAACCTTTTATGTTACTACAAAAGGGTTTTTGTTGATAGATGCCTGATTAATATTGATTCTTGATGACGCAGGCTGACTTCATGAAAATGTCATTTCCTGACAATACTTTTGATGCAGTATATGCAATTGAAGCTACTTGTCATGCACCAGACGCAGTATGTATTCAAAATCAAATTCCACTTTTTAGTGTATTTTTCTTTTTTTTTCTCTTCGGTTCATATTGGTTTAACCTTTGCTTCTGATCTGGATAGTATGGATGCTACAAAGAAATATACAGAGTACTAAAGCCTGGCCAATTTTTTGCTGCATATGAGTGGTGCATGACTGATTCTTTTGATCCCAATAACCGAGAACATCAAAAAATAAAGGTAAGATATGCTTGAATTAAGCATGATTATTTTATCGTTTCAATGTAACAAAGTTTCATTGGTGTAGGCAGAAATCGAGATTGGTGATGGCCTTCCTGACATCAGGTTGACAGGAAAATGCCTTGAAGCTCTCAAACAAGCAGGTTTTGAGGTGACCTCAAGTTACAAGTTATTGTTCTTTTTTCTGAATCTCTTTTTGTTTTTGGCACAAGTTTCAACTTATTTGTTTATTCTGCACAAAGGTCATATGGGAGAAAGATCTTGCTGTGGACTCACCTCTCCCTTGGTACTTGCCTTTGGATAAAAGTCACTTCTCACTGAGTAGTTTCCGTCTAACTGCTGCTGGGCGTTTCATTACAAAAAACATGGTAAGATTTGTTTCATTGAAATGCTTCCTTGGTTTTGTTAGCTCCTGCCTCTACAACACTCTTTGGAAAAGCCATGCTTTTGGGTTGAATGGTTTTGCGGCTTTTAGATTATCAAGAATTCATACTTGTTCAACTCTAGAAAGGCAGTTGATTAGAGCTGAGTTTTCATTTTGGCAGGTGAGGGCCCTTGAATTTGTGGGACTTGCCCCAAAGGGAAGTCAACGTGTTCAAAACTTTCTAGAGCAGGCTGCAGAAGGGCTAGTTGAAGGTGGAAAGTGAGTGTTCCCTCTGTAATACTTAATTCTCTTTGTGCTCATTTGAGAACTAAATCTGCTAAATCTTTGATATATCATTCCTGAGCAACATAAAGGTAGTAATTATATTTCATATATGAGCCTCAAACCTGAAATAATGGGCCTTCTCTTTTTAGTATTAGAATAGGGAAAGTTGTAGCCTCATGCAGAATCCACCATTACATGGGATCCATCTATGTAGAGTTTCTCTATTCCAGTAATTAGTGCAAGTGGGTGATTTTGAACTGGTCCTTATTCTCTAATTCCACCCACTCTTACAATGACAAGTGAAAAGAAATGGGTAAATAAAAAAGAGAGCCTTTGAAATTCTTTCCTAATCACAGTTTTTTTCTTTCTCACATAATTATATTACTGTCTTTCAGGAAAGAGATTTTCACACCAATGTATTTCTTCTTGGCCCAGAAGCCGCTTTCAGTCAATCAGTGACATCTCAATGTAAACTAATTAACCTGATATCATAGTCATGGAATCTTCCCTGAGATGCTGATGGGTTGAAATGTATGTTAGGATTGGGTTTTTACCATGCTAGTTTGTGATCTTGGTTGCCAATTGAAAGTTGTTTTGTCTGTGTTTAGTTTCCTCTGGGTTCATTTGTTCTCCTCCTTTGGCTTGAGCACTGTTATAGCCTTCTTACATTGGGATTTTGGCTCTTTTAATTTATCTAATGAATAAATTTCCTCTCTGCCTTGGCTGGGATTTGTGTGCATGTTTCTTTGTTAGCTTTTTTCTTCTTAATTTAATGTTATGGGAAGAAAATGACTCATAGATTATGCCTTTTCTGGGTCCCTCCATCTATAAGATACATCATTATTTACCCATGTACCCTATTTTCCCTAATTAAATTTTCTAAAACTTATACAACCCTCTCTTGGAACTAGTTTTTCTTTCACTAAACTGGATTGGAATAATTTTCTCCAATCTAATCTATTAAACTAATATCAGTAATCGTCTCCTTTAAGGATAGATATCAGCGGCCTTTGATTTTATTTTTTATTTTTTTGAAGTACAAACTAATCTAAAGCTTAATAGGATGGAGTAAAATGAGTATATAGTATATAGTACTACTCCCCCAATTTAATTCAAGAGCAATTTTATCATTTGTCTTGCTGGGTTATTTTCTTAAGTCTTAGACTACCTTACCAAACACAATTGAATTATATTGGCACTTAATACAAGGTAGACCGTTTCAGCCCTATTTTATCTTGCTTTTTTATCTGTTCCAGCCTACCCATTATGACGCAGCACCAAACTGGGAGTTTTATGAGACAGATATGAATTAGTTGTCTTCAGCCCATTCATTGTCGGACATTTTTTTTATTTTTTTCTTTTAAATTGGGATTAAAGGTTTTTTTTTTTTTTTTTTAATTATGTCTATTAAATTAACATTTATTTTTAAAGCCTGTAATTCACATACTTATATATCAATTTAAATAAAAACTTTTGTCATTCATTGTTAATTAATTAGTTTGCTCAAATATCCTAAATAAAATTTAGGAAAAATTTCATTTTTCCCTCTCCAATGTCATCCTCAAAGTTTTGAAGTTTACAATGTGAATGTCCAATGTATTAGCCGCTTTCGATCACTCATTACTGTCGGTTCAAGACTTATTTCGGACTTGGTATCAAAGCCGAAGGTCTTGGGATCAACCATGACTCCGTCAATTCACCCCAAATTTAAATTAAATATTCCACGTGTTGGGCTTCACCTATTAAAAGAGAGTTTGAGCTTACACGTGAGGAGGAGTGTTAAAGTAATGATCAAGTGATTAAATTTACATCTTCCTATCAGCTTAAGTTTTTAGGAAAACTGGTAGTTTAACTTTCTTTTTTGCTAACCCAATCAGCTAAAACGTTTCATAAATTTATAAAAATACAAAGATACCCTTATTCAAAAATTAAAAATTAAAATTAAAAATCCAAAAACCACACATTTTTTTAACACGAAAGGAAGAAGTCTTTAAGACCAAAAGTAATGGAATATCCATGAGGGAGAATAAAGCCATTGAATATGGCCTGGTTGGTGGACACAAAAGGCTATGGCGTTTTTTCTTTCTTTCTTTCTTTCTTTTTTAGGTTTTCTATATTTGTTTATTTTTTAGGTTTTTAGGTTTTCTATATTTGTTTAATAGGCAATGAACAGAATCAATTCACGGGCCACAAAAGAGCATAACCTCCCAAAACACCAATACCAATCACATTGTTTTATCAAAGACTTTGTCGGTGCCAACCCATTTGGCTTCCTGTAATTTCACATTTTTTTTTGTGATCTATTTTCAATTAGCACATGCCCTTGTCAAATATTTTATAGCCCTAAAGCACCTCTCCAACAATAATGGCCTAGTTTTTATACAAAAGCATGTGTTTAGAATCATCTCTCAAGTAAATTCTTTGAGGAATTGGTCAAAACAAGATTTTTTTTTTTTTGATAATTATCTTTTTTCCTCCTAACTACCACTCGATTACCATATATCCCCATTAACTACCAACTTCACATTATAACCCCGTCAAAGTACCATTTCGTTACCAAAATCCCCCTTCCGTTAGTCAAGGTCGTTAAGTCGAACAGTCAAGGCCGTTAAGTTGGACGGTCAACTCATCACGTGCTCGTCACATGCCTTGAATGCGTATGCATTTTTTTTTTTTTTTTTTTTTGGTGGTAATTATCCTTTCCCTTCATAAGCTACCACTGGATTACCAAATACCCCCATCAACTATCAACCTTACGCGCACGTGATGGGTTGACCGTCCGACTTAATGACATTGACTGACGGAAATGGTGTTTTGGAAACAAAAGAGTTGTTTGATGAGATCGTAATATAAAGTTGATAGTTGATGAGCGTATATGGTAATCGAGTGGTAGTTCATGGGGAGATGGGAAAAAGGATAATTACCCTTTTTTTTTTTTTTTTAATAAAGTCGCAACTTTCTTATGGACGGAAAATTGATGGAGGGATCTATTTAAAATCAGAAACAAATTAGGACTATATTTGTTAAGAAGTGTTATAATGTTAAGTAAAGGTGAATTTTATTTATTATTATTTTTTAATGATTTATGATTTGAGGACATAAAACAGCATAACCTAACTAACTGTCAAAATTAAGAATTGGTAAAAATAAAGGACTCAAGGTTTGTTTAGGTTTACGGTTTTAAAACGTCCAATTAATTAAGCGTTTGGTAAAGCAATTTACACTTTATAGGATTTGATTTCAAATCTCACTTTTTAACTTGAAAAATTGCAATCCTAAACACGGTCTAAATTTATTTATTTTTTCTTAATGTAAAGGACATAAAGTTTTAGCAATATATATCTAAAATTCATGTCTTCATTACAAAACCTTAGGAAAGGTGACAGAACAGAACCAGACAAACTCTCTTAAGGAAATACATGCACTTCCGAATAATGAAAACATGGAAGAAAATTTTTTGTGTATAACATCTTCTTTCTTTTATGATATAAATCAAACAGAATAAAGAATGTATTCTGTAGTTTCAGCTGCCTTGGGACCGCAATACCGCATCTGGGTTGGCACCTCGCCGCTGCCACCGGAGGCGGAACTTCCGCCATGTAGGTGGAGGAGGTGGTGGTGGTTGTTGTCGTCGGAGGCCGCCGGAGGGTGGTAGTACATCTTGCCGGTTTGCGGGCAGTGAGAATGAAACCTTGCCGCTATTCTGACGCCAGCATCTAACAGCTCCACGATCTTCCCCATGGTATATATATCTGATAACGTATATGAATCCCTCCTTATAAAACCCTTTTTCTTTTCTCTCTTTTTCTTGAAGGAAGAAGAAAAAGAGAGAGAGAAAGGAGGAAACCCTTTTTCTCTCTTTCTTGAAGGAGAAAGAAGAAGAGAGAAAAAGAAGATGGATTTGCTAGAAGATGTCCCAAATGTGGGCGTCCATGAAAGGCAAGAGTTGTGTAGGGTTGGAGGAGGAAGAGGGCCAAGATGTGTGGTATATATAGCTGGCTTTTCTCTGTCTTTTTTTATTATTATTATTTATTTATTATTATTTTAAGGGTTAAATACTAAATTAGTCCCTAGGGTTTCACAACTTTATTTTTTCCCCCCTGGGTTTTCATTTTTATCACAGGAGGTCCCTGTGGTTTTGATAAGTGACCAAATTAGTCAATCCGTTAGTTGACCGTTAAACTGGACACGTGGACCAATCAGACGTCGACACGTGGCACATATATTAATTTTTTTTTAATTTTTTTTTAATTAAAAAAAATGTTTTTTTTTTAAAAAAAAATTAAAAAAATATATTAAAAAAAAAAAAAAAAAAAAAGAAAAATCGTAAAAAACTGGGGGTGGCCGAGCCACCCCCTTGGCAATTTGGGGGTGGCTCGGCCACCCCCTTTGGCCATGGGGGTGGCCAGGCCTCCCCCATCTGGCCGGATGGGGGTGGCCGAGCCACCCCCTGGGCACCAGGGGGTGGCTCGGCCACCCCCATCCGGCCAGATGGGGGTGGCCTGGCCACCCCCATGGCCAAAGGGGGTGGCCGAGCCACCCCCAAATTGCCGGCCACCCCCAGTTTTTTACGATTTTTCTTTTTTTTTTTTTTTTTTTTTTTAATATATTTTTTTTAATTTTTTTTTTAAAAAAAAACATTTTTTTTAATTAAAAAAAAATTTAAAAAAAAAATTAATATATGTGCCACGTGTCGACGTCTGATTGGTCCACGTGTCCAGTTTAACGGTCAACTAACGGTCAACTAACGGATGGACTAATTTGGTCACTTATCAAAACCACAGGGACCTCCTGTGATAAAAATGAAAACCCAGGAGAGAAAAAATAAAGTTGTGAAACCCTAGGGACTAATTTAGTATTTAACCCTTATTTTAATAGCTTGCTTTTTCTTTTCTTTTTTTGTCAACCCTTCTTTCTTCATTAATTCCTTTCACATTGTGAATAGTATGGAATAGTTAATTATGAAGGTAAGGCATTTGCTTTTGTGCCCTCATATTTTGTTGTATTTGTTTTTTGGTATGTTGGTATTGTTTATCTTACTTCCTCCCCACCTACCTTCTAAAAATAAAAATAAAAATGAGAACAAAAAACAAGAATAAAAATATTGTTTTTGTTTCCGAATCTTAACAAGCTATTAATCCTAAGTACAATTATTATTATTATTATTATTATTATCTCAAAGGTATTGCTCGATAATGCCTGGCTAAAAGATTCCTTGCCAACCCAAGTAATAAAATATTTGTCCTAATTGTTATTATATGTTTTATGGACAATTTTTCTCTAGATTAGGTTGACAAAATTTCTTTAATTTAGTCTATTAAGTTGATATAAGTTTATAATTTATGTTAGAATCACACGCTTTTTTAAAAATAAATGTAAGAATTATAAATACATATGAAAATCACATATATTTTAGACATAATTCAACTCAGTATATTAGGTTAAAAAAAATTCTTCTAATTCAATTTTTTTAATAAATTTTTTTTTTGTTAAAATCTTGTTGTAACTTATGGTTCTGACAATCTGACTTTGAGAGATGGGGTTGCAATTTGACTTTGAGATTTAGTGCTTCTAGAATTTTTCAAAAATTTTACCCAAAAAAAGTATATTTCCTTTTTTTTTTTTTTTTTCAACATATTTACACGAGGAGAGAAAAATGGGAGAGAAAGATTGATTTAATGACCCCGTTTCATGAGTCATGATTTTCAGCTGATTAAGCTGCCCTAATTAGAGATTACAAATAATTGGGGTTGAAAAATATTAAACACAATTAATTATTAATAAAAGTACTCTGAGCCAAATGTTGAGTTAAAACATGGCCACATATGCGATTCAAATTATAATCATTAAAACCATATAGAACACCAATCCCAAGAAAGGTTGGTTGATGATTTAGAAATAAACTTGTCATGTTTGTTGATATTTTGTTTTATTTTCTTAAAATAAATGCACATTAATAAACAACTTAATATATATATATTAAAAAAATTTGTCTTAACTTTCATGTCACTTTATGAAACAAAAAACACACATTAATAAAAATATCAAATTAGTTAATTCACAAATTTTCAGTTCAACCTCTAATTCAGTTCAATATGATAATTTTGGCCAAAAATGAAACTACATCTGCTCTGTTTGTTAATTCGTTTTAGATTTGTTTTTAGTTTGAAAAAAATGTTAAAGATAAAAATAAGTTTTGAATGTTTTGAAATGTTTGTTAAATATTTTTGTTAATAACAAATCGAACCATACTTTTTTTTTATTACTCTTAAAAAAAAAAAAATTATTGTAACAAACTGCACAAACCAGGGCATGATTTATAGATATACCAAAGTACAGGGGCCTCAATGCAAGAACAAGTTGCGGAAATTCTTTTCTGGAACCAAAACGCGTTTCAATGAATATGCGTGAAATGTTCGCCGCGTGGTGGGTGACTGGCAAACGCCGGTAGGTTCAATTGAATGCCATGAAGTGGTTGGCATACTTTGACAATCGTGCCCCCGAGTTTTCTCCAAAACACGTGATTGTCCCTTGGACCTTTCTTTTTTTTTTTAACCCGAGAGTCAAAAAAAGTGTGTTTACATTTTACAACTTTCTTACATTTATGTTCTATTTTCTTTGTCAAACAGTCTAAAAAGGAAAAAGAAAAGTCTCTTAGTCTAATTTTACATAAGGTCTATTTTCTTAGTCAAACAATGTAAAAAAAAAAAAAAAAAAAAAAAAAGTCTCCTAGTTAGTCTTATATATGGCAAGAATTTCCTAAACTTTGAGTATCCACCTCCGAAGCATTTAAAGAGGTGGTCGAGTACTTATTGTGGTGGTGGTAACTCTACAATAGTGAGAGTGGCACAACAACTAAAAATAGAGTTTTAGGTTTTTACCAAATAATAAGATGTGCCAAAATTTGAGTTATTAATTTAAAAGAACAATCCAAATTAAAGCTATTGCACAACATACAATATCCTAAATATTACATGCTATCTCAATCCACAACCACTTTATCATTGTTCATATGTCAAAATAAGTTTTTACTTTTTTTTTTTTTTTTCCCCCTCAAGTAAATTGAACTAGGAATTGGAGGAATGAGTAAGACACATTAACCATAACCCGCACCAATTCGAATAAGCTAAACTTGCTATACTATTAAAAATTACAACCATTTCAAACTAATTTTAGTCTTTTCCACTATGAGATGAAGCATTTGTTAAGAGGAATATTCTCATAAATTAAACCGCATGACATTTCTAAATTAAGTCGTTATCCATCAAAATGGTGATAATTGACTTAGGTATCAAAGTTATCCCCAGCCGGCCTCTTGCCTTACCTCTTAGTCTTTTGGAATCGAGACATACCAAGGTCATTTATAACCCATGACCTACTATTTGTGTGTACTTACTACACTGTAATTTTCGCTTTGGGTGTATTATTGGGGAGTTCACCCCTTATTTTGTGTTTTAATCCTTGTACCCCCTCCTATGGATCATGGGCCGTTGGGCTAAGTCTTTATGGTTGTATTTTTTAATATTGATCTGACTTTTGCATTTTGACCCGAAAGAACCATTAAAAGGCTTGTCAGCATTATTTGGGACAATAACTTGGGCCGATCCACAAGCTCATTGGGTGTCTCATACAGGTTGGGCGCCATAAGGGTACGAGATTGCAGGCTTTTAGGTTTAGGCTCAAGCCCAATATCAAGGACAAGTTTAACTCCATGTGGGCTCCTTGGGCCTTAGCTTTTGTGGGTCTTTGTTTCCTTTTTGTTTTCTCTTTTTTTGTTAGGGAATTATATTACTCTGAACATAACAAATTATTCTCGATGAACATCGACAAGGTTATAGGTTTTAATTGAGAAATTATTCTCAATGAACATTGACAATGTTATAGGTTTTAATTCTTCTTGAAAAACGTTATGCAGACTCCAAAAACTTTTTTATTACAATTAATGTCGAATTAATACTATGAAGTAATAAACAATTCAATCACCCAAAATATATAAAGCAATAAAGAGGCAGACACGGATATTTTGGTTACGAAAAAGAAACCTTTTAGAAACCGATCTAAAAGTAAAACCTCTCAGGGGTAGCAAAACCCAGGAAATCACTATCAAAAGATTATCCAGAGATTACAGACACTATGAACACTTACAACCCTTTGCAAGACCTTGACTATGTAAGATCGACAAGCCTACAACTCGTCTCCGTATTCACAATCTTCTTTAACGTGATTCTCCTTTACTAAACCCTTCTGATAGACTTTTCAACCGTAGATTTATCAAATGAATAACTAAAACTCTAAGAGATTCAATTTAACGCTCACCACATATGATATCTCTTAGCACAGCCTCCGACGAACTCTCTGTGGTGAAAATTCATGTCTCTTATATATATATATATATATATATATATATATATATATATATATATATCAGTACATCAAACTTAGACTTGGGCCCACTAAAAACACGTTTTTTGGCATATAGGTATGGGGTGTCCGGACAGGGCCTTGCGGAGAAAAAATAGAGTTTCTAGAAAGCCTTTCTCGATAGCCTATCACCGTGTCCGGACATGGTCTGCAATGAGGAAAAACAGTACTCTGGAAATACTGTCCAGTCTTGATCAACAGCTTCAATCGATAGGTGTTTGTGGTCCGATTGAGTTGAAATTTTGCAGGGACGTTCATGACACATGAATCTACATTATGAACGGTGTAGATTGGATTTTGAGCATTCTATATCAGTTTTTGAACCCGTGAACATTAGCCTCTACATTTTGGAACTGAATTAATCCAATACAAGAACTAACACTTCTCAGTGAACATTGACAAAGTTATAGGTTTTAATTCTTTCTCAAACGATTTGGCTTCTAAATTTTTGAACAAGTTTTTTTGAAAACGATTCAATTTCAATTGCAATAATGGTACTTAATTCCGCAAAAAAAAGTGATTGCTTGTTAATCTTCTATTTTTTATTTTTACAAACAAATATTGTTCAAATTTTGTGTTATATAGTAATATGAGGCATGTTGATTTCATGCCCTCAAATTATTGGAACCGAGTTAGTTCCCAAAATAATTTTCAAAGGAAGATGAAGACAGAGAAAAGAAGCATTCTGAACCAGGATTTTATTTGTTGGTTTTTTTTACTTTTTTTATTGTTCATTTCTTTCTCATTAAATTCTCGCACTCTCTTTCCGTCTCTCATTAAAACTCAAGAAGGAATATTCAAGGAGGGGACAAACTGATGGCTGATAAAGTATGCTAAACCCCTAATCAAGTCTTGGTTTATTCATCATGTGCTTCCTCTTTTGATGAAACACTTATAGAAACTTGTTTTCTTGGGAATGTTAGGGAAAGAGAAAATTAATTACAGGCATGAGTGGAGGCAGTGATTGCCGGTGAAGATAGTCGCACTCACAACAGTGGCGGTACATTTTTAATGTATTATGTTGTTTTTGCGCGTGATCTTCAATTGTAATTGTAAAAATAAGTGGGTAGAAATTTATTAGCTGCTTTTATTGTTAGTAGATATCTTTGATTTCTGCTAAGGATTTCAGTATTCATACTTGCTGATCTAAATTTTTTGGTTCCTATTCATAGTACCATAAACTTGTTGGGTTTTGTTTTCTTTTGCTTTTGTTTTTATTTATTTATTTATTGGGTTTGAAATTGGATTGAAGATTAAAAAAAAAAAAAAAAGGTAGGTATAAACTGTGTAGTATATGATGAGTGCATGCTAAAGACCATACTTAACTAAATAAATGCTTCCAAATATTTTGAATGTCTCTTATTTTTCTTTTTTTGCAGCATTTGATGACCCTACTGGTGAATTCAGTGTAACATCCGTTGGAAACTCGATAATGGTTGAGTTTCTTGTAACCTTTTTTTTTTGCCTAAATCATCTACCCAATAAAGACCATACTTAACTAAATAAATGCTTCCAAATATTATGACTGTCTTTTATTTCTCTTTTTTTTGCAGACTTACCCGAATATTGTTGTGCAGTTTTTTTATATGCTGCTCTCCTTCACGAAGTTCGCCCTCTTTAAGTGAAAGGCGATCTTGTAGCTCATGCAAAGCTTCAAATTCTGATATTTCTAAAGATGATGAAACATCAGGCATCTGAGAAAAAAAAAAAAAAAAACCATTATTGTGGTGCCAGATTCATCAAACCTGAAATGCATGTATCTATAGGCATGCGAATCATGCCCTATGCAGAACATGAGAAAACATAAGCAACCTTCCTATAACCTGTACGCGATCAGCATTACCTTTAGTTGTTCAGCAACATGATGTTTTAGTATGCAAATCTCATCATCCATAGAAGAATATTTCCTATGTAAAGGGCCCAAAATATCACAACTATTGAATATATATATATATATATTCATCACACAATCGTAGAAGAAGGTATTATTTTTATAGGTACAAGTGTCAAAGCTGAAATTTCAGTCATATAGAACCACATCATTGCATGAGACTTTTAAGGTAATAAAAGGTATTGGGTTGTTATGATTTTTGGATATGTTGTAGGCATTTGAATGAAGAAAACTTTAAAATACACATCATATCATTTGAAGTTAACTTGAAGGAGTTACGATGTTTCTAAACTTGATCGGTCAAGCTGTCAAACAGCTACAATACCATTATCGAGTATCCAACGGATGTTACACTGAATTCACTAGTAGGGTCGTCAAATGCTGCAAAAAAAAAAGAGAAATAAGAGACATTAGAAATATTTGGAAGCATTTATTTAGTTAAGTATGGTCTTTAGCATGAATGCGTAGATGGTTAAAAGTATGTTATTTAGTTAAGTATGTACATAAGACAGAGAAAAGAAGCATTCTGAATGAGGATTTTATTTTTTGTTTTTTTATTTAATTTGTTGTTCCTTCCTTTCTCAAGAAATTCTCGCGCTCTCTTTCAGTCTCTCATTAGAACTCTACCAGAAATATTCAAGGAAGAGACAAACTGATGGCTGATAATATGCTAAACCCCTAATGAAGTCTTGGTTCATTCATCATGTGCTTCCTCCTTTGGTGAAACACTTATAGGAACTTCTTTTCTTGGGAATGTTAGGGAAAAGGAAAATTAATTGCATGCATGAGTGGAGGCGGTGAAGATAGTCGAACTCACAGCGGTGGCGGTACATTTTTATTATAGTATGTTATTTTTGTGTGTGATCTTCAATTGTAATTGTAAAAGTAGGTGGGTAGAGATTTATTAGCTGCTTTTATTGTTAGTAGATATCTTTGATTTCTGCTAAGGATTTCGATATTCATACTTGCTGATCTAAATTTTTTGGTTCCTGTCCATAGTACCATAAACTTCTTGTTGAAAGTTGTTAATGTTTGTCACTGACAACTGTTGGATTATGTTTTATTTTCATTTTTTTTGTTGTTGGGTTTCAAATTACATTGAAGATAAAAAAAAAATAAAAAAAAAAAGTAGATGTAGTATATGATGAGTGTATGATAAAACATAATCTTCCTTGTTGTGATACGAAGGCTTGTTGGACAGATTGTTCCAAATAAATAAATAAATTCTTTTAATTGTTTGTATTACTATTTTGTGATTAAGTATATTAATTTTTGGGTTCATATGTAAGCGGTGTTCGTCCGTTAGGATAAAAGAGCATTTAGTTGAAGATGTACACACAAAGGAGTATGCAACCCAGATAAGGGAATTGAAGCTTATAAATGAAACCAACAATTATGTTTCGAATGACACTTTTGTTTGGATGAATGAAGGTTCCTCTGATGCATTGGTGTGGTGGAGGTAAGTAATTTGAAGAGTTTTTTTAATTTTATGTATGATTATTTTGTCTTTAGGGGGGACTATTGACATTTTGTTAGTAGTTTAGGGGGACATTGACACAAATGGTAGTTTGGCAAGACATTGACAATGAGATAGTTGTTTGAGGTAGAGTATATGTATTTTTTTTTTTTTTTTTCTTTTAGTAAAGAATAAAAGTCTAATTGCATTTATTGTCGTATAGGTTTGCCGGGGGTTGCCCAAGGAATTAGATTCAGCATTTCCGATTGTGAGGCCCCTGGAAATCATGCTGAATCTAACAAAGCAATGGGGTTTTGCTTATATAACAATGTTGTCATTGCTGTGAAATTTCTCCTTAAGGAGTTTATATATGAAAATCTTTTATATGTAGATGTTATTTATTTTGGTGAAAACCTACTCTTAAACTCTATGTTGAAAATCAACAAGATCTCGATAGTTGACTACGATTACCATCATGATAATGGAACCCATGAAATATTTTTAAATGATAGGAGAGTTTTATATTTCTTGATTCATGGGTATGTGAATACAATTTTTTTTTCTTCCAAAAATCATAATCTTATTCAGCATTTCTGATCATGAGGCCCCTGGAAATCATGCTGAACAAAGCAATGGGGTTTTGCTTATATAACAATGTTGTCATTGCTGTGAAATTTCTCCTTAAGGAGTTTATATATGAAAATCTTTTATATGTAGATGCTATTTATTTTGGTGAAAACCTACTCTTAAACTCTATGTTGAAAATCAACAAGATCTCGACAGTTGACCATGATTACCATCATGATAACGGAACCCATGAAATATTTTTAAATGATAGGAGAGTTTTATATTTCTCAATTCATGGGTATGTGAATACAATTTTTTTTGTTCTTCCTAAAATCACAATCTTATTCAGCATTTCTGATCGTGAGGCCCTAGGAAATCATGCTGAATCTAACAAAGCAATGAGATTTTGCTTATATAACAATGTTACAATTACTGTGAAATTTCTCCTTAAGGAGATTATATATGAAAATCATTTATATGTAGATGTTATTTATTTTGGTGAAAACCTACTCTTAAACTCTATATTGAAAATCAACAACATCTCGATAGTTAACCATGATTACTATTATGATAATAGAACCCATGAAATATTTTTAAATGATAGGAGAGTTTTATATTTCTTGATTCATGGGCATGTGAATACAATTTTTTTTTTCTTCCTAAAATCATAATCTTATTGTTTAGCTAGCTTACACAGTTGGTTTTTTTTTTTTTTTTTTTTTCAATATCATGCTAGATTTTGCTAGCTAATGTATTTACTTTTACTTTTACTTCTTTTTTTTTTTTTTTTTTTTTGAGATAGATAAATGAAACATAAAAGGGTATTTGCTAGATCTTTTGATTTGCATGGGGCACAACAAATTTATTTTTATACTCAATTGCTTGATATTGATATATTTATAAGTTATTGAATCTTGTTAGTTTCTAACCTCTATTAAAACAAAACTACGTGTTTATATAAAATTAACAAGGTTATAATATGGTATGTGCAACTAAGATAGGTGTTAGTTATGATTTGTTTTTGGTAACATACTATGAAGACAAGGGTTACAAGAGCTCAAGAGACAAGAGTTACAAGAGCTTAAAAGAAAAGAGTTACAAGAACTAAAGTAACAATAGTTACAATTATAGTTGTTAATGTAGAAGTAAAAGAAACATATAATATTCATACTATTTCTCTATAAATAGAGTATACAATTAAAGATATCAAGAAAAAAATGTAGCCATGAAAATGCTTTGATGTGTGGACATATGCCATAAGCCAAATCACCTTAATTCCCTGAATCTCTCTTTCTTATTCTCATTTCTCTTCCCTAAATTTTAAGTTGTAATACTTAAAATACTCCTGGTAGGACTTGAACCCACGATTAGCCTCGTTTGGGGTTAATCAGGATCCAACATCAACTTTTGTTCTACTATAGCTCTTTCGCTGTGTTTAAAATTTTTGTTATATTTCCTATGTAAAGGGCCCAAAATATCACAACTATATATATATATATATATATTCATCACGCGAAGAAGGTATTATTTTTATAAGGTACAAGTGTCAAAGCTGAAATTTTAGTCATATAGAACCACATAATTGCGTGAGACTTTTAAGGTAATAAAAGATATTGAGTTGTTATGATTTTTGGACATGTTGTGAGCATTTGAATGAAGAAAATTTTAAAATGAACATCGTATCATTTGAAGTTAAATTGAAGGAGTTACGATTTTTCTAAACTTGATAGGACAAGCTGTCAAACAGCTACAGCACGACGGATGTTACACTGAATTTACTAGTAGGGTCGTCAAATGCTGTAAAAAAGAGAAATAAGAGACATTAGAAATATTTGAAAGCATTTATTTAGTTAAGTATGGTCTTTAGCATGAATGAGAAGATGGTTAAAAGTACGGTATTTAGTTAAGTATGTACATAAGACAAAGAAAAGAAGCATTATGAATGAGGATTTTATTTGTTGTTTTTTTTTTTAATTTTATTTGTTGTTCCTTTCTTTCTAATTAAATTCTCACGCTCTCTTTCAGTCTTTCATTAGAACTCTACCAGGAATATTCAAGGAGGAGACAAACTGATGGCTGATAATATGCTAAACCCCTAATCAAGTCTTGGTTCATTCATCATGTGCTTCCTCTTTTAATGAAACACTTATAGGAACTTGTGTTCTTGGAAATGTTAGGGAAAGGAAAATTTAATTGCAAGCATGAGTGGAGGCGGTGAAGATAGTCGCAACTCACAGCGGTGGCGGTACATTTTTATTATATTATGTTGTTTCTGTGTGTGATCTTCAATGTAATTGTAAAAGTAGGTGAGTAGAAATTTATTAGTTGTTTTTATTGTTAGTAGATATCTTTGATTTCTGATAAGGATTTCGATATTCATACTTGCTGATCTAAATTTTTTGGTTCCTATTCATGGTACCATGAACTTCTTGTTGAAAGTTGTTAATGTTTGTCACTCTGTTGGATTTTGTTTTATTTTTATTTTTTTGTTGTTGGGTTTGAAATTACATTGAAGAAAAAAAAAAAAAAAAAAAAGTAGACTATCTATATATATATATATAGATAGATAGTCTTGATCATGGCCTTGCCCTTCCATCCTCTCCTTCTTCTTTAGGGACTTTTGAAAGAAGCTACTGAAATAAGGTATGAAATATGGATGCCTCCCAAGTCCCTAAAAGATGAAAGGTTTGTAGTTGGACCCACTTTCATACACGGATATACTCTACAACTACTTGCGAAAGTGGTAGGTTCATTAAGGGTGCGTTTGACATTGCAATTTCATAGACAAATAGGTGCTTTTTTGAAAATGCATAATTTAAATGATAAACTGTGATTTTAAAACCCAAATTGTGATTTTACCAAACGCTTAATGGTGTTTTTCAAAATCATTTTTTCAAATTGCACATTTTAAAATCGCAAGACCCATCATTTGGAATTGCAAAAGACACCTCTTGTGAGCGGGTTAGTTGGGTACGTGTGGGTTTTGCCCTCCCGAGTTATGGCAGTGTTAAGGCAACGTGAATGCAAGACAAGTGTCCTTGTCCATTAAGCTTATACCCTTTGCGTGGGCCTACTAGCCCTGCCCATCTATAGAACATTTGGGCCTCTTATTTCTCAAATAAATGCTTCCAAATATTTTCAATGTCTCTTATTTATATTTTTTTGCAGCATTTGACGAACCTACTGGTGAATTCAATGTAACATCTGTTGGATGCTTGATAATGGTATTGTAGCTGTTTGACAGCTTGACCTGTCAAGTTTGAAAAAATCATAACTTCTTCAATTTAATTCCAAATTATACGATGTTTATTTTGAAATTTGCTTCATTCAACCATTATCTTGGATACTGAATTCATCAGTAGGGTCGTCAAATGCTGCAAAAAAAAAACAAAAAAAAAAAGAAATAAGAGACATTCAAAATATTTGGAAGCATTAGTTAAGTATGATCTTTAGCATGCATTCATCATATACTACACCTACTTTTTTTTTTTTTTTTTTTTTTTTTAATTTTTTTAATTTTAATTTTATTTTTTATCTTCAATCTAATTTCAAACCAAAAAAAAGGAAAAAACAAAAAACAAAACAAAATATTTGGAAGCATTAATTAAGTATGATCTTTAGCATGCATTCATCATAGCTACACCTACTTTTTTTTTAAATTATTATTTTTTTTTATCTTCAATCTAATTTCAAACCAAAAAAAAGCAAAAAACAAAAAACAAAACAAAACACAACATAAGTCAGTAACAAACATTAACAACTTTCAACAACAATTTTATGGTACTATGAATAGGAACCAAAAAATTTAGATGAGCAAGTATGAATACCAAAATCCTTAGCAGAAATCAAAGACATCTACTAACAATAAAAGCAACAAATAAATTGCTACCCCCTTACCTTTACAATTACAATTGAAGATTATGCACAAAAACAACATAATTCAATAAAAACGTACTTCCACCAATGTGAGTGCGACTATCTTCACCGCTTCCACTCATGCCTGCAATTAATTTTTCATTTCCCTAATATTCTCAAGAAAACAAGTTCCTATAAGTGTTTCATCAAAAGAGGAAGCACATTATGAATGAACCAAGACTTGATTAGGGGTTTAGAAAACAAGTTCCTGAAAAGAAGAAAAAGGAGAAAAAGAAGAAGAGAATGAAAACACTAGATTTTACAATATTTTACAACATCTAATAATAAAGTTACACATTAGGGAAAAAAACACCAAATACAATAAGAATGAAAACACTAGATTTTTTTTAGCAAAAAAAACCTATCCACAACGAGACATTTTTCTGATCGAAGGTATAAATGAGACGGAGGAGGCTCGCCTGCTCCGGAAAATTCTCGTCCGTTATCTCATGTCCGACAAGCTAGTCCTCTTCTTTATTTTCTATAAACATTATTATATGCTTTTTAAGATACCCAATTGCCCCATATGAGATCACCAGCTTCCTGCGTTTCTTACTTGAGGAGGATATATATATGTGCAAGAAAGCAAGAAACATCATACTTTTTTGAATTTTTTTGAATTTATTTTTCAGAATAAGATCTTGTGCTTTCATGGTTATTGTATTTAGTGTTTTTAGATGATGTGTCAATATTATATTGGTGGCTGTAAAAATAAGGTATAGGGACTCTTAAAAAAAAAAAAAAAAAAAAAAAAAAAAAAAATACACCTCAAACTAGGTCAAGTTAATGGGTTTGAAACCCTACCCAAAACCCCAGATTTTGACATGTTACCCTTAAATCATTGCATAAGATGGTAGGGTCATCGCACAATGATTGCGTTTAGGAGAATAATTTTAGAAGTCTATTTTTTGTTCCTCAAAAAATAATATGACTTTTAAAATCACAATTTAAAAAAAAAAAAAAAAAAACCTCAAACTAGGTCAAGTTAATGGGTTTGAAACCCTACCCAAAACCCCAGATTTTGACATGTTACCCTTAAATCATTGCATAAGATGGTAGGGTCATCGCACAATGATTGCGTTTAGGAGAATAATTTTAGAAGTCTATTTTTTGTTCCTCAAAAAATAATATGACTTTTAAAATCACAATTTGATCAAAATTCAATTATTGAAATAAAATTTGAACACACACATGACAAAAGGTATTAAAATATTAATTAAATATTTAAATTCGTCATTTCTTATTAGATTCATATTTTAAAATAATTGATGATTTACCAACATTTTGTTCCTTTTTTTAAGAATATAAGTTCCATGTTAGCATAGTGAAAGGGGGGAATTACCATTACTCTTTTATTTGCATTATATAATAATTGTATATTTGGCGACAGTGTGAAGCGCCTGTGGCCTAATGGATAAGGCGTTTGACTTCTAATCAAACGATTGTGGGTTCGAGTCCCACCAGGCGTGTTCTTTTTTAATGACGAACCCTTTTGGGCCTTTCTTTATAGCCCAAGAAATCCCCCCGGCCCAGTAGTAAATTGAGCGTTAATGTACGCCTTCAACGTACTTTATCCTCGGTCTCTTGACATTATTAACATGCGCACATGATGCTCTTCCACTAACACTCTCCCAAAACTTTGGCCTTATCCTCCACCCCGGCGCAATGGAGCCTCGGACATTTGCTCTCGCTAACTTACACGCGTCCACCACCTGTTCGAGAAAATTCCTGATAGACCATACGCACATACAAACACAAGAACTACCAAAATTCTTTGTCCAATTATCTAAACGGAGCTCCAAACCCGTGTCAAACGGGCTGCAGAAGGACCAGAGGAAGGACCTGTCTCGGATTCTCAGAACCGACGCTGCAGTGAAAGGCGTTGTGAGGAAAGCCAACTCAAGAAAGTACCAACAGCTGTGGCCTAAGGCTGTTCTGGAGGCTCTGGATGAGGCTATCAGAGAGAATCAGTGGGAAAATGCTGTCAAGGTTAGTGGGTTTTTGTTTTTCTTTTGAAAAAGTTGTAAATTTTTTAGTTGTTTTTTCTTTGGTGTGGTTTGGCTGCTGGGTATGTGAAAGTAATAATCTTGTCTCTCTGTTTGTTTCCTGGGGTAATGTGGATTGATAAAAAGAAAAGTCCAGATACTGTGTCTTAATTAGTTTGCTGACATTTTCTTTACAAGGTAGGTGGCTTTTTATAGTAGGGGGCTTTTTTCCCCCCCTTATAGATGATATTTGAGTTACTTGAAGCTTTCAAGTTTACCACAAATCAGAGAATCTGCTAGAATACTTTTTGGAATCTGTATTAGTAGAGTGAGTTAAACCTCAAAGAGTCTTTAATTTCCCTTGTTCAATTAACTTTTCTTACATCCACCGTCTCGGTGCAAAATTTGGAGTGTGAGTGCTACTACTTTATGCATGAATTCCTGGTCCCATATATTGTGGGACTTCCTGAAGTTTCTAATTATTTCTGAAAGCTAAACTCTTTGTCGTAGATTTTTGGATTGCTTCGCCAACAACAATGGTACGAGGCAAGGTGCCAAACATACACGAAATTGTTGATAATGCTTGGCAAGTGTAGGCAACCTGAGGAGGCCAGTTTGCTTTTTGAGATTATGTTGTCAGAAGGGCTCAGACCAACTGTTGATGTCTACACTGCTCTCATAAGTGCTTATGGGCAAAGTGGCCTTCTTGACAAGGCTTTTTGTACTCTTGATGACATGAAATCGGTCTCGGACTGCAAACCAGATGTATATACATATTCTATACTTATTAATTGTTGCTCTAAATCTCGTCATTTTGATCTGATTGGACGGATTCGTGCTGAGATGTCATATCTAGGGATCAAATGCAGCACTGTGACATACAACACTATTATTGACGGATATGGTAAAGCGGAAATGTTTGAACTAATGGAGAACACACTGACGGATATGATTGAAAGTGGAAGCTGCCTTCCTGATGTTTTCACATTGAATACTTTTGTTGGGGCTTATGGGAAATTTGGGCTGATCGAGAAGCTGGAGAAGTGGTATAATGAATTCCAGCTAATGGGAATAAGGCCAGACATTAAGACATTTAATATCCTGATCAAAACATATGGGAAAGTAGGCATGTATGAGAAGATGAGCTCCGTTATGGATTATATGAAGAAATGGTCTTTCTCTCCGACAATTGTTACTTTTAATACAGTGATTGAGGTGTTTGGAAAGGCTGGAAATATTGAGAAGATGGATGAATACTTCAAGAAAATGAAGCATCAAGGAATGAAGCCCAACTCTATTACCTACTGCTCTCTTGTTAGTGCTTACAGTAAAGCTGGACATATAACAAAAGTCGATTCAATTTTGAGGCAAGTAGAGAATTCTGATGTAACACTTGATACCCCATTTTTTAACTGCATTATAAGTGCATATGGTCAGGCTGGTGATGTGAAAAAGATGAATGAGTTGTTCTTGGAAATGAAAGAGAGAGCTTGCAAACCAGATAGTATCACCTTTGCTACCATGATCCAAGCCTACAATGCACAAGGCATGCCTGAGGCTGCTGAAAATTTGGAGAAGAAGATGATTGCAACCAAAGAGATTTCTGGTATCTCACCATGCCTAATACTTTCTAATAATTCTATCATTTTGCTTCTTTCAATGAATCTCTTGCCAAACTACTTGCCCTTTTTACTTCTCAGGCACAAGGTTGATCGGATGCTAGCATGATATATTTTTTTGGAAAAACAACCCTCACAGATGAACAGTTCAAATGCCCAAATGTTCAAATGTTCAAATTATTGTGGGGTCAGCTTGATCAACCCTCACAGATCTCTTAATTTATCCATTGCATCCGTATTACTTGTTCTTTTTTCTCTTTTTAATTACGTGTTTTCTATAGTATACTTCTCATATACATGGGGTGCTTTATGCTTTTAATAATTCATTGATTATATATATATAATAAAATAAAATGTTCTGAATTTTTCATATTCTACCATACCACATTTTCTTCTATCAATAATATTTTTTACAGTTTTGATAAATCTGAGATTTTGATGAACGAAGCAAATAATTGTCTTCAAATCATTTTTTTTCAAACTTAAAAAAAGAACATATTAACAGATGTATCCCTATTCTTGGACAAAATGCATGCAGCTCAACCCTTAAGTTGATAAGCTGTGCATAATATCATCCATCAAGGCATGAAAGTAACCAATAAAACCCTTAATGAGAATTAATGTATATTAAGAATTTAAGACCACTAAACAATAAGAGGTAATTTCACTTTAAACTCTTGAATTACCAAGTGATTTGAGAAACCCTTCAAACTTTAAAACCTCTTAATTTGGACCCCTGAACTTTCAATTGTAATCAATTTGAATCCCTCCGTCATATTTTAAATGTTAAAAGTGAGACAATGATATTTATACTTCTGATTTTTTTATAAAATTTCAAATTTATCTTTAATTCCAATTTTTTTTAAAAAAAAATCAAGGATATTTTGGTCCTTTTAGGGGTAAATCAAGGAAGCTAATGGCTAAATCTGATGGACGGGTTCAAATTGATTGCAATTGAAAGTTCAGGGGTCCATATTAAGAAGTTTTGAAGTTTGAGGGCTTCTCAAATCGCATGATGATTAAATGGTGTAAAGTGAAGTTACCCCAAACAATAACCTCCATCCATGAGCATGTTCAAGGTGCAATATTCCTTTTTGCTGCCTTTTTTTCTCTTCCATGAAGAAATTCGTGAGCCTTGGTTTCTAACTCATCTCATAAAATCGGTTCAATAAGAGAGAGTTGCACATTCCTTATAAACATGCCCAAGATTTTATCCACAGGCAATGTAGGATCATTCCTCAGTGCCCTCCATCACTTGTATACCGGTATTTTTCATAGTCTTTGTCACGGGGTAAGTAGTGTGGGCCCTTATTTATCTTGTGGTAGGTTCTGATACCATGGAGAAATTAATGGGTCTAACTCATCTCATAAAATCGGTTCAATAAGATAAGATTGTCTATTCCTTATAAACATGCCCAAAATCTTGTGCACAAATAATGTAGATCATTCCTCAACATTCCACCCTTTTATGAATTCAGGATTGAAAAAGAACAAGGCATTGGTCAGACCAATCTTTATTAATTCCATCAATACTTGTCTCAATTATGTACTTTGTGGTCATATTTATTTATTTTAATCAGATTCTTCTGTATTTGTTTCTACCAAATACTGTTTAAAGTTTTTTAATGTCCCTTTTCGGCCATTCAAATTGAATTAAACCACTTCTCTTGTCAGCGCATGCATCATTCTTTTCATCAAACACTAGACACAACCAACAAAATTTCCCAGCACTTGACCTACTTCTCACTCAAATGCTAATGCGATAAAAAAATAAAAAAATAAAAAATAAAAAATAAAAATAAAGATTTTGTATCTCAATCAACAATATAGAGAATATAATCATTAGCGGCAATTCAATTGGCCGCTTTTATCATTCATTTATCCAAAGCAAAAGCAAAATAAAAAAATTTCCTTTCAATCACAAATTACTTTATCTTTCTGGCTGTGGTTAAAAAGAGAAAAATGCTTAAGAGGTTCGTGAGGAATTGATATTGTTTCTGAAGATGGATAATAAATCAGCCCTCCCTAAGAGGTAGTTCAATCGACTGGAGATCACGCCTCATAAAATGAAGGTCACTAGTTCGAATTTCTCCTCTCCTCTTGTGTGGACATGTCAAAAAAAAAAAAAATCAGCCATCCGAAAAATAGAAGTTATATAAATTTATATTTGGAGGGAAAGAGAGGGCCATATACATTGGCTACCCGGGTCTGGTAAACTGGGACCTCAAGATCTGCATTGTTCCAAGACAAGTGTCCTTCTCCATTAAGCTTATACCCTTTGCGTGGGCCTATTGGCCCTGCCCATCTATACAATATTTGGGCCTGCCCTTCATCTTGAGTCATGACTATTAGAAGTTAAACCGGCTTTGAGCTGGCCCATCATTGAACTTTGCTTTTTCAAATCTAATACAAGTAAATAACAATTTTATAATCAACAAATATGACCATATAAACAAGTAAGGATTTGGCTTACATGCTGTTGTAGTGTAAGCAACGGTTAAGATTGAATCTCAAAGTTAACTTACTGTTAGAAACTTTTAAGAGGAGGGAGAAAATGAAGAAAGATTTTGAGAGATTCAATTTTAACCGTTGCTTAAACTACAACATACATACTGTTATTTTAATAACAGCTTGTAAGTCAGATCCAACAAGTAATAATCCTTGGTCCAACCAATACTCTGTAAAAGATACATAATCTATTGAACTGGCATATATCCTTAGATCATACGATTCTCATATGCATTTGAATTTATTAAATTGAATTGAAGAAATTCCTTCAACCCAATTTAAATAAAAAACTTTATATGTTGCAAATTAACATTATATGACAATTAGTCCCTAACAAACATAATATAATCTTTTAGCTTAAGTCCATGTAAGCTCGATCATTTTGAGCCAAGCTAAGTCCAAATATACTGAGTACTACAAGATACTACATTTTTCATCTCACAACTATCACACACGCTGACATGACAATTTCAATCAACCATTAGATTTTTTTTTTTTTTAAAAGCAATAACTGATTTAAGAGTTGGTTGGAACTGCCATGTAAGTATTATGAGATAGTTGTGTGATAAAAATATGATTTATAACATTATTCAAATATATTTTTAGGCTCCTAAGTGCAATTGTAATTCCTCTAGCTCATAGACTTTGTCCATAACCCTTCAACTTTATAAGTCCATGCACTTTTTTGAAAAAAAACATGTTCTAAGTAATAAAATAAAAAGAAGATGTGTGAAAGGAATTCAACAAATGCACCAAAAGTGGGAGCAAGTATTGAAAAACACTCGAACAAAATCATGAGATAATAGAAGGACCTTTTTCTAGTCCAAACTCCAAAGTCTACCCAATACCAAGAAGATTCTAATGGAGCAATCATCAAACTAACACTAGCTATGAGTCTATGTCAACCGACTAGTGACTACTACTTTTTTTTAATGCCAATTATACTTGTGTTTTCAACAAAGCTGCCATTGGAAGCCATCATTGCAAGCTTGAAAGTAACCATTTTTGATCAAATGCTTTCTTCAAATTCCTTCTAGTTTGGGGCAAAGAAGTTTTTGGAAAGTGGAGGTCAAATCCAATGACTCTTTGTATGGTAAGAAAGCATAATAAAATCATTGTAACTTTGAGACTTTGATCCATTTGAATGCACAAGAGAATGAATGAGCTTGACAATTTCTAAAATCGTATTTTTCATCTTTGCGGCCGATGATTGCACTACCCATCACCTAAATACATGATAAATATGATTTTGGCATGAGTCACTTTGACAAGACATGAATATTGTGATCCATGCAAATATGTCATGTCATTTTTAGTGATTCATTCAAAGATCTCAATCTTTTTTTTTTAACTCGTTTTCCCATTTGCCAAACTGCCTCTTGCCTTACAACATCTACTATTCCATTTGATAAAAATGTGCAAATGTTCACTACAATATTGGATGCTTAATGATGGACAGTGCTTTTTTTCTCTTCAAATTAGACCAAAAGAAATTTCTTCAACATCTAGTATGCTTTTGATTTTCTTATCTTCCATTTTCTATGTTTTTGACGACAAATTATCTAATTATAATGTCTTGCATATGTTTCACGACAAATCAATGATCTACATCTAAAGTTTAAACCAATAGAAGACGGTTGATTTCATGATTTAATTAATATTTTAGTATATACTTTTCTTCATGTGTTGAACATCACTTATTAAGAGAGAGTTTGAGTTACACGTAATGGAAATATTATAATATTAAGTAAAAATGAAAAGTGTGGCTTTACTAAACAAGCAAGAAAACCCTTTTTATTAGTAATAAAATTCACATCTTCGTATCAACTTAAAACTTGTAGGATGATGATTTACCATCGAGTTTGAACCTTATCTCTGTAATTTGTCTTCAATTTCAATTAAATATTTGGATCTCACTTATTAGGAGAGGGTGTTAAAATATTAATTAAATCATAAAATAAACTATTTCTTACAAACTTAAACTTTTGAAATAATTAAAGACTTAATAATATTAACAAATGACAGATTGATCTATGATCGAAGTCTTGATGCAATGAATAATTAACATGGTTTTGTTCTCCCTTTTACACAAGAGTGGATGCCATGACCCAAAGAAACAAATTAAATTTAAAAGGAAATAAAAATTGTGTACCAATTTCTTATAAAAACTTTTGTTTTTTTTTCCCCTTAAAGAACAAGCTGGTTAGCAGTCTTAAATTCAGCTTCTTTTCTGTGGTCAATCCAACAAAAAGATTGAGGATTTCCTAAGAAGAAGAAAAAAAAAAAAAAAAAAAAAGGGCTAAGTAAGGTTCTAGGAAAGATCAAGGAAAAGGAAATATTGAAAAATCAAGAAAAGACATCCTTTCTCAATCATTTCTCAACTATTTAAAACATTTATTACCACTCATGTGCTGGTGCCAAATCAATTTCCCCCCCTTTCTAAAGGCCTAGTAAAGTTCTAGGAAAGATCATGGAAAGGGAAAATGTTGAAGAAAAAAAAAACAGCTCACTTTCTCAAGTTCTTCTCCTTTCCAATACTTTTTGTATTTAATTGAAACTTTTTTAATTAGTCTGGTTTGGAAGCATGACTATCTCAACAATATTATATGTGAGCTATGTCATTGAATATATACTTTGTTGTTCACAAATTCAACCAAAGTCCCAAACAATCCCAATGTTCTCTCATTAGCATAGACCTTACTAGAAGCAAGATAACTTATTTCTTTATACCTTTCATTTTCTTCTTTTGCCACTACATTCAACTTTGTAGCATATGCTATTGCCTATTGTCAATTGTTCTCTAGAGATCTCTTTAGGATCCTTATCCAAAGAAATTTGCAAACAATTGTTCTGTTCTTTTCCCTTTCTTTCTTAGTTATCTTTTTTCAAGCACCACAAACATATATTAATGCTTTTTGAAACCAGTAACAGGAATTTTGTACTATGTGTAGAATAGGAAGTCAAGGGTACAAATTCTTAAGCTATCTAGGGAACAAGGAATTAGGTTTACATTGATGGGAACCTTTTTTTTTTTTTTTTTATATATATATAAAAAAAAAAAAAAAGGAACTTTAGATGATGGGAATGTTCTTATTCCTTTTTCAGTTTGAACCGGATATGCGTCAGACATATTGGAATGGCATATTTATTTAATCAACCAATGGAAGACTTTGACAAGCAATTTAATGGAATAAGATGACTTGTCTCGGATATAGATCTCCAACAACTTGTTGCTTGGATTGTTAGCAATTCAGACAGTAAATATAAAAGAATCGTTATGGAGCCCACTTGCCCAAACAAGTTTTATATTTAGGCAAGTAAGCCCTATATTAGATCTCCAACATTTGCTGCCTAGCAATTCAGCAGCAAAATTGATGAAAATCTCTATTCAGTACTTGTCTCTCCCTTATTTTGCATTTCCATGTATTAGCTATTGTACGTTATTGGTAAATGTTTGGGTTGACGTGGACTCTTTTATAACCCTTACAAGGATAATTTAATTATTTAGTGGTTGATGTGGTAAGTATCACATAAATTATTTCGCCAGTTTGTAAGGAACGTATGGTAAAAATTGTAGTACCCCTACTAATACTTTGCATCATTTTCAAAGGGCTCGCCGTCTAATTCAACTTGCAATGATATAAAGTAATCTTTGCTTTTCATGTGTAAAGCATATATTGTAGTGATTTGTAGTCCCATTACCAGTCTGAACAATGGAACAAAGGCATAATCTAAAACAAAGTTAATTGAGAGAGAAAATCAAAAGTTGTCCCACTAGTCCACAGCAAAGAGCAAACATCTCGCAGAGCATATTTTGTACGAATTTGGAAGGCATTATGAGGAATTTTGGTACTAAAAGCAAATATCCAATTGCGCTCAAAGGATATTCTGCAGGAATTTTTGGCTATTTGATGAGTTGAACATCAATGATGCAACTGAATTTGAACCAAAACCGTCCAATTTGTAAAGAGTTCAATAAGAGCATCAACTGTCCTTAAGTGTCGGTGCCATGACCTTTCTGTCCAATTTGTAAAGAGCTCAATAAGAGGATCAACTGTCCTTAAGTGTCGGTGCCATGACCTTTCTGGTTTTGAAAATTTTCCTTAAAATTGAAAAATGCTATGCAGCATTCTCAAGTATCCATCTCTCAGCATTCTCTTTATTCTTTTGTTTTTCTTTCTAAACAAAAAACTAGTAAATGTGAATGTGTCAGGTAGACAAGAATGCTGAGAGAATAACACTTGAGAATGTTAAATAAACTTTTCATCAAAATTAGGTTTGGGCTTTAGTGGTTTTGAAATTTCGCCCTTAAAATATTTATAGACAATATCATATATCATATTTTTATCTCATAACTATCTAAAATGTTGACATGACAATCTCAACCAATTCTTGAATATTTTTTTGCTTTTTGTTTTTTGTTTTTATTTTAAACAATAACCTATTTAAGGGTTAATTGAGATTACCACGTCAGCATCGTGGGATAAAAATTTTATTTCTAGCATTACTCATATATTGGCCCTTCATTCATGCTTCGGCCTTTCCGTTAAACAAATCCTAGTTATGTTATGATTCATACACAAATTTGTGGCTTATATGATTGCTAATACGACCCAAATTTGTGGCTCAATAACATTCTTGATTTTTGTGGGAAAATAGGAGAAGAAAAAAGACCCTAATGTCATCAAAGTAGCTCAAGGGATAAAATACGAATGCATTAATATAATGAGCATCAAATCACTATAGAGATGGATAGGATAACACTTGCAAGTTTTTTTTCTCTTCAATTTCTGCTGTATGCAAAGATCTTGACCTCTAAATATGTATGATTCACATGGGTCTTGCACTGATCTAATTATCCACTCTCGTATTGAATACAAATATGAAAAGACAATTTGAAGTGATATTCCCCAATGAGTGTACCATATGAAATGGACATAATTAGAAAATGCAAGGTGGATGCATCTCTAAGGGTTATATCGATATAAATCGATTATCAACCGGCCAGTATATAAGGACAGAACCAAAGGATCAGAGGTGGGTCATGGCTCCCTAGCTTTTCATAACGAAAACATTAACAAACAACCAAAAAAAACAAAAATTACTTAGAAAACACTCAAAATTATTTTCACTTTTATATCACGTCATAACTCTCTCTTTTTTTTAAAAAAAAAAATCATTTAAAAAGCATTACAAATAGAGCCAAAATTTTTGCTTTATATATATAAATCATTCATGGATTACTAGCAAAAGAAGATGTACCAAAAATGGCTTTGCTTATTAAGGAGAAAAAAAAAAGGTAACAAAAGGGAATAATAAAATCCCAAAGGGCATAACAATTCAGGTCTTGTCATAAACTTCATCTAATGGGACCAAGAATATTGACAAAGAAAAATTGCATGGGGAAATCTTTGAGGAGAATGCTAGCTGCCCATGTAAATTGTGAGATCCGCCACTTGTAAACACATGATTAATATGATACATGTACGTAGACTTGGCACATACATGCATGTAGTAATCATGCACTTCTCTTCATGACATGTGGGCCTAATATGCTCCATTAAAATGTAAACTACAACATGGCTATTTATGTAGTATTTACATATTGATATGGTATTTTAGGTAACGCTTATCACATCAGCTATTAAAATGTGAACAATCATAGTACTGTGACCCACAATGGCATTTACCGTCTATCAATTGTATTTTTAAGGCATCAGATTCATATGGTGTACGAACATTGTAACTAGGGGTGAGAGTCGGATAATTTGGTTACGAAAATAGGGTTTTCACATTTCACACTGTCATTGTCGGTAAATTCGAAATTTTCACTAATTTATTCCGCCAACTTTTTGTTCCATTACTGAATGGTGGTCGGTAATATTGGTCGGTAATGTCGGTAAGAAAAGAAATAGAAAATTGGTTGGCAAAGTCGGTTCGATTAGAAAATGTTATTCCTCCTACTGAACTGAGTTTGTCGGAAATAGAAAAAGTCTATCGCCTACCGGCCATCGATTAAGCAGTGTCGATCGGTTCTCGATTAGTTGGCAGTTGATAATCGGTAGGCGGTTAATTTGTCTACCTCTAATTGTAACACTTCAATCTTACAATAAGAAGGTGATTAGCTTGCATAGCGAGAACATGTTATATACGAGCTTAAGGGTGTTAATTCTAAATGAAATTAAACTTTATAAGCGATTTTTAAAAAATTTAATTATAATTTGACTAATTTTTTTACCTAACAATGCCGACGTGATTGTCCCGACAAGATTAACACTTTTCTAGGTACAAATGGCATGTGCATTGCTCGACAATTGTGTAAGGAAGTTAATTTATGGCTTTTGTAGTACAATGTACATTTGTCTTTCTGAAATAGTAGGTACAATTTCATGTCTAAAGTGCAAGTAGAATTCATTTATGGTTCACCGTACCTTTGAGGAAATGTTTCACCCTCTATCATGAAAGACAAAGTTGTCATTGTTGGAGACAAAACCTGTCTTGCTCCATCACCATCCCTAGATTTTCTTTCTGGCATGGACAGGATTTCTATATTTTCTCCTGTTATTATCAATCTAAAGCCTTGTCTGATCAACCGGTTTGTGTTGTTCGTTACCAGTCCTTTCCATGTTATAGTACAATTATTTCCATAACTCTAAAGGGTGTGTAATAATTAGACCATGAAAGGATTGCTCATCACAAAATTTAATCATTGAAAAATGTTTGGAGGAGTTCCTCATAATCATATCATGCGACATTTATCACATTAATTACAATTAAATTTAATTATTTAGTAATTAATATATTGAATATCATGCATGTGGATCGAACTACACCTGACACTTAGCATGCCAGTTACAATACGTTAGAAAAATAAACTGCATAGCAAAATTAAAACAATACCTCAGTTACTGTACTGAAATTTGTTGTTCTGCATGATTCTCTAGCGATTTGTCTTTCTTTCTAGCGGTAATGTACGTACTCCACTACAATATCTAGAGTAATACTCAAGAACACCCAGAGTCTAAAAGCACTAGAAAACATACATTGAGAGAGAAAGGGAGATTATCAATCTAGCAATTCTATGATGCCTTAACCCATCCAATTGTGGGGCTATACAGAGCTTCACCCCCATTGATAGGGAGGCAATAAGATAACTATGGAGTAATGCCTAACACGGCTGTTACTAGCCGTTTGACAATCGGCCGTCGATTGCCCGAACAATGACCAAGCGTTACGTTTGGCCATTGAAGTAAGCCCGGCGTAATGTTTAGCTTTCTGTTACCAAGGGAATGCCCATGTGAGCATTCCCAGTTAATGAAATTAAATTCAATTATTTAGCGATTATCATGATAAATACCACATAAAATGCTGATCAAGTCAATTTATAGTAAAAAATGTCCACTCATAAAATCATTCGTTTAATCATAGTTAGACATACTAAGTGATCATGGACAAGCCTTTTAATTATTCAATGTACGGTAGAAAGTGGTGCATGTTTGTCTAGAAAGTTCATTGGTTATACTTCGTGGTAATCATGGACACAGCAATTGCTTGGACAAATTGTTTTCTTCTTCTTATCGGTGATTGCTTTTTATATGTGATGCATGTTTGTACATGCTTTGCCCATTTATAAAGGACAAAGTTCTTTTCTCTTCCAATTCATTTTATTGAATTGATATATATGAGTTATTAAGTATTACATCTTATATATTGAGTTAACGTAGTAGTAGTCTCCATCAGCTTTTAATTAATTAATTATTATTATTATTATTTTAACAATGACTAATCGAGGAGTTGATGGACACTGTTACTATATCAGTCTAGTGAAATGGGGATGTAGTATATATATATAGCATTACTTAGTTAATATGTATGAGAGCATGCGATTCTGATGTGCATGTTTTATAAAATAACTAATTAAGCATGTGATTTTCACATGTATTATTAAAAATGCATGTGACAATTACATATTTTAAAGAGAAATATTAATTTAATAGGCATGACTAGATGAAGTTTCTTTAATTTAATTCGAAGGAAAACTTGGTTAACATTTTTTTTGTTTTTTTTTGCAATATATTTGAAAAGACAGACAAATATTAATCCTCCAATTTTTTATTTATTTATTTTTCTCTCTAGGAGCTCCCTCCTGGCCCTCTCCCTTTATTGCTTAGAGGAAAAAAAAAAAGAAAAAAAGAAGGAATTATTAATTGTGATGAAAATAAAAATAAGCAAACAAAAGACAAAAACAAAAAGCAAAATGGAACCATTTCACCGCCACCCTTTTTCTGGTCTAAAGATTACGATCCAATAATGGAACGGAAAACTGTCCAAATTCAGCAGCATATTTGTTTGTTTATCACATGTCCTTTAATGCCATCTTTTTTTTTTTCTCAAGAAACAAACAAAAAGCTAAGATCGAATGGGGAGCTCCTTTTGTATAAAAAGGTTTTGTGATAAGGCTTCCAAATATATGCTTTAATGCCACCAATATATGACTCAGCAGTTTCATTATTTTTTTTCCTGATTTTCAGGTTAGGGTTTTTTTTTCTCTACTTTTCTAACTCACTCTCTTTTTCCTTTTGTTTTGGAAAGAAAGATAAAGACAGACGACAACTAGAGTTTCCTGTTTAGCTCTTATCTGTCATTACTACGATTTGTCGTTTTGTTCTTCCGACGTTGATTGCACGATCACTGCCACCCATCTGAAAACGTCGTCATGCACAACTAATGTCGTCTAGGGTTGTTAATAGCCTTAGCCAACTTTACTAATTACCATATTATTATTGGCCATAATGAAGGTTATTGATTTGATTTGATTTTCATCTGTTTTTTTTTTTTTGAAAAAAAATAAAATAAAATTGACAAGTAATTAGTGGTAATGTGGTATACAATTTGTCTTAGAACAAAATTTATTCTTTTACCAAGGTTTTCGATTTAGAAATTTCAAAACAATTAATGGCTTTTAAATGATTTAATTGAAGACATATTTCTTCAAGTTAATTATATTTCTTAGTGTTCCTAGAAATATATATTAAGATGAATCTACAAAAAGCAGTAGTTCAATAAGATGATTGTACATACATTGGTACATGAGAATGCATGAGTGGAAGTTTTTGTTAAAGTATTAATTAAATAATTAAATTTTTATTTTTTTATTAATTTAAGTTTTTGGGTTATCTTTAAGTGGTATCATAACAAAGGTTCTGAATTCGAATCATGACTCTACAGTTTTAGCATCTATTACAGTTAATATATTGGATCTCACTTGTTAATGAAGATTACATGAATAAAAAGAAAACGACCTTTTTTTTTTCTCGATTTAATCATGATTGTCTTGAACTCCTAATTGGCTTTCCTTTGCTTTAACCCAAACCAAAAGAATATTTCTTTTTCTTTTTCTTTTGGTTTTGTTGGCATGATCCATAAGAATCCTTCTCTTAAAACTTTTAGAAAAATGTTTAGGATACTGTAGCTTTTACTACAAACTTATGTGACAGTCAATATTTTATGAAATAGAAATGTTACATGCATGCACTTCCAAGTCCAGATTTCTTAACGTGGCAGTGAAAAGCACCATTAGATTTTAAACGAATCACCATTAGATTTTGGATTCAATAATGATTTTCACTGCAACATCAAAGAGTGTGCATTTGAGAGCGTAGACTTGGAAGTGTATGTTGCATTTCTCTTTATGAAAATGAGTGTCATGTGGATTGTCAAGTCAGTTTGTAAATATGGTAAATGTCACATTTTAATGAATGATGTAATAAGAGTCGTATGGACTGATATATTAGTTAGTAAAGAAAGTTGTAATACCATTACTAGTACTCATATCAATAGAATTTAGCTTATAGAGTACTCTTTAGCAAGGTTTAAATTAATGATTATTTGACCATTAGCACTACTCATATCCTTCATGATCTTGATTTGATGGCAAAACGTATCCATTAAATGAAAGATGGCTTACAATAAAAGCCATGCAATAACATAGTTGTTTTGCCAAACTTTGTTTTGTTTGGAATCTTAGAAATATACACAAGTAAAACAAAATGTAAATTATATATTAATATTGGTTTAAGGACATATCAAATCATGCCTTATCAATTTGTAATCTATTTGGTAAACCGATGGCGCATCTCATTCGATCTTGTCGAGCATCATTGCTCAACGTATCTTGGTGAAATCAACCTTATGACCATGACCCATAAATCCTAGAGAAGTAAAGGACCAAATGAGTGCTAAGCCAAAAACATTAACAGTAGTTTACAATTGTATGAGACTTCTGTCATTTTAGGGCCTACATTTCTTTTGTCATGGGGTTAGGTATCATATCAATTAACATTAATGTGTTGTGTCGTTCATTTTCTACTTATGTTGATGCTGATTTTTAGATGGCCGGATCGACGACGACGAGGCTCTTCAAAACAGAGAAAATTGTCAGTCTCCGAGCGAATCTATAACACTCTGATCGATACTTAATTTGCATACTACTATGTATGCATGATTCATGCCTTTTGATGGGATAATTGAGTTTATTAGCATAAAGTGTACAACAATCATTGTCCCTCATACCCCATTTTATATATTAAGTCTATAATGGATAAATTAAGGTAAGTTCTTAGAGGAAATTTAGGCTTCCTTCAAACATACATTTGAAAAATAAACTTCTCTTTCTTTATCTTTATTCAAACTACTGTTTAAATAAACTTAAATCTAACAATAATTGTGGTTCCTAAGATAAAATATATATAACAATAATCCCACCTTTTTACATGTCGAAAAGTAAAGTACGGTTAGATTTTGCTTGAACCTCATAGGAGTACATAGATAATAGATTTAACATTTTCCACATTTTTTTTGGGGGGAAAAAGGGTCAAACTAAAACTGATAGCAAATGATTGTACAACAGAGTTGCCCAATTGAATTGAAAAAGAAAAGGTCGAAGATAATGGGCTTGGCTAAGGTTTATATATATATATACATATTTATATATATATATATATATATATATATATATATATATATATATATATAAAATGTCACTATTCCAACGTTCCTAATTAAATGGAGATGCTTCTTGAACTTAAAATGTCACGTTCCACATGTCACTATTTTGTATAATTTTTGTAATGCTACTTGATTATTAACCGAATTTTTTAAATGCGTATAATCGATAATCGCAACCAAATAACCTCCTTAGCCGGGTGCGGCTATTGGCCTAAACGATTATCTGATTGCAGTTATTTTTGGTTATTCAATTATTCATTATATGCGACTAGTAACGATTAGCGGTTAATAACCATCCTGCTACATGCATCCTTCAACTTTATTAAACAAGGGAAAGAACAATTCATTATTTATCTTTCAATTTCGATATGATTTACAAAATAATCATTGCTTCTCTTATCCTTTATTTTCAACATAGTTATATATATAATTATATACATAAAAAAGAGAAATGCTTTAATGTAATAAAAATATTATTTTTTATTCATAAAAATTTTAGGTGGCAAGAGATCATAGGCTCTATGCATAATTATTGTGACCTCACTCACTGATGGGCCTATAACCTCTTACTACTTAAGACTTTTATAGATCAAAAATAATCTTTTTATTACACTATAGTATATATAATATAAAAAATTAATTGTCACTCCCACTTTTAAGTAACGTTAATACGTGGCCATGATTGAGCTGTCATTGCTAAAGTGACAAGGCCAATCGACCTAGCCGCCGCAAATACATTCGCACGTGGGTCATCAAGTTCGCACGTGAGTCAATGCCTTTTTCACGTTTTGATATCGACCGACCCACACGGCTTGACCGCACTTGGAAAAACCTCGATACCCTTCTCTGTACGGATTAAAAATTCCCAAAATGCCCTTCGATTGACCAATCTATCCTTCTTTGTTGCTATGTATCAGCCCCTCAAATGCACGCAATTTACTGTCATATCCTTCACTATTACGCGCTTGCCACTTAAATATCTTAGAACTTTCATTTAGAGGAATAATGATTTCATGTACGCATGCATGCATGTGTATACTCATTCTTTATCACCAATTTACAATTACACCCATGTATTTTTGGCCAAATATATGTGATATTTTCTATCCTATTGACCTATGGTATGTCTTCATATCCTAAGTATGATTCCATTCTCTTTCTTTCTCCTCCTTTCTCCAACTTGAATACCAAGTAGGAGAAAGAAGGAACTTGTCAATGTCATTCAAATACTTTCACTTTCATGATTTGGCACAAAATAAATCATTGATTTTTTTTTTTTTTTTTTTTTCTCTCAATACAATGTACTTGAATTATCACTAACTCCAAACGGGTCAAACCTAGCTATTTGGTTTATGGGGAAAAAAGAAGAAGAAGAAGAGTTTGACAAATGATAAAAGTCAAACTCTTAAAGAGTTTGACTTTTATCATTGGTCAAACTCTTTTTTTTTTTTCCCCATAAACCCATATATTATTGAATGTCAATTCAACAAAATCCATGTATGATTAATCTCCCCACAAAAATAAAGTATGATTAATCTAGCTATTATATTTCTCAAGCATCTTTCAAAGCTTATTCAAAACAATTAAGTTGACAATTTTGGTCAAGAAGAGTAGTGTTATTGCATATTACCTCTTACAAAATAATTCTTTTCAAAATGGTGTTATATAGTTTACGGTGCATTGCAAAAGTCAAACATTTTTTAAATTAGAGAACATAATCTGCCTTGATTGGAGAGTTGTGGCAAGATGCATGGTGGTGATGGCATTTGAATTTATGGTTATTAGAACATCAAAATCAATGGATGTAGTAGGAGGGGAGGGGAGGGGTGTATCATGCTCCTTTTTTCCTTTTCTTTGGGCACGATGAAACTACAAAACCAACAACCAAAAATAAAAAATTAAGGAGGGGTGGAAAAATCAACAATCATGGGAGGGAAGAAATGGAAATGCTTGATCTCTAACCACTAGAAGCGGCTCATTAAGCGAATTATAAGTAGACCAAACTTAATTTTCGAAAAGTTATTAGACTAAAATAAGATTGGGAAACTAGCATGTGTCATAAATAAACAATTCCAGTTGACAATTCAGCGGAAACTCTTGGTGTAGCATGCTCGCTGCAATAAACTTTTCAAAAGAATCATATTGAAATAAGATTCAAAAGTTTGCAGATGTCATATATAAACAAATTGCATTTGTCAATTAAGTGGAAGCTCTTGGTGTAGCATGCTCACTACAATAAACTTTTCAAAACGATCAGACTAAAATAAGATTTAGAAGCTTGCAAACGTCATAGATAAACAAATTCCAGTTGCCAATTAAGTGGAAGCTCTTGGTATAGCATTCTCTATCACTACAATAAACTTTTCGAAATGATCAGATTGGAATAAGATTTAGAAGTTAGAAGGTGTCATATATAAACAATTCCAATTGCCAATCTAGCGGAAGCTATTGGTCATGCTAATTTGTAAAAGTTTTCATACACGTATCATCACCCTAGGAAGAATGTCAACACAAATGTTTAACTAATGTTAATGCTGTTTTTTTAAGATAAATTACACGTTGACTTTTAATTAAGCCAGACAACTTTTATTTCACCACTCTTTTAAAAAACTAATATGTTCAATTAGTTAATATAGTACATTGGTAATCTCGTATTTATAGTGGGTCAAATGTCAAATCTTCACTTTGGACATAAAAAAATAAAATAATAATAATAATAATAATAATAATAAATAAATAAAAATGTTACTTAATTTGTTGTAAGAACACTGATTAATTAGTTTATAATCCAATTATTTATCTTTTACATATTTTATTGTTAGATTTCCAATTAAAATTATATTTTTATACTTGGGCAGATTCTACATTACTTCATGGTGCCTGATTTAAGACACGTACCCGATTCTCCAAATTATATATTTTTCTTTCTCTCATGTATATATATAATACTAAATATTATATTAACTATTTTAGTATAATATAGTCAAATCTCTTATATATATATATTAACTATTTTATATTTTAAATCTACCCTATTTGAATCTACGCATTCCTTACAAAATCTTTATATATTCTAATGTCAAAAATATTTATATTATTAATATAAGTCGTATTTGAAAATTAATTTTTCACTGCATGATTGGATTATCTATCTTCAAACGCTAAATATGAGGCATCATTACTTCAAGTATTATATTATTATGAAAATATTTTTTTTAATGCTTCTGTTTCCCGCGTTACATTAACAATTATACTGAGTTTGAAAACCAATAATTTTATGATTTGACATATTAATAATTAAGAGAAATACAAATTTTTATTCAATATAGTTCAACCTATTTAACTGCCAATTGTCTTTAAAATATGTTATTTTCACATGCAATTTTAGTATAAACTGGCATGTGTCTTTACATCGAACGAATGTAAAGATTACGTACATTAAGAACATATATCAATTTAATAAACTTCGAAATATAGTTAAATATAAAGCAATCTGACTTCTTGCCTTGATCACCAAGTATATATTATTTTTTTTTATCAAGTGTTATTTTCTTTTTTTACTAACCACAAAAGGCTCTGCAAAAACCATAATAATATACAATTTAAGAATATTCACTATATTTTTATACGACAAATTTTCGGTTTTAGATAACCCTCTAAGATATAGTTTAATTTATGTTGTATTTATTTATTTTGGGTAGACTAACATAATCGTTTTGTTTTGTTTTGTTTTAGGTCTATAATGGATTGGGCCAATTTTTATGAATACATGAAGAAACACGTACTCTCGCAAAAGTGAAAGAAATGCATTCGTATACTCTTTACCTCCTAAAAGATTATTTTTTATAGCATATATTTCTTTCTTCCATTTTTATTTTATCAATAATAAACTAATAAATACATAATATCCAAATCTATCCATTTCTATTAAGTTCTCCCAGGAGGAATTCGTTTGGATCTCTATGTTTTCATAACAAGTTGGTACTAAAATATATTTTATTGTAAAAAAATTTATACTTTCCTAATAGTTGGTACTAAAATAATAGATATTATATATTGTTGATACAATATTGTATACAAATGTATATATCTCTTGTAATGCACATTCATTCTATTTATTTTAATTTTTGTATTTACATGAAAAATTATTAATTTTTTGTGGCTTTTTTTCTTAAAGCTCTTTTTTTTTTTTTTTTTTTTTTCAAAACAAAAATATTAACAAACAACCTAAAACGAAAAACACTCGCAAAACAATCGAAATTGTTTACACCTTTATGTTACATCCAGGGCCGGCTAGACCACTAGGCAAGTGGGGCCCTCGGATTAATAAGGCCCCCAAAAAAAAATTGCCCAAATTTTTTTTTTAATATATATATATATTGTAATTTAAGGCCCTTTTTTATTAATTAAGCCTAATTTTTTTTTTTTTAATAAAAACTTAAGACCTCTACTCATGATAAGTAAGTAATTTAGAAAATGCCTCAATTTAATAAGGCCTTAATATAATAAACCCATAGTAAAATAAGACCAATTAACCCAGAAAAACAAATATCCTTATACTTAAAAAGAGTATATCTACTTATGTATCTGAAATTATTTGATATTGAAAGTAATTACTTACTTATCTACTCATGATAAGTAAGTAATTTAGAAAATGCCTCAATTTAATAAGGCCCTAATATAATAAACCCATAGTAAAATAAGACTAATTAACCCAGAAAAACAAATATCCTTATACTTAAAAAGAGTATATCTACTTATGTATCTGAAATTATTTGATATTGAAAGATCATTTTAACCCTACCTAACCGCCCACTTTCTTTCCTTTCTTTTTCTTCTTCTCTTTTCTTTTCCATTGCCAACAACCTCCCCTCTTATCTTCTTTTTTCTCTTTCCTTAGTTTCACTCAAAACAGAACGTCATGGAGAGAGATGAAGCAAGAGAGAGAGAGAGAGAGAGAAAGAGGCTAGGCGAGAGAGACAAACATGCGTATCAATGAGGTAAGGATTCATAAAAAATTAAAAAAAATGTAAAAAAAAAAAAAAAGATTTTTTTTTTTTTTTTAGTAATGTTTATTTCTGTACTTGATTTTTTCTTATGGGTTTTGTATGAGTTTTTGTCAACTTTTTTGGTGGGTTTTGTTTGAAACAAGTGTATCAAAGAGGGTAAAGATTCATTAAAAAAAAAAATTTTGATTTTTTTATTGTTGTGTTTATTTTTGTAAGGATTAATAAAAATGAGAACTCTAAATATAATAATAATAATAAAATAAATATTATTTAATTAATATATAAATATTAAAAAAAAATAAGGCTCAATTTAAAAGTTTCACCTAAGGATCCAGAAAACATTGAGCCGGCCCTGGTTACATCATACCATTTTTTCAAACAAAATATAGAAAACACCCTCCTAAAAGCATTAACAAACAAAATCTGTATTTGTTAAATTTTCACTTCTCATAGAGTTTCAACTTTTAACAAATCGAAACTATATATCATCCATTAGGTCATGTATTTTTCTAGTGCGGCTAAAATTTCTTGACAAACTTTGAAAAAATAACCCTTGCATTAACAAAACTGTATTTTTTTTTTTTTTTTTTTTTTGGTTAGATAACTTTTGAGAACCAACCCTAGAACTAATGAAAAGATTCTCAAACAAAATGTAGCTTCTCAAATCAATTTCTCAGTTTGGGATCAGGTTTCATATATACTTGTTGCAGCTTCTCAATTCGATCTGTCTGCTTTACCAACCAGCAACAGCTTTTCACATTGATGAAAATATGCAACTCCACTTAATTAGCTCTTAGCTGTGGTCAAAAAAAAAAAAAAAAATTAGCTCTTAGCTTGAAAATAAATAATCTCATGACATGGCATAATTAATGTTTAATATTGATTTTATTTCTTAATAATTAAGGACTTTTATTTTTCTTCACCCTAAAAATTCGTTTCTCCAACCACATGCACGAACCAGCAGTAATTAATTTTGTTACTTTAAAACATTCATTTTAATTCTTTGTGCTTAGTTAATTAGGAGTATTCAAGGGTTAAGAAAATGTTATCAATCGGTTTTCTTTCTTAACAATCAAGGGAATTATTTATTATATATGGAAAATATTTCGCAAACCAAATATATCACAATTTACAAGTAATTAAGTGCAGTCATTTTATTTCTCTCCTATGCCCATTTTTTTTAAAAAAAAAAAAATTAAAAGGATAGGAGTGGGCAATGAACTGTTGTTACTCTACTTAGGAGTAACCATCACTATTCAGGAAAGGCCTAGACGGTGGGAACCATAGGTGCTCCATCAAGACCAAACTCAGCTCCACTAGGGCATTAGTGGTTCCTAAGGTGGTTAATACTAATTAGGCTTGTATGAGTGATACTTTATTACAGAGAGTCGAACCCACGCCCATGTATGTGCCCAACTGAACTATGTAGTTCGGTCTATAACCTACGACTGCGTCCATAGGATAAAGGTTCTGCTGTATTTAGCTCCTATTTTTCTGAGTGATATTTGCAATATAATATATTTATAGAAGAATCATAGTGGATACAAATAGACTTCTACTCTACCTAAGTTAGCTAGGTGATAGTCTTTAACTTCATGATATACTCTAATATGAACCACGATGGTTATCTATTGTGCCTAGTTGAATTCAAGGGTTAAACATTATCATTAATCAATTTTCTGGCTTAACCACTTAAGGAACTAATTATTAATTTCTTCACAACTTTAACCCTAAAATCCTTTAACGGCCAAATGAATAATAGCAAATATATAAAAGGTAAAAACTAAATCACAATTTAAACTTGACAAATTTTTCTTTTAAATTCAGTTAAAAAAAAATTCTTCCAACTTTATCAGTAACATATGTTTTTTTTAGAACACGTGATTTTCACATGATTTTTTTATTAATAAAAAAAAATTTCTCCATTTTTAAAAAATTACAATCATTTTATTTCCTTATTCTAAGGTGTATTTAAGACTCCAAACAAACATAATCTCCCCACCTCTCAACATTTTTCGAATTTCCATTACTACCCTTATATACCAAAGACTAAAAGTCTAAAACACCCTCGAATTACGCATCTGCTACGTCAGCCTGAAAACTAATTCAATTATGTCAACTCGAATCTCACCCTCTCTCCCTCCCCCACCGTCTGGAAACCCACAAAAAAGAAAAAAAAGAAAAAAAAGAAAAAAAGAAAAAAAAGAACAACCAGTTAACACCAACGAGATCGACAACTATATAAACGGACTCCCGCTACTTCTGCCTCTCTCCTCAAGAAAACCCAGACCATCTCTTCTCTCTCTCTCTCTCACGCAAAAACACACATTCATTCCGTTCCGTTCCGTTCATGGATTCCGCTTCTCGCTACTCTGTCATCGTCATCGGTGCCGGTGTCTCCGGTAAATATGCATCTCCACCGTCGATTCCGTATACTTTTTTGCTCTTTTTTTTTTTTTTTTTTCTTTCTTTCTCATTTATGTTTTCGGTTTTTCTTTTGGGGTTGGGAAGGGATATCGGCGGCAAAGGTGCTAGCGGATAACGGAGTGGAGGACCTGGTGATTCTCGAGGCGTCGGACCGTATCGGCGGGAGGATCCGGAAGGAGGATTTCGGCGGCGTGTCGGTGGAGCTCGGGGCTGGCTGGATCGCCGGCGTCGGCGGAAAAGAGTCCAACCCCGTCTGGGAGCTCGCCAACCAGTCCGGCCTCCGCACCTGCTTCTCCGACTACAGCAATGCTCGCTACAACATCTATGACAGCAAGTACATCCCCTAATATCCGTACCACCAATACACGTCACCTTTTTATTTGCGAAATTCCCTCCGACCTTTTTATTTGCGAAATTCCCTCCGACCCAGTTCGTAGAAAATTTTTTTAATGCGACATTTCCAAGCTCTAATCTATTAAATCACAGATTTTGATTGTTATATGCATTTCACGTGCTTACTTTTACAATTTGTTTGTTTGTTGGGGATGTAGTGGGAAGATTTTCCCGAGTGGAGTGGCGGCAGACTCGTACAAAAAGGCGGTGGACTCGGCGATTGAGAAGCTGAGTCAGGAGGCGAACCGGGGTGGCGGTGGTGGTGGGTGCGGCGATTCAACCGAACCGGCTTCGTAAGTCGAAAGCTATTAATCAGCTTAATATTTGCTTATTATATGAAGAGATTCTGAATATGTTTTCTTATACTTATCCATAAGATTTTGTCATTATTGTCGTATCTATTTACTTTTTTCTTTCTCCTTTTTGTTTTTTTATTTAATTTTCTTCCCTTTTTTTTTGGTTGGGTGCTTGTTTAGTACGCCGAAGACGCCAATAGAGCTCGCCATTGACTTCATTCTACATGATTTTGAGATGGCAGGTGAGTTTTATAGCTTCAAAGACTCCGTTTGGTTGCTCAGAAAATAATGAAAAGAAAAATAAGGAAAGCTAAGATTTTCATTTTTTATTCTATGCCTTGATCTTTGCTTATGCAGTGATGCACTCCCCTCCAAAAAGTCAAATAGTTTTATATTAGATTGACTTTTTTATTGGATTTTGTCTAATTCTTTTTTCTTTTTCTTTTTTACATAAAGTTTATTTAAAAAAAAAAAAAAACACTGAATAAATAAAATAAAATGGCACTTTTTAATTACTCTCTTTAGTTATTGTAATTTTTGTTCTTTATCTTTTGAATTATTGTAACTCTTGTCTCAATAAACTAAACTAAGTTAGAAGCTTTTTTTTAAATGCAAGATTGTTTTTTTAATCGAAGATGCTTTTAAACGTGGATAAAAGATTTTTTTTTTTTTTTGTTTAATTCTGAATCTTTTGTTCTTTTATTTTTATTTTTATTTTGAAGTGCAAAAAGAATGAAATTGAGAATATGTGTTTTGGGTACAGAGGTTGAGCCAATATCAACTTACGTAGATTTTGGGGAACGAGAATTTTTAGTTGCAGATCAGAGAGGGTATGAGTATTTACTGTACAAAATGGCCCAAGATTTTCTTTTCACCCCTGAGGGTAAAATCTTGGACAGTCGTCTCAAACTAAACAAGGTAGAACAATCTCATTCTTTTTACTTCTTTCTGTTGTTTTATGCTTTGTTTGTTTTGCAAGCTATGAGAAAAATCCGAATTTCCTTTTTGGTTTTGCATGTACTACTTTCCATTTGTTGTAGAGATTCATTGACCCACTTCTGGAATTTGCAGATAATGACGTTTTTTTATTATTATTATTATTTTTAAAAATACTTTTTTTTTTTTTTTTTTTTCTGTGCTGTGGAGTCAACTCATTTTTTTGTTTTCTTCTTTTTAGTTTTTAGTTATTATTATTATTATTTTTAACAGAGGAGAATCTTTAATTAACCTCAGAAATAAAATACTCTAATCAAGAAGGTTAATGGGAATTTTCCCTGATGTTTATTGGTCTTTGACCATCGTGTAATCGTGTCTGCACTTTGTTTTTTTCTGGTTGAAATTGTTGATTTATGTGTTTAATTTAGTTGTCATAATCAGTTTTTATATATATGTATTTGATAATCAGGATTATAAAATAAGTATTTATCACTATCATAAAACACCTCACGCAATGGATAACTTACTATACAAACAACTGATGAGGAATCGGATACATTGATTTCACCATTAACAAATGGGAAACAGATTTTAGAAACAGTAAAAAGTTACCTTTCCTTTTGTGTTAGAAGTGGGAGATGAACAATATTGTTGAAGGCACTCAAATGAACAAAGATTTTTTTGGTATGCTTTTTTGATATGATATTAATTAAGATGTATGGCTATATTGGATTCCTTTCATCTTCATTCTTATAACTCTTTACTCTGACCATTTCTCCCCCATTTCCAAGGCTTACTTACAACAAAGCTAAAAAACAAAAACACTTTATGAGCTTTATGAGATGAGGACCCCAACTCATAGCCAAAATTTGACCCATCAACAATATATAGCTTTGATTTTAATCATATTGCCATGAATTGGGATGGTGCTTGCAACCATTAAAGCCCTTTTTACCACTCATAAATTCGTAGGCCCCAAACTTTCAAATTTCCATCACCCTGCACAGTGTAAATTATGACCAAGAACAATACCCTATGAGGTGAGATGTCATATCAACTCACGTAAAGAACATGAAAGTATGGGGTGTTGTCATTTTCTCCATTTATTGTGCTCTTGTCTATGCTACCTCAAACGCTCAAAAGAATCACAATATATCAATGTTGTAATAGTTGACAGTGGTTTTTTACTGTTTACATAAGATCCCATAAAATGGTTTAATGGGTGTCTGTACCTCAACTCTGCACAGATTCTTCCTCAATTAATCTTTCCCATTTCCCATTTCCCAATTCCCATTTTCTTTTTATTAAAATTAAATCCATCCCCAATTGCACAAAGTTTTTGGTTTGACTTCTTGCCTTGGACTTTGTTTTCCATCTATTTTTCTCTCTTAAATTAAGCCTCACACATTAATGATTGTTGTGTTATTTGTGCACGGATTTGGGGCCAGGTTGTTCGGAAATTACAGCACTCGAGAAACGGCGTCACGGTAATAACCGAGGATGGCTGCCACTACGAAGCCAATTACGTGGTTTTGTCTGTCAGCATTGGTGTTCTTCAAAGCGATCTCATCTCCTTCAGACCCCCCTTGCCCGTACGTTTCTTCTTCCATTTTGTTTTTTAAAATTTCTTTTTAACCTTCTTTTACTTGCTCAATAACAACCCATTTTCACTGTCACTGTCACGTTATTTACATTAACTAAAAAAGTTTAGTAAATGCTATGCTTTGTGGTAATTAGTGGAATCCAATCTGAGACTACTGTTTCTGTGACAATTAATCACAGCTGTTGGGGCTCGAGGAGGATTATTTTTTTCCTCCAAGCCGCCCCCCCCCCCCCCCCCCCTAGGAATGATTGACAAGAACCCTTATGGAGATTAAAAAAGAAAAAAGAAAAAGAAAAAGAAAAAGAAAAAGAACGTCTAGCTAGGATGCACATACATTATTGGTCCACCATAGGGGAATCTATAGAGATAAGGGTCTAGCAGAGAATGGTGCTCCCTATATGTTTAGTTGATGCGTAGGGTGTGACCCACAAATTAAATACACCATCAACTTGAAAGAGGTCAGAATTTAATGGGTTTTGTAGTAAATAAAGCTCACTGCTTGATGACGCAACACACTGATTCTCGAGCTGCAAAATATGGGTTGCATGATCCACACCCCACACCCAAACCTAACCCTATAGGACTCTCTCTCTATGATATCGTTGAGTTAGACTAGAGTTTGTTCGTTGACTACCGGTACGGTGTACGGGAAAGAATGATCCAGCGGTGTTGGTGCTCCTCCGCCAATCTTCACCTTTGATCTAATCATGAAATCAGACTTTTGATTGGTTTGTCATGGGGTTATATAAGATATACAAAAATGGGATTTGTACATCGTGGGTGGTAGGTTGGTTGTACTTGTACTACTACTAGTTTGTATTCTTGTCAAACAAGATCTAGACAATATATATATATAATTGATTGCATATATTATATAGTATATACTTGCTGGAAAAAATGCATACAAACGCTCCAAAATTGAACAAAGTTTTTCTCTAAACTAGGTCGAAATAATTTCTTTCTACTCTGACTTGTGTTCGGAATGAAGGAAAACTAGACCGGAGGAATGGAGGAAGACACGTGTTCAAAATATTTAGCGGGATGTTAGTGCTTTGAAAAAGTAGGTAGTTAAAATAAAAAATGTGTTTTTAAGCTAAATATTTTGCTGAGTTGAATGTGAATGCTCTGATTTGGTTCAATGCATTGAATGAGAAAGGTGTGCAAATTTATAATTTCCAACTCGGGGGTTGCTTGCCTAGAGATTCTTGGCTGATTGGGTGGTAAAATGATAGTAATGCACATGATCTGATATTTACAGATAAGTGCAATTAGGCAAATTTTTATGGGAGTGATCTTTCTTTTTTTTAAGTCAAATTTGATTGGGACTCACACAGAATAATAAATGAATAAATAAATAAATTATAAAAAATAAATAAAAATAAAAAATTGGTGGTAGTTGGTCATGTATGTTTGTGGTCCCTCAGCCTAAGTTTTGCTGCCGTGAAGTTCCAATTTCATATTATAATTTGTGGGATTAAGTATTAACATAATGATTAAAATAATGCAACAGAGGTGGAAAACGGAGGCCATTGAGACATGTGACGTGATGGTGTATACAAAGATCTTCTTAAAATTTCCTCACAAGTTCTGGCCATGTGGACCTGGAAAAGAGTTCTTTATATATGCCCACGAGAGGAGGGGCTACTACACGTTCTGGCAGGTTTGTGAAATCCCTTTTTCTATTCTTTTCATTTTTATTGTTGCCAGCTAATATTCAAATGTATAGTCTTTAGTGGCATTCGAGCTAATTTCTAATGATTTGGTGGGTCAAACGTCTTAGAGTTGAATCCTGAAACGGGAAGCACTTGGGATTATTTTCATACCACCAGCTTAGATGTCACTAGCTATGTCTTTAGTGGGATTGGGTTAGGCTATTGTTTTTCCCTGTTTAAACTCTTCCTGTCATTGGTTTCCAACGGACGAGTGCTATTACGGTCGTCCTCAAAAGAATATTTGATTGTTGCTGGCACTTATCACTTGTTAGGGAGGGATCATAGTTGGTAGCTGCTTTAGGTCAGAGACTCAAACGTGAAGACAAATGCATCGTGTTAAATATATTGGATAATATATTAGAAGCGGAAGAAAGAGAGAGAGAAGAGAGAGAGAGCGGAAGCATATAATGGACTACATTGTATTGAGTCTTATAATAATAATGAATACAGAGGCCTCTATTTATAGAGAGGCAAGTAACCTAATAGATTAAGAAAAGGTAAACCTAGTAGAATAAGGAAAGGTAAACCTAGTAGAATAAGAAAAGGTAAACCTAGTAGACTAATAATACCTAAAGAAGTAAATAACAAGTAATATTCTTAACATCCCCCCTCAAACTCAATGTGTAAACTTGAGTTTGGATAAACGAAAAGGGAAAGAAAAAGGAATTCGCCGAAAAAAAACTGCTTGTGCCGAAACAATTGCCGAAGTAACACCATAAAAGTTGTTAGAGACCGGTGGATTCTGCCTGAATTTGAGCAATGCATTTAAGCTGGAGCTTGGTTCACTTGGTGGATTCTGCCTGAATTTGAGCAATGCATTTAAGCTGGAGCTTGGTTCACTTGGTAGTAATTTGACTTGAAAACCATATACTACTAATGAAGAAGCTTGCCTAGTCGGCTGAGAAAAGCAAGGCCGGTTAAAAGGGGCTTGTTTGGCCCGTAACCCTTGGACCGTCTCGCCTGATTGGTTGAGCTAAAGTCTGACCCAAAAATTCTAGCTAGTAGACCGTCTCGCCTGGTCGGCTGAGATAAGCAGGGCCGATTGAAGAGGCTAATCATACCTGAAACCCTTTGACTGTCTCGCCTTGTCGGCTGAAGTAAAGTCTAATTCATCTAACTAGTAGATCGTCTCGCTTGGTCGGCTGAGCTAAGTAAGGAGAAAAATGGCCGGTTGAAGAGGCTATTCATGCCTAAAACCCTTGGACCGTTGAAAGGTCTGACCAAAAAAAAAAATTCTCACTAGTAATGGATCAATGGCCTAGAAGAGGCTGCAGTGACCGGTGATGGCGGCATTTGACAAGGCATAAGTGGGCCGGTTGAAAGGGGCTTCTTTGGCCCGAAAACCCATGAACCTGAGGAAAGATTGGTCTGACCTGAGAGTGCCTACCGCAAGAAGAATGAACCGGATTGAACTGCGCCAAAGAAAAGGCTATGGAACCGAATTGAACAAGCATGAACCAAGTTGAACCACATAAAACAAACGCCTAAATTTGGAGAATAATATTGTTTTCTGCCATATAGAGATGCCAAAAGTAAAAATAGACCACAAATTTGAGATCAGGACGAAAAATTGAGTAGAAAACACCTGATCAACTTTCTTTTAAGTGGTCAAAGTCAACGGTCAACAGTCAACAGTCAAAGTCAACGCTACAAAAGTCAACCATGTCAAGGTGCTGACGTGGCATAGCCGCTGATGTGGCTGATAGAGCTGATGTGGCACAAGGCTGACGTGGTGCATAGAGCTGACGTGGCACTGATGACGTGGCACTCTGGTGACGTGGCACTGATGACATGTCACTGATGACGTGGCACGTAGTGCTGACGTGGATATTAGGGCTGACGTGGCAAGGATGGCGTGGCATGTGGGTGCGATGGCGCGTGTGGTACACCGTACACGCGCAAACGGAGGAGGCGTGTACTGGCGCGTGGATCTGACGCGCGGAACTTCTGGGGGCGCGTGGAGGCGCGTGGGGTGTCGTATGGAGGATATGGGACTTGTTCTGGAATCACCGGGATGAAAGCTATCGATCGGTGGCCTTGGAGAAGTGATCGGACCACCGTGGCGGCTGGTGGCGGAAGGGTAGTGGCGGATTTGCCAAAAATTTGGGCGGCGCGTGAGGGCGCGTGGAAGCTCCGATGGGGCTGTGTGCGGCGGCTCTGGGACAGTTGTCTTTCGGGTTTTCAAGCGGTATAGTGATACACTGAAAACCTTGAGGAGAAGATAGAGAACCGTGAGGAGCAAAAAGAATGATTCGCCGGATAACACTGGCGGCGCCGGAAAACGTCAAAGACGTTTATTGGAGGCCACCGAAAGGTGGCTCTGATACCATGTTAAATATATTGGATAATATATTAGAAGCGGAAGAAAGAGAGAGAGAAGAGAGAGAGAGCGGAAGCATATAATGGACTACATTGTATTGAGTCTTATAATAATAATGAATACAGAGGCCTCTATTTATAGAGAGGCAAGTAACCTAATAGATTAAGAAAAGGTAAACCTAGTAGAATAAGGAAAGGTAAACCTAGTAGAATAAGAAAAGGTAAACCTAGTAGACTAATAATACCTAAAGAAGTAAATAACAAGTAATATTCTTAACACATCGTATCTTTGATGTGCACCTTAAACTATTTCAACCTCAACAAAATTATTAATTGGATGGATATCTTATAATTGAGGTATAGGAATAATAGCTTATTGTTTTTGTTATTATGATATAGATATCTATATATATTTATATGTCGTGTACATGTGGGGTACATGCATCTTGGACTTGGATTTCCATTACCAGCGCCCACTGTTTTCTTGTTTTCTAATATATTAAATTGCGTCATTACCGAATCATTAACCTATTATCACATGATTAATGCATTGATAACGATTAGGCTTTATGATTTCATCAAAGGCTTCACATGATTTTGGATTTATATATATTGCTAATGAGCCTTTGAACAAACCCATTGTCATCTTATTCAATTGTGTAGTTTGGTGAACTGCTTCTGTTGGTTATATGATTCAGCTGGCTATCATAGTGTCTTTTCTTGAGTACATCATTATTCTGAAATGCAAAATCAGGAACAATAATTGGTGTAAATAATTAATTTGTTTGTTTGATATCGAAAATCTATAGATTGTTATACGACTGTCGGAGAACTGAGATACTGTGGAAAATTAGCATTTAGATCAACAAGAGTTAATTTTCACTTCCACGCCATCTTAGTTGTGTAACAGTCGTATAACAGTCTACTAACTAGCATTTCGCTTTTAAGATAATTTTGATACTCTTGTATTATGTTGACATTTCCAACTATGGTTGCATGTTTTTAATGGTTGTCCTCCATTTATGATTTGATAAGAAATATTATTTTCTTGTAGGGATTACAAACTAAAATTAAAATCCCTTGCATCATTAGTTTTGAATGATTCTTCCTTTTGTGATGCAAATGATGTTCCTGTCACTCTCATAGAGCTGGCAATATAAGCTGCACAATGAGAACCAACCTTGATTTTTTTTTTTTTTTTTCTCTTTTTTTAAAACCCTGCATTTTAAAATTAAATCATCCACCTGATTAGCAGAAGATTTAATTATTTAAAGGACTACGTGGCCTCTTGTGGAGGCAATGCAAGATCTCACGTCTCGATCATTTTCAATCTTTTATGTGGTATTTATAGATTCTAATTTATATATATTATAAACAATAAAGTATGTCAAATTTTTAAACAAATTATCTTTTAATATTGGTGTGGGATTAGATCATCCATTAATTCATCATTAATTAATCATTGAATTATCCAACTTTCTTGCTGATCTGTTGCTACGTCATCAGCACATGGAGAATGCATTCCCTGGTTCAAATATCCTGGTGGTGACATTGACTAATGGGGAATCAAAACGTGTGGAAGCTCAATCAGATGAAGAAACATTGAAAGAAGCCATGGGGGTGCTTAGGGACATGTTTGGACCCAACATACCTAATGCCACTGATATACTTGTTCCACGCTGGTGGAATAACAGGTTCCAGCGTGGCAGCTACAGCAATTACCCCATCATCTCTAATCTTCAAGTTGTTCAAAATATTAAGGTACTCTGTCTTGCTTACACTCCATAACTTCATCTTAATGATAAACTTAAAATATGAGATGAACATATGAGTTACTTAAATTTTTTTTGAAAGAGCTAATTTACATCTACGACATGTGGAAGGGGTGCTTTGCATGGGGTCTGGGGTTTGCCCGATAGGCGAAGTGGCATTGCCTTGCCTTTGGAGGGTTCCCCGTCATCCAAAAATAAATAAATAAATCTGAGCTTCTACATTTTCTTTTTAAAGCATAACAAACTATAAGTTACAAGTGATTTTCCCTTTGAAAAGGGTGGGAGGTGGGGTATGCATTTTATTGGTATCTAATGATGTACTTTTTTGCAATGTGAAGAGTAAAAGCAAAATGAGGTGGAGGAATAATGAAATTCTTAATCATGTCTCTTTTGATTTCTGCATATCAACTTTATCAGAATTGTTCCATTATGATTCTGTATTGAAACTTGTTTATGTTTCGGTAAGGCCCCGGTCGGACGGATCTTCTTTACCGGTGAACACACGAGCGAAAGATTCAGCGGTTACGTCCATGGTGGATACCTAGCAGGTGAGCAGATGATGTATCTTAGTATTTTTTAGTTATAAAACAATATGTCAATGTCTCTATAGTAAACCAAATTCGTTGTTTAATAGCTTACATCTTATTGGGGCCATGTTTTTGTAATGATCAACTTGACAGGTATTGATACCGGAAAAGCTTTAGTAGATGAAATAAGGAAGGAAAGAAAAAGTGAGAGTAAAAATCATTTGCTAGAGCCCTTGTTAGCATTGACTGGATCATTAACTTTGACACAGACAGATGCAGTCTCAAGTCTACACAAATGTGATATTCATACACAACTATATCTTAGAGGCAAGCTTGTCATTCCAGAAGCTATATTATGACTATATGAACCAAGAGAGACACCTCACTTAGTTGATGATGATGATGATGACGACAAAAATATGCTTAACGAGACTAATGGCTGGATGGATTTGAATCTAAACTCGGTTCCTTGATTCCGTCCATAAGGTAGAGTAAAGTTAGATACAAAGAGCAGGAAAATGGGAAGGCATGCGATCGGACGCACGGGTTGATTCTCCTTTTTGTGTAACTGGTAGATTAATGGGGGTGCCAAGTTTTGGATTCTTGAAGGGAATTGGTTTTGGGGCATACATATAAAAATATTGTTCATTGTACTAAGAACTGACATTAAGGATAGGAAAGGCCATACTACAATTCTAATCTGACCTGTACCTGTTCACACATGAAAGAACTCTTTCCATTTCTTGTATTTGAATAATGATTATGCAAAGATTTCTAATTCTTCCTATCCTATCCTATCCAACATCTTCATTACTTACGAGTACCAGCTAAAGACAATTAATAGGCCCTTCATAGGAATGAAGTGGTTGCTTCTTGTGAAATTTGCCATGTATGGATTTGACATATGAGAATTGAAATCAATGATACAATGTATAATATTTCAGTCACTAAACTATTGCTTAATTTTTCCACCCATGTGGCATTCATGTGCTTTGCCACGTCATTAAGGATTTATACTAAAAAGTAATAGTACCACAAGCATTTTCCACGCATAATACTAGATTTGGTTAGAAACCACATTTTCAACACACAACCTGTAATTAGATAAGAGACCTATGATATCAAACTTTAACTTCATGCATTATGTAAAGGCTATTGGCCCTATTGGCCACCCTGTGGTTTATTTCATCATTTGAAATGAAAAAGCAAAAAAAAAAAGAGTCTAAAACATGGCCCATTTTGGTAAGTCCCTTTTCCTTTTGTAGTTTTTTGTTGATTAAAGGTGTAATAGACTCATGGGCTGTACAATGGAAGGCAACACTCTGTCCCTCAAACCCACTTTCCTGCTCTAGCCTACCTTAACTGACCAATAGCAGTAATAATTGCACATCAACCAGGTTTGCCTAGACAAAAATTTTGACATCCATGCAATACTAGTCCTTGCAACTTTGAACAATGTCCATTACATTCAAGTAACAAATTGAATGACAATGGAAGTTTATCGGTAAAGCCCAAATTTTTGAAGGGCTCAGAGTAACATCATTACAGAGAAAAGAAAATCTGGAACAAGTATCATTACTTAACATCATACTTTCTTCCTCATTGAATTCATAAAGAATTACCCACATACATAATTGACACAATTTTCATACAAGGCTTTAGAAATGCTAAGTGCAAACAAGTAGTACCCGTTTGCCACCTATTTGAAAATCACACTTATTCTGTTTCCTCTTGCCAAAATATTTCTCATACAAGGCTTTAGAAATAGTGAGTGCATCTCCTTTGGCCTTCAACGGGTAAAGCTCAATACCTGCTTGCCATTGGTTCGAAAACGAAATCCATTCTCTTCGCCATTCCTTCAACTTGAAGCTTTCATTTTCTTGCAAGCTTTTCAATAAATATTGAAAATAGCTTGAAGCCCGTGGTAGATAGTAGCCTTCAAGTAGCCCACTCCAGAACTTGTTTGCTGGTTAGAGCCAACCAAAATGTCATGTTACAAAAGTGATAAGCTTCAAGAAGTAAAATCGGAAGGATAAAAGTAGTAATATATGATGCAAGACAAAGATTACCATAATCATGAAGGCTGCTCTGTTGAGTTTTTGTATTATCAAACCACATTGTTACTTGAGTTCTTGCATTCCACTCGTACTGAAGGAGAACATTAAGTACATCCCATCAATCAATTATCATCTTATATATGCGTTAGTGTTCTAAATATGCTAATATTACTATAGATGAGACCCGTCCAGTTCACTATTAGTCAAACAAATCCACCCAAAGAGAGACTCTCACGTGCCTGAAATTGGCCAAGATTCTTAATGTGCTGTCACTAGGTTAGTTGACGGGCCTTTCCGGACAAGGAAAATATAGTGTGCATGCAAGAAACATAAGATAGCATTTAACTTAACCAAATATGTGGAAACGGATATCGTAAAAGGAAAATCTGTAGCTGACCACAATACTTGGAATAGGGCTTGCCGAGGTTACTATGTTTGAAGTATTGAAAAGTTGAGTCATGTCACTCCCAACTGAATTCTCATATGCTCAAACTAAGTCATATGCCAATGAGGAAACTATCTTTGCTCACCTGCCTTAACTCCTGAGAATTCTTTGCTAGCTTGTTTGCACTTTTGAGCCAGGTTCCAAGTAAAAAATTGTCATCAGAAGCAAGAAGTACATCAATATCCTTTATGAGCTGAATAAATTTTTGGCTGTGAAGATTTAAAGCTTTTACATCCTTCTGTCGAAAAGCTGTCATAGCATCCAAATATACTTGGTTTGCTAGCTTGGACAGTACTTGCCGTGTCAAGTCCACCAAGTCATACCTGTCAAAATGACATGGATAATTAGAAAGGATTCCATGCTTTGTTTTATCTCTTTCTTATGCTCCATTTCTCTTTGCAGATCAAGAGTTGGCCTGTGAGTCATCAGAGTAAACTTGAAGAATCCTACCACAGTTCCTATATTATGCATACCAACAATCATTAATATTTAACAGTCATTGTTTGTACAATGCTAAAATATGATACTGATTCTTAAATGGCAGTGGAATTTTATTTTCTAAACCAGTTGAATTTCAAATGATTTAGAAGATGATAAGTATTTTTAGAAGAACAAAGAGAAATAGGGGAGACTTAATAGCAACTCCAAATGCAGTAAGATCCATGTAATTAAACCACGAAATGTATTAGAATGGCATAATCAAGTGGCACCGGAATTTAGCACAAAACACTCAAGCTCAATGGGGGCTATAAAAAAATAGCTTAAGAAGGATGGATGATCAATTATATATTTACAGGATTCTAGATTAGGCTGCTTAGTTTTGTGTAATAGATTTATTTTCTGTCGGACTCATGTTTGTTTATGGATTTTTGGAGGCTGCTTAGGTTTGTAATTGTATAGATATAGACTACCATAAATAACTTTGGCTATGCCCTAAATGAGAGAATCCATTTTCTGTGGTTCTATGCCTAAGATTGAGAAATACTGAGCAATTTTGTCAAGGTTACTGATACTATCAAGGTGCATATACCGGCTCAAATGTGCAAAGCACTTGTTAGTGGCTTAGAATTTCAGATTTAAGCAATAATTTTGCATCATAGCTCATTTATTTGGCTAATTTCTTCGCTCTTCAATTTTATTTTATTTTTTATTTAGTGGGGGGGTAGCTCTTTCACAAGTTGTGCAATGAAGTTTGCATGGTCACCTAGCATTTCATTTACTATAAGCATGTAGCATAATAAATAAAGAGCCAATCTAACTGAAACAGATCCCAAATATGGCATGTTATCAAACTTTGAAAGAAAAAGAAAAGAAAAAAGTTCGCTGTATGCAGCATCATAGTCATCATGCTGAGGAAAATGAAGAAAATTATTGTAATGTATATATATTAGCTTTTTCATTTTACCTATATGTAAGGCTTCCAGCCAGATTATTTCCAGCTTCAAGGAAGAGTTGAAAAGCATTGATCACCTTCCGAGTGGAATACCATAAATGTGCCTGAGGCAAAGCAGAGCTTGTATTTGACGGATCCCAATCAGGAAATTTGACTATGAAATCGATGTTATGATCCTGCAATGAGTTAAAATGTCATATAACTAAGTATTTAAACAAGATATTCCCCGAACCACAAGAGCCAAACAGTTATAAACACCCATCTTATATCGCGAATGTAATTTATACAAGAGAACGCCTAGAAAGAAAGAGAAAAGAGAACAAGGAAATCAGAAACGCTAATAATTAAGGGAGCTAAATAAACAGCTGTTCAAGAAAATAGGGAAAAAAGAAGAAGAAGGACTTGAGCTCCTCTAAGGTCCTCTCTAGATTCTCAAAGCTCCTATCATTTCTTTCCCTCCAAAGACACCACATGATGCATAGGGGCACCATCTTCCAAACGACCACACTCCGAGAGTTACCCCTCAACCACCAACATGCGAACAAATCCTTCACACTGAGGCATAACCCAGGAAAGACCAAAGCGACTAAAGATAGCGTTCCATAATGTACAAGTGACCTCACAATAGAGAAGAAGATGATCGACAGATTCTCTATTGAGCTTGCATAGACAACACCAATTAACCATGATAATCGGTTAATTTTGTTTGGGATTCCTCCCCATATTATATTTTGTTTCTCTTACTTAATGTTATCATTTTCTTGCCCAGAAAAAAATTACAATTTAATTACATCAAACAAGAAACACAAATAAATCGTGTCAAACATCAAAAGACTGAAGAAAACCACTCTCTATGAACAGTAATATTGTTTTCCTTTCTAGTTGGTTCTTTTTCCAAATTATTTTTAATGGAAATAAAATGGCATTAAGATATTGTAGTCAATAGATTGAATAAAACACATACTGCTATTCCGTCTGTACAATTGTAAACTGTGTGATAAAGAATTTCCCAAGCTGCCTCAACTTGATGAATTGCTTTACCATAGCGTCTGCGGGAATAGGACTTCAACCACTCCTACAATAGTGATAAAGTTATATCCAAACCATACAGCAAAAATGTCAGTTATCATCAACAACCATCATAGAAGTATTTTTGATCTCATCTCAAATATAGAATGCGGGTTCTTATGCCCACGTGTGTCTGTGTGTATTAAAAATAAAAAATGCTATCAAGCAGGTAGATAAGGGGAGAGAGGCAGAGAGTGCCTTACATAGATAGAGAAATTGTCAAGACAGATCATATAGGACGTAGAAAAGAAAAGTAACAAATCCTTGTTCTATAACTGTTACAAGGTGGTATGCTTGATAAAAAATTCCAGCTTACTTCCTAAAAAGGAAGCTGTGAGATTAATGGAAGCAACTTGGTATTGGACATTCACTGGTCTTGTATACAACTTTTAGTCTCCCAATTTATGATTATTTGTTTTGACTGCATGTACAAGGACAACAAACAGTTGAGGTTTATTAAATGAACCTGCAAGTGCAGGAGGGTGTTAGTGTGTGGCATGTATGATGCACATTGTTGGCTCACTTCCTAATGGCTTAAGCTTTTGGAATTGACGATGATCCAACCAGGACCAACATTATCCAATACCACCACACAATTATTATCAAAACTGATATAACCTGGAGAGTTAGATTATTTCAAAGTAAGAACAATGGAAATAACATTAGAGTAACAGACAGAAAGAACATGCGGTTAAAAGAGAGAACGGGGATGGAAGAATGCAGAAACTTTTTTAGTACAAGCACACACGTCTTTAAAGAGCTTCTGCACCCTTCCATACTTCCAAGTAGTGAATAGTTCTGACCAGAAAAATGATACTGAATAGCAGTTATAAATTGATAATTACCAGAACTTGAAGTTTTTCGCTGCGAAATGCCATTTCAGACATCAACTCATAAACAACTGGATTGTGCTCTATTCCTTCCATGCACATGCCAACACCGACCTATTACAATAAGCTACAGAGTCAGCCTGCTCTAGTAAAATCACGAACTGCAGTGACAGAAGATAAAAGTACGAATGTTCTTAATTTTCACATCCAAAGTTCTTTTAGGTTGATGTAAATGCAGAGGAATCTAGAAGATAGTAAACATTATCAGTCAGATAATCTGGTGCATGCAATATAAACTAGCAATTGAATTGCTCATTCAAATCTACCATAATGTTAGAAAGTCCAGAGTAACAAAACATGTCTTGCAGTTTAGGCATACAAGTTATAAAATGATTGACATATCATTCTGACTTTTACAATAATAGAATGCATACAAACAAGACATTTGACATACCATGGTTGAATTTTCACTGGTGCGGGCATCAACTGGACCTGAAGAGATCGCGTCCAAGATGCCATACATTTCAATATTTCCACCAAAGTTATGCAGCATACACCTGATGCATATTAAAGTTGATAAAGTAGTATACATATTTCCTGTAAAATTGGAATCTCACTACAGAAAAAAAGGACAGTAATGAGCTAGTTATCATAGAGATGTCTTAAAGAGTAAACATCTACTATGACATTTAAATAACACCGTTAAGATAAAGAGCTACTTACCAGACATAAGGAGTACCATAAAATTGAGAAGAATTTTTCCATATTGGTTTGGCCTCAGCAAATAGATCAAGAACTATCATTTTCCCAAATGGAACGGAATGTAAAAGTGCCTGCAGATACCAAGTTGAAGGTTAATTTTGAAAACTAAAAAAAAAAAAAAACTATCATATGCATTGCAGCAAAATCCTTAACAATTAGTGTACTGCAAACAGACTGATCAAGAAAATGAGTTATACCACAAATATCATCTTGATTGGCGATCACAAGCGTGAAGTAGAAATCAAAGAAGCTTGAGCAACAAATATATCTCAGAAAATGAAGGGAATTTAATTCATCTTATATACATGCATATACCTCCATTTGAAGTGGCTTCCAGAAAGCAGAGTCTGAGTAGAAGAGCCAACCCTGCACATATTTAGAACTGTCAACTCGAAATACTTAATGTATGATAGAATGTGAACAGGCATAATAATCATGCAAAACCAACAGTTTGCAAACTAGATTATGAGTAGGAAAATTAATGACAATCAAGTCTTGGCTATCCAGTGACACCTGAAAAACGAAGAATAAAACTGTACATCAAAAACTTAATCTGCTTATTGATGACCAATGTCAAGGGGAGATTCGTGGGTTTAGGAAATGAGGGTTAGGGTTTTGTAGAAGAGTTGGGAACTGGTGAAATTGGTTGGGGATTCGCCAATCAAGAATAGCACAAATCCTCTTGGGATCCGCTTCAACACCATTAGAGAAATAGAGGTACAAGCCCAATTCTCTCTTAACACTTCAATAGGACAAATAATGTTTTGATAACTAAATCAATCTTAATAAAAGCGCAAATAGATGCAACCCAAGTACACATGGAGTATACAAGAGAAACAAGAGAAACACCCACTAAGGGAGAAGAAGAACACAAATCCAAAATTATAGGAAGTTAGAAAAGCGAGCACAGTTGATAGCAACCATCCACCTATAAAACAACTTAAACATTATATCTTTTAACTCTACAACCGTCCTCTCACAATCTTCAAAGTTTCGGAAATTGCGTTCTCTCCATCACGCAATGAAAAGCCATCCTTCATGCTTCTAAATTACGTTGACTACCAAACTAACCTCTCCAACTAGGACAAATATTTAATGAAGTAACCAATGCAGACAACATGATAGGAAAATAATGTAGCCATCACAATCACTAGGCAGTCTAAACTTGTTACATAAATGGAAATATGAATGTCCTTCAAAGGTTTTGAATATTAACCAAGTAAATGACTGAATATGACACCAACTATTTGAATTGTCACATAAATAATCCCAACTTATTCTAACAAAAAATTCTAATAAGACCTTTTTTTTTCCTTTTTTGTGCGGTGGTGGGGATAGTAACTTGAGGAGCTTACTTGCATTAACCACACAGCATCCTTGTCACCTTTGGACATGGCTTTGTAGACAGAAGCTCCAAGCGATGAGATATAAGTTGTATCATTTGTAGGTGGGGTATTTTCATTGAATGTATCACTGCATCAAACATGGTAACACATATGTCAACGACCCACATTTGCAAGTAAACTATGCTAGCAGATGACTCCCCCCCCCCCACACACACACAAAAAAAAATAAATGGGAAAAAACAGCTATATCTCAACAGGTCAATGAAGCATAAGGAAGAAAAAGGATGCATAACCATAGCCTACAAACAATAACAAGATAATGATCTAGATAAGAGGCCCACAGCGAAAAAGATCTAAATCCAATGCACCATAACTTTGGAGGAACATAAAGTCAAATAAAATTTCGAAATGAATTTAAATTGTTCAAGTCTCATTAAAAGCATAAGCGCTCGAAAATAATGTTTTTTAATATACCTAGGTATTGATTTGTTGGGCAAAATAGGGAGAAAAAAAAAAGGGTAAGCATATTTAGCCAGTATAGTTGGTTTATCTCTTCTCAATTGAAAATTTAGCTGTGCCCATTTAGAAGAACCATAGAATAACACAAATGCTTGCAGATGAAATGATGACCATCGGAATGACTCTTTGTCCAGGTATCACTGGCTATCATTTATTAGGGGGCATAATGCTGCATTGAAATTCTCTGACTTGAAAAAGCCTACTTATCACACAATGTCTTTATGTTCCTAGGATTGGTCACAACATCTGTTTACGGATTGTAGGTTTGCACTTCTGACAAAGTTCAATAGCAAGTAAGAATGCTAAAGACACATCAGATATTACCAAAAATAAAAATTTAAGAAAAAAATCAATGAAATTTCTTCTTAAAATAGAAAAAAAAAAAAAAGAAAAGAAAAGAAAAGAAAATGGAGACAAGGAAACTTGATGCAAAAAGGTTAAGCAACTTATAGAAACCACGTTATATTATATGCCCGAAATGTCAAGTAATATTCAATTAAAATGCAATTGAGAACAATTACCAGCTGTAGATGTCGGTCACATCCCCATATTCTGTAATCAATGCATACAAAACGTGAACCAAAAAAATTAGTGACAAAATCAAAAAGGAAAAACACAGACATTGTACATAATCCATACAAGACATCTTCAAAGAGCATATACAACTGAGACAAAAAAATTTATGTCATTGGTCAAACAATAAAACATATGGAGTCTGGATGGGAAAAGAGAAAAAACTTGCTCCACCATCAAACTTAGGCAACTAAAACAAATTTCAAACCAGCGTTATATTCATTTACTCATAGGTGGATAAGTATTCTTGGTATCAATGAATCTGAAACTGGAGCCCACTTGCAGGTTTCTACAGATAATCATTATGCCCATAATACTTTGGTCCTATCCCCAGGTCTCCATAACCACTAAGATGTTATGGAAAATGCCAAGGTTTGGAAATCTCTGCAAATTCGTTTCTGCGCTTTTTGGCAGTGAAAAGTGCATTAGCTCATCATCTGCTGATTGTCCACTAAATCACCAAGAAGGCTAGAAATCTTGGTGACTAGAAATGGGACTGAATTTGAAAGTCATAGAGGTTCCATAAAATTCTAATTAGGGCTAATAAGTTACACACTCAGACACATGCAGACTCACACAGGCACACTGCACACATGTAGCTTGTGCATGCATAGCATCTGTGCACAAACACGTGTTATTCTATATCAACGACATGATTACATACACCTAATTTTCTGGACAAAATATGCACTTTAATCATAAAGCATTTAGTCTTGAAAGGAAAATGTTGGTACAAAGTACAGGTGCGTACACACCTAATTTGCTGGACAAAAAATGCACTTTATTCATAAAGCATTTACTTTTGAAAGGAAAATGTTGGTACAAAGTAGAGGTGCACACACACAGAGGGAAACATTTGCAGACAAAGGAGTTAAGATAACAAACAAGATTCACACACACACACGCACACGAGGAAACATTTGCAGACAAATACACACACACAGAGGGAAACATTTGCAAACACAGGAGCTAAGGTAATAAAGTACAGAACATTATATAGAAAAAGGTGGAAAATTGTGTTAACACTACATTGGGAAGAATAGAGCTATTCCAAGTAAACAATCAACAGACAAAAGATGCACCTTTGACTTGTCGTCTAACGAAAGCCTCCCCAATTTCAACAAATAAAGGATCAGAGGGGTTGAGAAGGTAAGTACAGCACCAACGAAGATTATCATCAACAGAGTTCCTAATGACAAGAAATGGAAAACCTCAAAATACGGAATAATATGAATTTTTCACACATCATAAGATAAAACTCCAAATCGGCTGGAAAACAAGAAAGCCCACATATCATTTATCTAATTTATATTATCTATATGAAGTAATTCAGATAATAGGAATTCATAGACCACTACAATTCAAACAAAGGTATGCTATCTGGAGTCCATATATTATGGCATGATAGTATGACTTCTCATATCAAAGAACAAGAAACATAAACTACCAGCTCCCTAGTCTAGTTATGTTTGCTGAAGGAAAAATCTTCTTCAAAGCTGCTGGAACGTTCCCAGAGAATGATGGCAGCACTGAAAAAAAGAGGCATTACATGTGATCAGACACATCCTCAATTAAGAAGGAAAATAGTTTTTTTTTTTTTGATAAGTAAGAAGGAAAATAGTCACTTAAAGAAAACTTTTATCCTATACATATTCTGAAGAGAGATGTAAAACATATTTCACTGGATTCTTTCGAAAAGCATAAGTTGACATGGGACACATATGAAACTTAACAATACCTGGAGTCATGCCTAGTTCTAGCATCCGGGATAGTATCAGTTTCTGTAGAGCTAATTGTTGATCCAACCAATTTTGAGATAAAGGCCCACCCCATCTGTTATTGAATAAATGTTAGGTTCTACAATCTAAAAGCATGTAAATTTCCCAATATCACTTTTACCTACCCATGTAAATTTCCCATGCGAGCCCAAGCAAGGAAAGCAGGTCCACCAAAGAAATCATTCAAATCTTCCTTGCTAATATTAAAATCCTATGTCCAAAAATACTAGTCAAATGATACAAATCAGAAGTTCAAGTTGAAAAATATATCTGGAACCAATATATTCCAATCAGTATAGCAACTCGTGATATTTAACAGTGGTCTAAACTCACTAATCCGTCATTTACAGATAGAGACACAAGCTTTATATATTGAAAGCACGAAGAGAAGACAAGACCAGATCTACAAGGCTAAGGTGCTTATATAATAAGAAAGATAAAGGGTTGTATTCATAACATAAAATAAGAAAGATAAAGGGTTGTATTCAAAACATAAAAATCATAACAAAATATGCAATTGATTCTCCGTTCGATGACATACTCAAAGCTTATTCACATAACATTTCTCATAATATTAGAAATAGAACATGAGTAATGATTATCAACATCATAAAAGCAAAGGATCATATTTATCAAAGCTATATAGTTGAGTATAGCTTTCTTTCAGAAACAAATCTCTGTGCACGCTATATGCAGGAATATCCAACTCATAGTTTCATAACAAAGATCTTATTTTGGATAAACAGACTTTTACTCAATTTTTTTGGCAGCCTTCTTAGCAAAATGCTTCTAAGGGTTCATTCAAAGAACTTTCGTCCTACAGATGCAACATGCACAATTTTCCAGTAGATAAAGTTAAATAGGTACAATTTAAAACCATTGATGTTGGTAATGTTTTCATTGGTTGTTGAGCTCTAATCACTAGTGTAGGATAACCGCGGTGTATACTAGCCACTTTTTACATTACATCATAAATGAATAACTTATACTCTTAATAATCAAGCTGCACCACATATATAAGCTTTCTCTACAAGTTACAGCACATGAGAGACTTATGATGTGGCACAAAACATATTGGTGAACACATTGAGACATATAATGATGTATGTAATTGGTCACCATGAAAACTTTCTGCCAAATGGCTTCTTGGCCTGTAAATGCTAAAGGCAGGTTAATCCCATGAAGAGCCATCCAATCTATCTCTTTCTCCCATCTTTCCCAATCCCACCAAACATAGGAATCTGCAAAGATAAATGAGAAATTACCTAAGCTATTTTCGACAGAAAACATTAGCCAGGGCCAAAAAAATTTCGTCTCAACTTTGATAAAATTGTGCACTTCATCTCATCTTTCTGAAGTGCAAAAATGTTATATTTTTTGAATATCTATTAATATTTCATCTACGTTATGGTTCTTTCTCCTCTCAGTCTTAGAGCTGCAGCATTGAAACATTTAGTTAAAAAAAATTGGTAGAAGTGCAAAGGGAAACAAAGATTGCAGTACTCACAACTAGATGTAACAACATTTTGATAATAGTTCCATGGGACTGGCCGCTGAATCATCACCCCCTCAGCTTTTACAAGAGGCAGTGATCCAGGCTTGGGGATGGAATCTATCTGAATGCCACCAGTCTTGTCCCACGAGACATGAGCACCACACCAATACTTTAAGTACCAATAGAGGCCAGATGCAATTTCTACTGCTGTGCTTCCTTTAATCCTGAAAGAGAAACGTAAAGTTTTAAAATCACAACAAACTTTTGGTTTCTCTTTTTCTTTTTCTTGTTTGCCGCGGGGGGCGGGGGGGGCAATGAAAGACCGGAGCCTTTCAGATACCTACCCTTTAAAAGGAAAATTTTACAAGAAAATCTGTGTTGTATATTATCTGGCAACTGTTTCAAATTGCAACATGTTCCCACGCACAAAACAGTAAAAGAAAAAGCCTATAATTTTGACTTCAAATCAGACAACTGAATGAACATATTTTGGTGTTCCATTATAACTCAAGGGCTCCACTATAGTGTGTAGAAATCCATCATCATGAATAGGACCAATACAGAAAATGACAACCACCTGGAAAATGATGGTGAAAAATAAAGGTCACACTAGGAATACCTTGACAATATGTTTTGGCAATATGTTTTTAGCTTCATATCATGTAATCAGCACAACGAGCCAACCAAATCAATTCCTCAAGGAGTCTACAATGATTCTAAAGTCCAAGTAAAATCCAACTATTGAAGCTATTATCTTTGTGATTGCTCTTGTGAGAGGGTGGAGGTCTCCCAACTGCTTATTTTTCTTCCTTATTGGATTTTCTGGATTTAAGTAATCTTAGGCCTTAATGTTTAGGTGTGTCCAGTATACAACTTGTGTACTAGAGGAACACACTTCTTCTTCTCTATAATGAATTTTACTTAATAGAAAAAGTCCAACATAAATTCTAATCATCCATGTAGAAATGGAAATAGTTTGTGTTGCAATGTTAACAAGTCCAAGTTCAACAGTTGAATTTGAGATGAAGCAGACAGAAATAAGCCATAACATTCTTTAAGACGAAACTTTCCAGATATGGATGCATAAGATCCTTAATAGAAAACAAGCAAGAAATAGAAAGCAAATTAATTAGGTAATCATGCCCAAAAAGTCTGTACTTAGATTTGAAACTGAAAAGAAAAACCATGCAACTATAATCTTTAGCAAGAATGAAATCCAACGTACACTATCTCAGGCCCACTCTTGCTTAGGGGGCTGTAGTTGCTTATCAAAAAGCAACTTTTTCCACCACAAACATCCTGGTATTTGAAATTGAAACTGTCAGCAAAATAATTAAGATGAATCAAAAATATGAATAGAGTCCTCGTGAATAGAAGCAACAAATAAAGGTATGATGATACTTTGCCGACCGAGAACTCATAGACAGTCATGCATGAGAACGTAAAGCAGTGTAAAGGACAGCTAGTCACACTGGCGCTTCTAACAAAAATTGACAGCTAATGGTAAAAGAGTGAGATAAAATCCTCCAAACTGGCCAATTGGACTTAATGACAAATTTTTAAGCCCAAATTTGTTATACCATTTCCTTTAGGTTATGAAAAAGAAAAGGGGGGACTGAAGGAGACAGCTTTGACCAACAATACATCATCTAAGACAACCAGAGCATTAAAAGGAAAACCCAGAGACCCAGATGAAGAAAAGCAACAATCAAACCTTACATGAGAGTCTGATTGAAAAATAAGTAACCAAGAGCATGATAACATAACTATTTCGCCAAAATTCTCATCTTTGGGAACCAAAAACAACATGAAACATCATTCACATTTCAAATTCCGTTCTTTTCCCATCTTTCCTCAGCCAGAGCATGAAAGCATACAAAAATGCAATAATTGAAGAGCACCCAGTTTAAATAAACCAGTGATTAAACAGCAAAACGGGTTAAACCCAAAATTCAACACAATAAAAAAATTAATAAATAAATAAATCACAGTACATTGGAGACGATCTTGAACTTGAAACTGGAAACATATCCAGGAAGCAATCTCTTCAGAACAGCTTTTGCTGCAGCTTCTTGAACTGAAGAAGATGGCCGCTTTGAATCCAAACGTTTGAGCAAATCATTTATGGCTTCTGGTTCTGATAAAGCTATTGGTAAAAGTGTGGCTGTGAGAATCAAAATCAGAAACTTGGAGTTGAAATTAGACATGGTTGATGTCGTTGGTTCTTCAGAGGATAAGAGTATATTGAACAACGTGCTCAGTTTTGTTGTAAGTCCACGTTGAACGGTAGAAGCACTGGTTCTTTGGGTACGAGGTGGATGCTCATGATGCTGACTTGGTGTATAATCCCGTTGAAATAATTGACATGAAATGAAAGTACGGCGTAATTAACATCTAAGATTAAGAATAAATAAAAACTAACATCTAAGATTAAAGTAGTGTTATTTGATGATAAACTATATAATAAGTTTCTTTAAATATATCATTTCTTATCAAAATTTTAGCTCTACAATTTATTCTTATTTTAATTAAATTTAATATATATTGATCTCATGAAAAAAGTGTTAAAATATTAACTAAATAGTTAATTTGTTTTTATTATAATAAATATCTTGAATTAAGCGTTATCTTCCCTACCTCACATATCATTTTAAATGAATATTTTAGGTGTTATGTTTCATTTTTTGAAAAAGGATGTGAGTCTACACGTGAATTAAAGTGTTTAAATGCTAATTAAATGATTATATATACCATTTTTTTTTTCAATTTAAGATTTTGAGATAGTAAGTTATTTAACATATTTGATCAATAATATTTAAAAATATCAATTTGATGTTTAAATTTAAAATGATCAAAAATCATCCTTATATAAAGTTGATAAAAGAAATGATAAAACTTAATTCACCTATATGTCATTTTCAAAAGAGTTGGCCTGTTTTTCATAAAACGGGTCTAAAAAAAGGGGTCCACGGGTTATGTCGGGTGACCCGTAAATATTGCGGTGTTGTGTCGTGTCTGGTGGAGCCGACCCATTAACTAAATGGATCGTGTTTGGATGTACCTTAAATGAGTCGCAGGTCACCACGGGTTGTAAACGAGTCGATCCGCAAACCTATTTTACCAATACTAATTTTTCTTTTAAAACACATATCTATATGCCTTGCCAATAATTGATTTTAAAAGAACATATTTTGTTTTTTGGTTTTTTTTTTTTCTTTTAAAATTTCTCTCTCTCTCTAAGCCTTGGTGCTCAAACTCTTCTTATTCTTTTCTAATCAATTAAAAATGAACAAAATGTTACAAGGAAACTAAAAACAATAGGGATAAGCTCCCTAATAATAAACCAAACAAAAAGTATAATGGCAACAAAAAAATTTTGATATGGTTACTATCCCAATCAATAAGACGAGTGGTGAAAGCATCTTCTGATTCAAAAGCCATTTAACTGGCTTTTTAACCTCCTCCGTCATGTAAAAAGTACCAAACTTTAGCAAATGAAAATTCACTAAAAAAACTGTACGAGACTTTTTTTTGGATAACATGTAATTAATACATGTAAATCTTCTCCCCATTTTTTTTTTAAAATATATATATATATATATATATATATATATATATTATAGAAGTGATAATTAAGCTATTTTTCCTTAATGCCCAAGGTTGGAATGGCGGTCAATACAGTATTTTGGTTGAGTTGCTACTGCATGCATAGCTCAACAAGAACTTGTAAAAGGAAAATTTTTACAGTCACGTCATTTTAGTTGTATGACAGTCGTATAACACAATATATTAAATAACATTTCTCCTTTTATAATTCTGCCGTGCAATTTCTATTTCTAACAACAGAGATGGGTAAATAAATACATTTATATTATTAATAGCCTTTTTACTCTCCCTGCTTCTATCATGCACCGAAGTCCTAGACCTTACATCCAGGAGCATGAAAAAGATAAGCTGGTGTTTTATTGGTATTGAAAAGACCAAAATGTCGGGGTGGACCTGGTATCCTCATGTTTTCATTGAACAGGGCATATACAAACCCCTTAACGGGATATCCTAATCGAGCAGGCGTCCCCTGTACCCTAGCCAGACGTTTCATAAAATTTTGATTGTATGTTGCCGCAAGTGCTGGTGTGGTGAAATTGCCGTTGCCGTCAGATGGCCAACCGCTCCCACCCACCACCAAGCTCAACCGCCCAGTAAGATTCCTGCTGAGATGAATAAAAATAATTATTTAATTTATATTCTAATACGAGATCTCCGATGATGAAAAATATTTTAATTAAAACAGAAAATAATTAAATATTGATATATATATATATAACCATACATAAATAAACCCTCTTTGGACACTGCATGATTGAAAGCGTCCAATAAGGCGTCAAGCATGTTCCAATAACCATTGCTGCCGTCCCGATAAATAGGTTCGTCTGCAGTAAATGTTGCGAAATCCTGGCGTATAAGACCCGCTGCATAGTAATCATATGGAAACACATTCACCATAAGCACTGGTTTGTGGTATAAAGCTTCCATAGCTTTGATGACGTCTATCATATGTTGTCTTGTGTCATCCTTAAACGCAGCGTTGGAAGGCGGAAAAGTAGCACTCAAAACCGACGTGGACACCGCAGTAGTGAGCAGTATATTTAGATCCTGTTGAAGGAGTTCATTCTTAATATTTTCTATTGCCGGAGCAACGTGCCGGCTAAAGATGCCGGGAATGGCCTCGTTGCCAACAACAATTTGTTCGATTTGAACCTTACCGATGAAGGGCATGACGTTGTTCTGAATCCAATCATAAGCGTCTCGGCCGTTGTTGTTTGCCATGTAAGGTAATCTGAAATTCTTAATGTCAATGGTTACTGCAATGTTCTGATCGATTAGCGCATTCATGAGTCTTGGATTGCCTTCCAAAATCCTTACCTTCTTTAAGCAATATTTGTGGCAGAGTTCAACTACCGAGTTTTCGTCGGGAATGTCATTTCCTGTCCTTCCGTACACGACGCCTACAGAGTAAAAGTCTGCTACCGCCGTTCGTGTGCCAATTATATGCTCATGAATCGCCACAATGCCACACACAATCATCATCACCTTCCAAAACACATTCATCGCCATTATTCCTAGCTCTTATATATATATATATATATATATATATATATATATATATATATAATGAGAAAATTAATTAAGATCTAGCTAGCTAGCTAGCTTCAGAATTTTATCTCTCTCTCTCTCTCTCTCTCTCTCTATATATATATATATATATATATATATATATATATATATATATTTGATGCTAAATTGCTTCATATCTATAATTAACAGTAAACTATCTAAATTTGGAGGTATGCAAGACAGTAGTAGTTAAGATTACGCGTTTGTTTCTCGATCCATATATGTCATAAATAGACTTTTGCCAATCCTCGGACTTGGGTGAGTTTATCTACAACTCACCCTACCCCATTGAAAGCCGCCATGCATTCATCACCTTTGATTTATGTCGAGTATTTCGAATCTGTACATGTTGGGTATTTCAAATTCGGAGTTTCTTGATCAGATAATGACACCATTTCATATTATTTTAATAATTAATTTAGTGGTGTTTGAATTGTTATTGCCAAAGGATTTTTTGTATTTTGCTTTGGCATTGCCACATGATGCTATTTTTGTTAAGAATGATATATAGTATGCCTCTTTTTCAAATAGTTAGAGATGTTGAGTGCGGGTGGTAATTCGCACGTGAGATCTTATGTGGAATGAAGGGAAGCGGGTTAGCTAGGCGCCTTTATAAGTTTCAAATCTAAGAATGCCGGAAACTTAATTGTTTATAATTAGTACACGCAGAAAATGGAAAGCAAATAAGTTTGGTAATCATGCCCAAAAAGTCTCTACTTAGAGCTCGTTTGGAAGTGCAATTTTAATAACTACGATTTTAAAATTTGGGTTTTTGAAATTGCCACTTTTTAAAATCGCACAGGCGTTTCGTATAATATATTAAAATCACACAGAATTTTTTTACGATTTTAAAATTTGCGTTTTTAAAATTACAATTCCAAACACTCTAAAATTACGATTTTGTTTAAAAATGTAGATTATTTCTTTTAAAAACACACTCCCAACCCGGCTCAGATTTGAAACTGAAAAGAAAAACCATGCAACTATAATCCTTAGAAAGAATGAAATCCAACGTACACCATCTCAGGCCCACTCTTGCTCAGGGGGCTGTAGTTGCTTATCAAAAATATTTGCACTTATTTAATTTGATTATTTTACACATCAAATAAAGTTGATAAATCAAACTACCTTGATAATTTTTCGAGCCTCATTAGCTTAATAATTTTCAGTTTTGATTTTCCTTAGAGCAAATTTGATTATTCCTAATGGAGGAGTCAAATGATACTTTTATCTAAAATGACTAATCAGATTTGTAAAAAACCCCCCCACATTAGATTAGCAAAAAAAAAAAAAAGCAAAATAGATATTTGATTGGATTATCCAAAAAAGAAGAAGAAGCTACATTTAGAAGCACTTGTCAAGAGAACTATTTTTATTTTTTATTGTTTCTCTTACTTGTTTTATCTTTTCTCTAAAACTTTTTCCACTTTTAAAGGGATCATTATGAGAATATTCTTTCACAATTTTTAATAAAAAAGATATTTTATAAATATGATTGACATTACTATGAGAATATGGTTTTCACACTTAACGCTGACAAATACGACATTTGAAAAATATAACCGTTGAAAAATATATAATTATTATAAAATACAACCATTTCAAAAATGTTATAGTTACAAAAATAATTATTTAAAAAATAATAATCGTTGAAAAATTATTATGTTAAACTAATTACCATTTAAAAAGTAGATTAAAATACGAATTTTACAAAAGAAATAAAGATAGAATCAATAAAGAGTAAAAAAATTAATATTTAAATGATATAAATAAAAATATAGTTAATCAAATGTAAGAGGCCTTTAACAATTCATTAGCCAAACTAGATAAAGTGAATTTTAATGAGCTATTTTGTATAAAAATTTGACTCATCAATGTTCTTATATAATTTTTTTTAGGGTTAAATATTAAATACTTTCTGAGGTTTAGTTGCTTTATTTTTTCCTTCATAGGGTTTGATTTTTATCACAGGAGGTCATTGTGGTTTTGATAATATACTAAATTAGTCCTCTGTCAGTTGATTGTTAGTTGACTTAATATGAATTCACGTGGACCAATCAAATGTTGACACGTGGCATCTACTAATTTTTTTTTATTGTTTTTTTTTTTAAATTAAATAGGTGCCACGTGTCAACATTTGATTGGTCTATGTTGACTTCCGTTAAGTCAACTAACAAAATGACTAATTTAGTCTATTATTAAAACCATAGAGACCTCCTGTAATAAAAAATCAAACTTTAAAGAAAAAAAAAAAAACTAAAGAGGTATTTAGTATTTAACCTTTATTTATTTATTTTTTTTACTCCTAGTGAACACGTGGACAACCTCCCACACAAAAGCCGAACCCAACCCCAAATTCCAAAAACCCTAAAACCCTTCTAAGCCTAAAACCCTACCCCCTAAGCCTCGCAATCTCTACCCCAAACCTTCAATTCCACACACACACACACATCGAATCGAAGCAAATCAATGGAGGTGGAAGAGGAGCAGAGAGAGACGATGACGAGCAACAAAGTGATGTGCCTTTTGACCGACCCAGAGGGAAAGCCTCTGGTAGCACCCATGTACCTTCCCCAAGACGCTGGGCCTCAGCAGCTCCAGCAAATGGTCAATAAGCTTCTCAACAATGTAAGCTTTCTAGCTTTTGTTTTTTGTTTTTGTTTTTGGCTGCTTGTGTTGTGTTCGGTGAGAAAGTGTAGGAAAAGAAAATTGAATTGTTGAACGAAGTCGGAACTTTTTTGTTGATGTTAAATTATCAAGCTTGGAAATTTTTTGTCCTTGAAGTGCTCCGTTTGGTTGTTGAGAAATTGTAGCCGAAGAAAAACATGCTTGTAGCTGAAATTTTGTTTATTTCTAGTGATTTTTTCCCCCAAACTCCAGGCTAATTAGTAAAATGTTATAGTTGTTGCATTTTGCAAATATTATAGAATTGTATGGCCCATTTATGCTAGCATCATCATCTCCCGATTTCAATATCTGGGTACTGTATTCGTGGCAGTTTGTATTGGACTTGTGTGGAACCCATGTGGACTCTTTAAATTATGTAGGTTCTAGGTCTTCACATATTTAGGAAGTTTAGGGACTAACACTGCAGGGGATATGGTCATGGAATTCTGTATGTAATAGGAAGACATTTGATCAGATTATTAGGATTGGTCTTAGCTTATGGAAAAAGCTAATGGGGTCATGCTTGTGCTTTGATGTATTAAATAGCAATGAGTTATTTTACATTTTTTCAGGAGGAGAAGTTGCCGTATACTTTCTATATTTCTGATCTGGAGCTTCTTGTGCCACTTGGCTCTTATTTAGAGAAGAATAAAGGTTAGTCAAATGGAAATGTTAGTTGAAACTTCCCGTTTTGGCTTTTGCAATTGTATTTTCTTTTAACCTTTTTTTTTTTTTTTTTGTTGAATGAGGCATTTGGAGGCTTTCTTGTGGGGATTTGATAGGGGTTGTTTATTCAATAATCATTTTGCATGGACAAATTTGCAGTTTCTGTGGAGAAGGTACTCTCAATAGTTTGTCAACCTCAAGCTGTTTTCCGAATTCGTCCGGTTAATCGTTGTTCAGCTACAATTGCTGGTATGAGATTTTGGGTTTCGCTTGCATGGGCTAATTTTAAATGATTGATGCAATTTTAAGGTCTCTTTCTCTATCTCTCTCTCTCTCATGTTTAAATTCAACTAATAACATTTGTTTGGAAACATCTCCAATTGGGTGTTTGTCATCCTGATCTCAATTTCTGGCTCCTGAAGTGAGCTAATGATATTCAATTTGTGTGGTCAACCTTTCTTAGATTTGAATTTTATACGCAGCATCTGTACCGGCATGCAAATTAGTATCATTTCATTGATTTTGTTATATCTACATCGGTGCAGGTCACACAGAAGCTGTACTTTCAGTTGCCTTTAGTCCTGATGGGCAACATTTGGCAAGTGGTTCAGGTGATACCACTGTCCGACTTTGGGATCTTAATACCCAGACACCTCTATTCACCTGCACAGGTTTGAAATCTAAGACTCTTATCAATTCTTGGACCGTTAAACATACTATTGGTGTCCAAACAACCAAAAGGAAAATGAGTGGGAAAAATAAGTGGGAAAGAGAAAATAGAATAAAATGAAAAACTTAACTTATATAACTTGCTGAAGCTTGAAATATTATATATTAAATATACACAATATTTTTTGATGGATTATTGTAGTCTCTGGAAGTATATAATGCAATTGTTTATTTTAAAGGATATCTTATGTTTATTTTAAAAATCCAACAAAAGCGCAATGTTACAATTTTGAGATTTTTGTATTATAAAAAAAAAAATCTCAAAATTGTAACTTGTGCTCTTATTGGATTTTTACGCTCACTGTTGAATGCTGCGTATTCTTTTAGAATAAAATTCTTTGATCTTTCTTTCTCTTCTGTAGAGCTGGGTTTTCAGTTAATGTAATTTCTAATGGACGGCCACTCTTTATTGTCCTCCTTATATCTATTGTATTAATAGTGAGCCTTCTCCTTATATGCAGGACACAAAAATTGGGTTCTTTGTATTGCTTGGTCACCAGATGGTAAGCATCTCGTAAGTGGGAGCAAGGCTGGAGAACTTCTATGCTGGGACCCTCAAACAGGGAAGCCATCTGGCAATCCACTTACTGTAAAGTCTTTTACTTGAACTATTGATCATTGGTTTTATTCGCACTGGCTGGTTAATTGTTAAACTAATTTTCTTTGAATCACGTGGAGAGCAAGCTCTCCTACTTGGAAGTTTTAGATTCTCTAGTGAGACGGGCCTCATGGTAATTTATTTATACGTTAAATATACCCGGAAGAGCATCTTTATTCCCCTTTTGACCGTGCATGCTTTGTATGTGCTTTTGGAAAGAAAAAAAAAAATACACTTTTTTATAAAAAAAATTTTGGGAAACCAACGGTCAGTGACATTAAGCAACAACTAATGTATCTTCCCCTTTGATCTGTTTATGCTTCCATGTTCTTCAAACGTGTACCTTCTCAATATTCTGTTCTATTGTAAATAACTAATTTTATATGAGTTTGTGAATTCTGAACTTTGATTTTGGTGTAAAACACCTTGTAGTTTATTCAAGAGGGTTTCTAATTGTATAATTGGGTTCTCAAAGTCATTATCTGGCCATTGACCTTCTTTAACAGACCTTGAAGCGTCTAACTCTGCTGCTCAAACATCAGCAGCACTAGGATTGGGATCAACCAGCTGTGCAGTAGGCTGCCTACTGTTTCCTTGATCAGCCATAACCACTAAAATCACTTTAAACAATCCCACTAGCTCTGCTATATGATGTGGTTCATGGCTGCAAAAGGATGACTGGAGCTGATTTGGAGCAGACAGAGGGAAGTAGGAGTAGATGAATAGACAGGAACGTAAGGCAGGGTTGTATAGAATAATTTTTAGGAATAGATATATTTAATCAGCAGAAGATGAGTCACATTAGCCCTGGACCTGAGTTACATAGCTATGTTCTTGGCAGACAACTTGCGTAGCATATAGTTTGTAGTTCCAAGAGCATTCTGTCAAAGTCTAAGAAGACTTGTGGAGTGACATAAATACTTATTCACTGACCTAAATTCAGCTCAAACTAAAAGACTAAATAGCATAACTGTCTCGAAACAAGGCAGGGTATTTTGGGTGTTGGGCATCAAGGTTTCTTGAGGCTTCTTTTGGGTGTTAGGGTCTTTATATGGGTTTTCTTTTTGTGGGATAACGTAGGTTTTCCTATGTATACTTTCTATGTACGCTTTTTTCGATATATACAACATTACTTATCAAAAAAAAAAAAAAAAACTGTCCCAAAACAAGGCTAAATAATAATCTGCCCAGAACTTTCTGAATTTTAAAAGACCATTCTTTTCCACATTTAGTTGGCTGCATCAAATTCCTTCTAAACTTTAACTAGAATGATCCAACTTCTGTGAGATACTATTTAGGTAAAACAAGGAATTCTAAATCGTACCCGTTTGTTTGAGAAACCTTAAATCTCCTTAAAAAAATATAATTATCTTAGAGTTTTTTGACAAATGTTGGTTGTTTGCAGAATGTCATCACTGTTGCTAGTGCTAATTTGTTTGTTTTTACTTAGCTTGTTAAATTAGTGGGCTTACTAATACATTCTCTAGACATTAATATTTGGAATCTACTATGCCCCAGGGTCACAAGAAATGGATTACTGGTATCTCTTGGGAACCAGCACACCTAAATGCTCCATGTCGTCGGTTTGTAAGTGCTAGTAAAGATGGTGATGCACGCATATGGGACATCTCATCAAGGAAAAGTGTTATTTGTCTTAGTGGCCACACACTTGCGGTAACTTGTGTGAAATGGGGTGGTGATGGAGTTATTTATACGGGGTACAATTTTATCTTAAGTTAACTTTTTCCTTAAGTTCTTACAGTTTCGATGCAGTGCTATCAGCATAGCTCTATAATTGAAGACTTCCTTTTTGGTTGACTTGTAAGATCGTATTTACTTAAAAAATACCCATGAAACTTATTTTCCATCTTTTGTACATAATTTTTTATTAGGTTCAGTTGATTAATGACCTTAGTCTTACACACAAGTGCTTCACTGTCTTTTCAGCCTTGAAACAGTGTGACTGCTCTGCCATTTACTTTGTGTATTTTTTGTTTTTTTGTTTGCTGGGAGCAAGTCTGCTTTTAAAGTTGAAAGAAGAGAAAGGACCCGTTTGTTCTTTTTAGAGGGTGCTTTTTGTTTGAAAAAGTGTTCTGATGTGACATAAAGGTGAAAATAGTTTTGAGTGATTTGTGTTTTGGGTTTGTTAATGTTTTTGTTTTTGTTTTGAAAAGAGAACACAAAAGGGAGAAGAAAAGAGTGTTATCAATCAAAGCCAAAATCATTTTGATTCTACTTCTACTTATAGACAATCTTCCTAGAATCAAGTATTATTAAGCTTTGCTGGCCTAAAAGCCATTATCCAAGCTTTAGTGTGCTCTGGATTTATAACTACATCCTCTCAACCATTGCAGCTCTCAGGACTGTACTATCAAAGTTTGGGAAACTACACAAGGGAAGCTAATTAGGGAATTGAAGGTAACTAGATGATTCTTTTAAAGTCACGATTTCCTATGGTTCTATTCCTTCTTTCCTTGGCATTATCAAAATGCTAATTGCTATTGTAAATGTTTTTGTTACATTATTATTATTATTATTATTATTTTCTTTCAAACCCTCTCCAGTTACTAGTTTAGTGTATTTGCATTTCTTTATTAACTATTTAATGTTATCTTTATAGTGTGTGTGGTCAACTTTGTTGTTGCCTGTGGAAGTTCTGACCATATTTTGATAAAATGAAAGCAAATTCTTATTTTTGAAGACATCCTCTTCACATCTCTCCTTTCTTATGGATGGTAAAAAAGAAACAGAACGATTACTTATGTAGAAGTGTTACACTAAAACAATATACTTTTGTCTTCTGATTTTGTTCAAAACAAAACATTCTTTTTCAGATTGTTTTTAAATCCTTCAAAAAATTCACGTAAGTTTGATCTTTGTATGAAGAGATGATTCTAATAGGCAAAAACTGTTAATTCTTTCCTGATTCTATTAATTTCCTTAATTTTATATTGTAATACTTGGAGGTCTTCTTGTATACCTATTTGTTTCTCGGTTTTTAATGGATTTATTACTTGTTAAGAAAGAAATGTTCTTCTTAGACATATTCTGTTATGTCCTAAGAAATACCTAACGTTCAATTTCAATTGAGTGCCCAAAAGTCCCCTTTTGATTCTCTTGTCTCTTTGATATTTGTAATGTCTATCAAATTTGAGATTATATTCTAATTGTACTACAGAAGTGAATGTTTTTCATTGAGCACTATGCAACAATTCCTGTTCTTACTTGGATTATTGGAGAAAATGAAATTATAAAATTTGTTCAAGTATGATGTTTGCCTATGATGGATTTCTTTTGAGTTCTGAACATGGATAACTTGCTTCAATTGTATGGTATATTGTTATTGTTATTGTCTGTTATCGTTACTCATCTGTTGTCGATTGTGTCCTGGTATCCTACCTGTGGAGTCATGATCTTGAAATCCAATTGTTGATGCCATTTGCCTTTTCCTCTACTTTCTCCTTTTTTACGAACTTTTTCTTTGTATATATGATATTTGTTTCAGGGTCATGGGCATTGGGTTAACTCTCTTGCATTGAGTACTGAATATGTTCTTCGCACTGGGGCTTTTGACCATACAGGCAAGCAATTCTCTTCTCCAGAGGAAATGAAGAAGGTAAGTTTCTGTTGGTTGCAAATTAATTTTCGTAGTATCCCTTGCATGTCTTTTTCTGTTTCTTAAAATTTACTCGTTTGCTTTTTGTCACTTACACTGCACATTAATTCATCAAATCTTCGACACCTTTGTCTATGCTGTGATTTGACTTTTAGGTTTCACAACCTGAAATCCTGTGACACTTTAAATTTATCTACTCAAGTCAGTACTGAAAAAATGCAATTCAATTTTTTACCACCTTGACGTAGATTCTTTGGATGTGCATAGATGGGGATTTGTTGTATCTCTCTTGGGTATATTATTTGTCTTCTGCATTTTATTCAGGAACTTAGTTTCTGATCTTTTGTCCTATCGCCTCTCGCCTCTTGTTGTAAATGTTGTTTGGTTCTGTTCTAAGTTGATGAGACTTGTCACATGATGTCTCCCTTCGGTTAAAATTAAGAATCCCCTCTATTGCCATACCGCGTCTTTGTGTACCTTATTTTGGTTAAAGTAACTGAGTAGATAATAAATGTATAGTTTTTGGGTGGTCCCTTGGCAATTATTAGATTAATAGGAATTAGGAATCTCTGAGTTATGTGATTAAAAGTATTTTTCTCTTTTTTTTTTTTTTTTTTTTGTTAGAGCAGAGTTCTGTTTCTGTAAGTCTAAAGAGGGATTTCGGGTATGAAGGCCAATTATAAACAAATCTGGGGTCTTTTGGTGGAGAGCATGGTAAGACTTAAAAAAGAAACAGAAAAAAAAAATTGGGAGGAATTTGCTGGATTAAAGCTATAACCTCTTATGCGTAACCTTTCAGAGCCTTGAGGAATCAGACCTATAAGGGCTCTTGTTATTTTTCTGGCAATTGTGCTCCATTTTTATCACGTGGCTTTTCTTATTGATCACTTCCTTTCGTTCTCTCTTTTTTTTAAAAAAAAAAAAAAAAAATTATTATTGGCCTCCTAATTTTTATGGGCACCTTCAGTATTGTCATGTCATCTCAAGCTGGCACTTGTATGTTGGACTTCTTGCAACCATAGGTTCTTTTGTCATGTTAGACTTGGACTTCATGCATGAATTCTTTCTGTTTTTCTCCATCTTCCTTTTGTTGGAACTAACCTATCAAAAAAAATCTTCCTTTTGTTGGAACTAACTGTTTTTTGTACTTATAAATATAGGTTGCTTTGGAAAGATACAACAAAATGAAAGGCAATGCCCCCGAAAGATTGGTTTCTGGATCTGATGATTTTACTATGTTCCTTTGGGAACCGTTTGTCGACAAACACCCAAAAGCTCGCATGACAGGTCATCAACAGGTACGAATATTTTCTGATGTGATTATCTGTCTTCATTGCAATCTAAACTGTTCATCGTTCTTTGTTTTCTGGAGCCAATATTACTCTTGTTTCCCTAGCTTGTCTTTTGTGCCTGAGAGCTATTGACCAAGAGATGTGGGGAATCTTTTTTTGGCATCAAAGATGCTATATTCACACTTCTTTCTTAGTTCTCATAAGAACATACACCGATTTCTACTACACTAAAAATATCATTGTTCTCAGCTGACTTTAAGTCTTATCCTTATGGCTGGCAGATACTTGAGAAGCCCTCAAAATACTCGTCATGCTTTTTATGTATTTATAAGTAATCAAAATATCATTTAGAAGCGCAAAAAGGTGCACTTAGGTGCATATGAAGTATACAAGAGGGACACTTGACTAGAAAGAAAAAGACGGTAAAAAAAATCATGTCCTTTTCAAGTACCTGAGAAGCCCTCAAAGTACCCTAAACACATACTTAGAGATGGAAAAACAAAGATCAACTGTCTTGTCCTTTCCTGCTGCCTGTGTCTTTAAATATCATGTCGTCCTGTTCTGCAGAAATGCAATTATGAAGGTTAAGTGCATCATAGGCTTGATAATTCTTAGGCAGAAAAATTTCAAATCCTTTTTGTTTCCCACTCTGCAGATCTCCATGTTGTGCCAGTTTTGAATCCTAGAGTCTAACATGAAGTTATTTTTACTTTTATTTTTCATTTTTTTTAACTAGAAGTTATGTATTGTACCCTGGTTTTATTATCTTTATATAGAAGGTTAGCATATTCAATTGCACGAATCTTGCTCTTTAAGCATAGAAGTTGAGGTTTGTACTTGTTGCTTTCCAACAGCTTGTAAATCATGTTTATTTTTCACCTGATGGGCAATGGGTGGCGAGTGCCTCATTTGATAAGTCTGTCAAGTTATGGAGTGGTGCTACAGGGAAATTCATTGCTGCTTTTCGGGGCCATGTTGGGCCTGTTTATCAGATAAGGTTTGAACTGTTCCGTGGTTTATGTAACTCCATTCACTTATATTGAAGCTAATATCTATGTTGCTTGTTGCCCTACAGCTGGTCCGCAGACAGTAGGCTTCTTTTGAGTGGTAGCAAGGACTCCACACTGAAGGTAACTTTTAAAAACAATCACCTTTTCTTCTGATATTTACAGCTCCTGAAATGACTAGGACCCTTTTGTTTCATGTGGTGTTGGAAACGCCATTTCTATGTTAGGCATTATGGGAGAATAGATCTAACCAGGAATATATATATATATACACACATTTTTATCCAATGGTTGATTGGGTTTGCTATGTCAGCATTGTGGGATAAAAATGTGATATGTCATTACTCATATATATATATATGGTACCATTTCTTCACAATTAAAAGACTTATGCACCAAATGGAATAGACCCATGGCAGATGCCTATGCACCACACTAAATTTGTTTGTAATTCAGTTTGTAATCATGAAGATTTTTTTTCTATCCAAATAAATAAATAAGTATCCCTCCCCCTTTAGCCGAGGAATGCTACAATGCATTCTACAAACCATCTCCCCACCATCTCTTCACTTTAACATTTTGATTTTTTCAAAAAGACAAAAAAAAAAGGTTAAGAGAGAAGAGATGGTGAGGAGATGGCTTGTAGAATGCAAAAGAGAATATCCCCCCTTTGGCCCATCTCCATACCTCAACTAAAACCTGCCTGCAGAATTCTAGGCTTTGACCTTGTCCTTTTGCCATGTACATGGTATGACTTTAGAAATGACACAATTTTAGTCTATGCATGAGTATATTTTCAAATTTGACTAGGAATTATATTCGTGTAATTTTAGTCTATGCATGAGTATATTTTCAAATTTGACTAGGAATTATATTTGTGTAAAGCCTTTGCTTTAGAGCATGCATATCTAGATGCTTTGTTGTAATGTGTACCTTGCCATGAATGGACATATCAGTGACATTTGATTGAAATTTGTTAAAATTGTCTAGGTTTGGGATATCCGGACACGGAAGTTGAAACAAGACCTTCCAGGCCATGCAGATGAGGTATGTTCTGTACCCAAAAATAAGGGCGTTTTATAATTTGTTTTTTTTCCTGTTTTATTTGACATTTTGATAACTGCGTTTGGAAAGGTTTATGCTGTTGATTGGAGTCCAGATGGTGAAAAGGTCGCCTCAGGTGGTAAAGATCGAGTATTGAAGTTGTGGATGGGTTAGATTAATTGAGGCCAAATCCATGCTTGAAATGTCAAACAACATGGTTTTTCCACAGCTTTTATAGGCGTGGGATTACTGTTTATATGATATCAGATGCAAGTATATTAAGTGATATGTACTACTGGAGTCAGGAGCTGAAGAATCAGTAACAGGGTGGTTATTGCAGAAAAGCTTTATTGCGTCAGCATTGCGGTTTTTCGCCCACGGGATGTTTCCGCAGATTTGATAGTTTCGACCACAACTCGCCCTGAGGTGCCCGAGGAAGAATATGAAAAGCTAATTTACTTGCCTGGCTTTCCTTGTGGCTTGTCTTAAGAGTGAGAGTACAGAAACCGATTTACTTGTCTAGGTTTGTTTACAGAATTTAATACCTTTCTTAGTTGGTGTTGAAGATACAGTTGAAACTCATGGTGCCCTGAAGCATCAGTTTCATTTTTTGACAATGGCAATTTTCTTGATTTTAATTGGAAAGCAAAAATATATCCTTGTAATTTACTGCTCTTTATTCAGCTTGCCTATTTTCTTGTTTGCTTTGATTTTCTTTTGCATTGGGTATTCACTGATAACCCAAATTGTCAATAACCCGTGTTCTGCTAGAATTGATGTAATTGCTTGTATTTTCTAACAGATGGTAGGAGGAGAGATTGGTTATTCTCTTTGTTCAGGCCAGAATGGCAATCCCCAGTGAACAAGTTTTCCTTCAAACTAATCAGAAAAAAAAATCTCTAATTTATTCTATTAAATTGTTGTTTCTAAAATGCATGTTATTTAATTACATTATTTGAAAGAAGAGATACTCCCTATTTTTCTTATAAGATATTAAATTATTTGAAAAGAAAAGTAGTAAATAATTTATTCTTGCCAAACTGAACAGGTTCATAACAAATTGCATGGCTTCCATTCGAACAACATTATGCAGACAGTATTCATCCCAAAAAAAAAAAAAAAAAAAAAAAAAAAAAAAAACCATTAATCAGACAGTGAGGAAGCCCATTTCCTTCAAGCTTTCAATGGTGTCCCTAAGACACACTTCCGAAGGAATGAAGCTAATACCCAAACTTTTGGCTTTGTCTTGGGAAAACTTGTGTGTTGGCAGCAAAGGCTTGTCATCTTCTAATCTGCCAAAAATGATAACCACATGTGACTCTTTCTGATTGTTGCTCTTGAATATGAGGGCTTTGCCCTTTTTTTTTTTTTTTTTTTTTTTTTTTTGAGGAAAAGTACACTTTACCCCCACCCCCAAAAAGTTTGGAGCGATTTTCATTTCGACCTCTAATGTTTCAATTTTTGTAATGCACCCCCTCAAACTTGCAAATTTTTTTCAATTCGACCAATGTTATCTCAAAATTCTCATATTGCCCCTAATTTTTTAAAAAAAAAACAAATTTTATAACAAGAATTCGGTGGCCATTTTTGCACTCTCAAATTTTTTTTTTTTAATAAAAAATGAAAAAATTATGGGCAATATGAAAATTTTGGAATAATATTGATCGAATTGAAAAAAATTTACAAGTTTGGGGGAGTGTATTGCAAAAATTGAAACATTATAGGTTGAATTGAAAATTGTACCAAACTTTTGGGGAGGGGTAAAGTGTAATTTTTTCTTTTCTTTTTTCTTTTTTACTTTTTTGACTGAAACCCAAATATGAAAACATTGTCCACTGTTTGTCCCTTGGCCTAGCAACCTAGTACGATTAAAGTAATGACTTGGCATTATTATTACCGTATATTCAAAAGGAAATGTTGCCGAGAAATTTGACTGGTTAATAACCATCATTAAAGAAATGAACCAATTGAAGCAATAACACTAAAACTAACCTCGCATATGCATTAATACATGCAAATTGAATTTAGTTGTTACTTAGAGCATGTTTGAGAAATATAGCTTTTAAGTCAAAAAACGCTTTTTGGCAAAAATTTAATTTTTAAGCTTTTGCCAAAAATGCGTTTTGATTATTTTTTGGGTAAAAAAGTCAAAGAAATACTTTTGAATTTTTTTTATCAAATATGCCAGTTTTTGTTTAGCATAGCCTTTTCAAGCTCTCTAAGGCAATCCCAAACAAGCTCTTACTATGAAACCAATAAGGAACATTCAGTATATTGCAAGTAAAAAACTCACTTTTCAGGTAGATGCGCACTTGGGTAATGTTTGTGCAATATCTTGAAAACCTCAGAATAGTGTGTAGTATTTCCAGCTAAACAATATCTGCCACTAGCAGCAGGAGTCTCAAATGCCTGAATATGTGCATGTGCAACATCTCTAACATCAACAAATCTATAAATTCCATCAGGAAATATATGAGTTCCTGCAGCCAGGAAAAAAAGAGAAAAAGTTAACCAATAGCATCACAAGAATCATATGGAATGATGTGGCTGGAAAGTCAGTAAAGTCAGTATATAAGCATTTTGTGTAAAGCATATAGGTTGAATCTCAACCCATATGTTTCAGGTGGAATTAGAGAGGCTGGCACTATGCAGATCAAGGCCAGGTTTTGCAACCACCTTCAAGTGAACTCTAAGTTATAGAGGAACTTTTACATTCCTTGTTATCAGCACCAGAATTCAGTAAAGGCTTCGGTGAAAAGAAAAAGGAACAAGGAAATACCAAAGAAAGCAACTCCTGGTCATACTAAAAGATTTGGAAGTTATGGAAGTCCAAATTTTTAATTGGAACTGCAGAAACCCTAATATGTTACTGCTAAGTCTCATAAAATTCATAAAACCTACATATAAAATAAACAATAAATGCACTTGAATATTAATAACTTTGTTAGAAAGAAACACAATATAGATAATGCTCATTAGTTACAAAAGAGTACCATTCAAAAGCTTCAGAAATACGTCAGTACTAAAAGTAGGAGTTGGCTGTATGACTGGTCCAAGAACAAAGTCTGGGTTTATTACTACCAAGTCAATGCCACACTCTTTAGCAAACTTCCAAGCAGCCTCCTCAGCTAAGGTTTTTGAGAGATGATACCACAGCTGAAAGTAAAATTCATAGCTCACAGAGAAAGCAAGGTAAATTTGAAAAAGCAATAGTAAGAGCTGTTGAACAGCACATATACATACCTTTTCCTCTTTACACATAACTGGATCTGAAAACCAAGTCTCATCGACAACCAAATCAGGTGTCAGAGGTTTTCTGTTGAAAGTGACTGAAGCCATAGAAGATGTTATAATCACTCTCTTGATAGAAGGGACTTTTGCACATGATCTAAGAACATTAACAGTTCCCTTCACTGCTGGATCAATTATTTCTGACTGAACCATGTGACAAAATATGGAAGTAGCTCCCATAAGAATAGATTTATTAAACTAAGCTATCAAAAGCATAATAATATTGGACAAAATTGAATACATGCTATGCTGTTCAACAGTTTTATCAAGCGATAATTGTTTTATGCATTACACAGTAGAACTTCTCCGATGCCTTATGTGCGTGATTTCTATAAACAATCTAGCATTGACTCACATAACTTAAAAGCCTAGGAGCACTACATTCAAGGATTGCTGGTTCCAGCAATGTTGAGAAAACACAAAAATTCTCTTTCTTTGAGCTACGGTGAGAAAGAAAAACTGATCAGATTTTGTAAAGCCTCGACATATGACATATGTATCCTTCCTAGAAGCAGCACAGCAGCATACTGGTATAGGTGGTTTTTGTTGTTTTAATTGGTGTGTAGTTGCATTTTGGTGGGATTTTGAAGCTTGTTTCAAAGTCTGTTTTCTGCTGTTTTTGCAGATTTGTAAAGTGCTGTTTTTGCAGATTTGTAAAGTGCTGTTTTTGCAGATTTGTAAAGTGTTCAGTTTGTTTGTATAAAATGATCTCTTTCATCCAAAAAAATAATTAGATATTGCTAAAACAAGGGGGGCTGGCATGAGATCCCTTAAGTTGTTTTAAATCATTAAATACAAACAAGCATTGACCATATTTGCAGCAAAAATTAGAACAATGTGTAAGCGATACAATGCATAGGCAATAAAAATAATATCATGGGGTGAACCTGTGGGTCATTAGCCACCAAATAAACTGGGGATGCTATATGAAAAACGCCTTGGCATCCATCAACTACAGAATCAAAACATCCTTCTTCCAGTAAATTTGCTTTGAATAGCTTAAGTCTTTCTTTAGCTCCATCAAGTGCAAGTAAACACTCTGTTTTCTTTCCATCATCTGTGGAATATATTTGCAGAAAAATTTCCATTGGAATGATGAGAAAAAAAAAAAAAAAAGCATAAGAAATAACAACTTACTACAGATGAGACAGTTTGGTTGGATTCCTTGCACACTCATAGCAAAAATTGGTGTCAAAGCTAGCAAATTTATTTGAAGGATTCACTACAGCTCATATATTTATCATTGTTTCCAAGGATTCACGGTTCACTAATCAAAACCACATCAATATATATATATATATATATATATATATATATATATATATATATATATATATATATATAGCTCATATCTCAAAAGCAAGGAACACTGAAACCCAGAATTTATATTACGCTAAAACATTGCCTGACACAATCAAAAAAAGAAAAAAGAAAAAGACGATGAGACACAAAATAGAGAGAGACAGGACAGCACTGACTTGGGTCACGAAGTGTAGCTTTGACAGTATACCCACGTTGAAGAAGGAGCTTCACCACCCATGAAGCTATGTAGCCTGAAGCTCCAGTCACGCACACTACCTTCTCTGCTCCACTCATCCTCTCTCTCTCTTTCTCCCTCTCTGTCTCTCTGCTTAACTCTCTGGCAATTAGAGCGGTTGACTTTTTATTTTTTAATTTAAATTTTTTTTAAGAATGTTAGCTTACAAAATGTTTATAAAAATAATTCTTACAAAGTAACATGGTAGAACATGGGAGATGAATTCAAATTTTAAAAAATTCACTTTGTAAGTGTTTGTTTTGTAAGAAGTTTTGTAAGCTTAGCATTTTATTTTTTTTTGGAAAGATAAATTTTATTAATAAAAGTTAAGATTACAAAAGATAGGAAAAAGAAAAATGAAAATACAAAATAAGGATTCAAATAAAAACGTAAGCCCATTACATATAATACGTAATTCAATTTTGCCTTTGCCTTGGGTCTTGAATGTGCAACACTCCCACTCAAAAGCTAAATATGAACGTGATCCACATCCCCTCTCACTTACTTATACTATTGAAAATGATTCTGAAAAATATTATTGTCTAATTTATGAAAAATAAAAAAAATTCAAACCCTTAGTTTTATTACCGTGTAAAATGCAACATTGTTGTTTATACTCAATGCGTAATTGGGAGGTTTTTGTTGAAGTTGTGGATGGGCTAGTTTAACTGAGGCCAAATACATGCTTCTTTTTCTTTTCCTAAGCAAAAAGGTAGATGGAGTGAACCAATTGTAGCTATTCTACTTGAACATGACCATTGTAGCACTTATCCACCGGGAGTCGCACATGAGAAGCTTAAAGGTAAAAACTGCAAGCGCTCTCTTAAATCTGACTCAGTCTTAGCCCACCGGCCATCAAATAAATGCTTGAAATGTCAAACAACATGGTTTTTCTGCAGCTTTTATAGGAGTGGGACTATTGTTTACATTATATCAGATGCCAAGTTATTTAAGCGACATGTACTATTGGAGTCAGGAACTGAAGAATCAGTAACAAGGGTGGTTATTGCAGAAAAGCTTCATTGGGAGGTGGGTCATTTGGGAAGCACAAGATGGATTGACAGTTTTCATTATTCAAAACACCTGAGGACTAGCAAACCCTACCCAAAATGAAGCTCAGAATGGACCTAGTGGTATTAGAAGGTTTAGGACCTATGGTGATGAGAAAATCAAATGGAAAATAGTTTGGTTACTCTGAGCTTGAGGGAGCCAAAGCCCCTAAATTTCATACTCAGATGAAATATGCTAAAGAAATTGTACAATACCTTTTGTTCAAGATTTTCTGAACCAAACACCACATACAACTGATAAAAGTAATTACCTTTCGTTCAAGATTCTCCGAATCAAAAACCACATATCCCTAGTTTTCTCCTAAGAGATTACATTATTTGAAAGAACAGATACTCCCAATTTTTTCTCTTAAGAGATTACAATATTGGAAAGGAAAGATACCAAATATTTTATTCTTGCCAAACTGAACAGGTTGATAACAATTTGCGTGGGGTTCCCTTTTAGCAACATTATTCAGACAGTGAGGAAGCCCTTTTCCTTCAAGCTTTCAACAGTGTCCCCAAGAGTCACTTCCAAAGGAGTGAAGCTAATACCCAAACTTTTGGCTTTGTCTTGGGAAACCTTGTGGACCGGCAGCAAAGGCTTGTCATCTTCAAATCTGCCAAAATTGATAAACATATATATGTGACTCTTTTCAATATTTTTTATGAATGTAAACAATGATTTTGGTTGATAAATGCAAATTCTTAACTAAACTGATCATTTTGTAAGACGCAACATCTATGTACTCACTTTTCAGGTAGATGCAAACTTGGGTAAAGTTTGTGCAATATCTTCAGAACCTCTGAATAGTGTGCAACTCTTTCAACTAAACAATATCTGCCACTAGCAGCAGGAATCTCAAATGCCTGAATATGTGCATGTGCAACGTCTCTAACATCAACACATCTATAAATTCCACCAGGAAATGCTGGGTTTCCTGCAGCCAGGAAAAAAGGAAAAAAAGAAGAAGAAGAAACAGAAAAGGTTAACTGATAGTATATCACAAGAATCATACGGAATGATGTGGCTGGAAGGTCAGTAAATTTCTGAAGGCAAATAGAGTTAAACGCAAATTTCTACAGGCAACTCCTGGTCATACTAAAAGATCTGGAAGTTATGGAAGTCCAAATTTTTAATTGGAACTGCAGAAACCCTAGTATGTTGCTGCTAAGTCTCATAAAATTCATAAAACCTACATATAAAATAAACAATAAATGCACTTGAATATTAATAACTTTTGTAGAAAGAAACACGATACAGATAATGCTCATTAGTTACAAAAGAGTACCATTCAAAAGCTTCAGAAATACGTCAGTACTAAAAGTAGGAGTTGGCTGTATGACTGGACCAAGAACAAAGCCTGGGTTTATTACTACCAAGTCAATGCCACACTCTTCAGCAAACTTCCAAGCAGCCTCCTCAGCTAAGGTTTTTGAGAGATGATACCAGCGCTGAAAATAAAATCAAAGCTAGCTAGAACGATTACATCTGAAAATATTTGGCAGAGTATGATTACAAGAAAAAGCAAAAGAGAAATGCTATACTTACCAAATTTTCTCCCCAAAATTGCTTCTCATATAATGTGTCACCATCCCATGAGATGATGACACAATTCGCAAAATAATAGATCTGATGGGATGATGACACATCATTTGAGAACCAACTTTTGTAGGAAAAATTTGGTAAATGTAGCATTTTCCAAAGCAAAAGAATCTAGAAGCTGACATGGATATGCTCACAGAGAAAGCTAGGTAATAACAAAGACAATTTGGATAAAAGAAAAAGTATGGCTCACATTGTGCTGCTATTCTCTGACATTTCCTCTTCACTAAAAATATAACACTCTAGTTCTTTCATTACCAGTATCTTCATATCAACAGTATATAAGAGTCCAAATAAAGATAAACTTGAAAAGGCGATATTAAGAGCTATCGAATAGCACATATACATACCTTCTCCTCTTTACATATAACTGGATCCGAAAACCAAGTCTCATCCACAACAACATCAGGGGTCAAAGGTTTTCCGTTGAACATAACTGAAGTCATAGAAGATGTTATAATCACTCTCTTGATAGAAGGAACTTTTGAACATGATCTAAGAACGTTAAGAGTTCCCTTCACTGCTGGATCAATTATTTCTGACTGAACCATGAGACAAAATGTGGAAGTAGCTCCCACAAGAATAGATTTATTAAACTAAGCTATCAAAAGCATAGATTTATTAAACTAAGCTATCAAAAGCTATTGGACAATTGAATACATGCTATTCAACAGTTTTATCAAGCAATAATTGCGTTATGCATTACAAGGTGAAACTTCTCCGATGTCTTATGTGTATCATTTTCATAAACCTAGGCTACCTAGTGTTGACTAATGAGTAAGGCTAGAAACCACATTTTTATCTCACAACTATCCTACAATGCTAATGTGGCAACCAACTCTTAGATCAGTCTTTGTTAAAATAAAAAATAAGAAAATCCCATGGTTGATTGGACTGCCACATTAGCAGTGTGGGATAGTTGTTGGCAAAAAATGTAGTTTCTAGCATTTCTCTGAACTTTCATAACTTAAAACCTAGGAGTACTACATTCAATGATTGTTGATAACAAAGTTGAGAAAATGCAATTGCAGATTGACAAAGTTGTGAAGATGAAACTTTCTCTTCATTTAAGCTACGGTGAGAAATAAAAATTGATCAGATTTTGTAAAAGCCTTGACAATTGTATCCTTCCTAGGAGTAGAGATTCCCTCTGGAAAATAGAGGCAGTTCATTGCCATTGTTTGAGGTAGAACCTGTCTCTAAAAAGTTTTTTTTTTTTTCTTTGGGGAAGCCTTGGGGGGGGGGAGGGTGGGGGCTGAGTATTTTAGGGGGGCTGTTTTAAATCACTAAATACAAACAAGCATTCACCAAATTTGCAGCAAAAATTAGAACATTGTATCCCTTACACATTGCATAGGCAATAAAAATAATGTCATGGGGTGAACCTGTGGGTCATCATTGGCCATGGAAAAAACAGGGGATGCTATATGAAAGACGCCTTGGCATCCATCAACTACAGGATCAAAACATCCTTCTTCCAATAAACTTGCTTTGAATAACTGAAGTCTTTCTTTAGCTCCATCAAGTGCAAGTAAACACTCTGTTTTCTTTGGATCATCTGTGGAATATATTTGCAGAAATTTCAATTGGAATGCTAAATTTGTTAGTATCAAGCTTTGAATGAAAAATAATAATAATTAAGAGTAAGGAATAACAACAACACACTACATATGAAATACTATTGTGAACAGACTAGGTAAATCTACCGTTACATCCTATACAAGATTAGCCATGCTAGAGTGATCTTTTTTAGGTGCACTTGGGAGTTTGTTTATATGCCTGATCCTCCCACCTTCTCCTTCTCCGATTTACTAAAAAAAATAAAAACAAAAACAAAATTAAAAATAACACGCATGTACTTTTAGTACAAACATAGGTTGGTTTAATACTTGGTTTCCACTTTTTGGTTACAAAATGGAATCCAAACAACTAGTTTCAGGACAAAAATTTTCTCCAACCCAGTTTATTAAATTGGCATTAATCCTTAGAACAAGATACACATTTTCTAAGGACAAATGCCACATTAATAGACTGAGTTGGTAAAAATTTTCGAGGAAAATTGTCTATAGTTTTTAGTATAGTGATACTCATTTTTCTATTCTAAAAAACCTTGTTCAACGTTGGGGGTAAAGTTCTTCTAAAATACGATTGAACCAAACCGATCGGTCTAAAATTTCAAAATAACTAGTTTGTGTCGTATATATAAGAGGACTAGCAGCAGCTTCCCTAAATATAGGAAAAACTACTAAGAAATCACCTTAATTAGACTCCCTTAGTGTTTCCTAAACCAAAGGAATACCAAGGAAAGCAAAAGTGCTACCCTAGATTTAGGGTTGCACTTTTCGTTCTCTTAATATTATTTTAATATAAAAAAACTTTTTCTTTCTTCTAGTATTTATTTGAAAAAATATTTAAATAGTTTATCTTTCCTTTCTCTTTCCCCTATCATTTAATTTTTTAAAAAAAAATATTTAAATGATGTAAGAAAAGGATAAGGGAAGCTATAGCTTGGTTCCCTATATTTAAGAAAAAACCAAGGAAAGCTCCTACCTACTAGTGCTCTCACACTCGTAGCAAAAACTGGTGTCAAAGCTAGAAAATTTATTTGATGGATTTTTTTAACTCATATATTTATCATTCTTTCCAAGGATTGACAGTTCATTAATCAGAAACCACATCAATATGTTATATATAGCTCATCTCAAAAGCAAAGAACCTTAATGCTAACAAAAAAACATGAAAATTTATATGGGAATTTCAGAGTAGAACCCATAATTTATATTACGCTAAAACATTGCCTGACACAATCAAAAAAGTTTTTTTTTTGTTTTTTTATAAAAAAAAATAAGACGATGAGACACAAAATAGAGAGAGACAGCACTGACTTGGATCACGAAGTGTAGCTTTGACAGTATACCCACGTTGAAGAAGGATCTTCACCACCCATGAAGCTATGTAGCCTGAAGCTCCAGTCACGCACACCACCTTCTCTGCTCCACTCATCCTCTCTCTCTCTCTCTCTCTCTCTCTCTCTCTCTGCTTGACTTTATAGCAGTTAACGCTTTTCTCCTACTTTGAATTATATTTTACATGTTCATTTTTATGTACATCTTTATTGACTTATTGTTGGCGTGCATCCTTTTCAACCTTAAAACGTCTGCATATGGACCTAAACACCACTTGTGGCATGGAATTTTCATACTTTGAGTGCTTCCTATTGTTTTCTTGGGATCGGGAAGTTGGATATGCTTGTCAGTTGCTATCTGTGTTCGCCATCAATGTGTATTTTCTTACAATGACACAATCAAGATATGGATTCTCTCTCTCTCGCTCTCTCTCTCTCTCTATCTCTCTCTCTCTGCTTAGCTTCGTTTGTAAATAATTTTGTAGTAAAAGTCGTACTATGCCAAACACTATTCAACACATTAAAAAAAATGGACTAATAAAAAATTGGGCTGACAGCAAAATTAATATTTTTTTACGAGGAAAAAAAAAAAAAAAAGAGTAGATATGGCATATGCATAATGCATCGTCCTCTTTTCGCTGTGGTGACATAAATAATTGCTATCCTTTAAGCGAAGTACGTCGGCACATCAATTTGAAAGCTCCCTATCAACGACTCCATATCATGCACGGCATACTTTCTAAATTAATTCGTAGTAGGTAGATTGAATTCACACTGGCAACCACAGGGGTGGTGACCAGCGTGGGCAGCAGGTATTATGGCTTGTTAAAAAGGAAAAACAACAACAACAGGGGAGGAGACTAGAATAGTGAGCCCATTGAGAGTAATAATATAAAGAAGATAATTAACTAAATTTGAAAACAATGAATTTAAGTGTATTTTATTTTCCTTTTCGATTTATTTATTTATTTATTTTTGATTTGATTGATTGCATAACATTGACCAAATTCGGTTAGTGAAATATTTAGTTTAGTATATACGCCAAATTCGGTCTTCCGGCTTGTCCAAATCAAAGGCTATTGGAGAAGCTTTCATACGCCTTAGTTATGATAGGATATTTTATAAAAATATTTTTAAAATAGATATTAAATATTATTTTCAGGTCAAATAATTGAGATTTCTTTTGTTCAATATTCCTTATTATTTTATAGAATTGAGAAACGTTGATTTAGAAAGAAAAAAATAATAATAAAAGAAAGAAAGAGGAAATAAAAAATACACAAGGATAGTCAGAATTCTAGACGGCCTCCAATTTCAAAAGCTGGTTCACATACACGTAAGAGTCCAAGTCAGCCATAGGCAGCTTTGTTCGAAGCAGTCTCCGGAGGCAGTCCTTACCCACTCCAACGACCAGCCACCCTATTACCTCATCCATGCCATCTCAGTCCTCTAACCCCTCACTTCCACTCCTCTCTAATGCCCCCAATCGTCGTTACCTTCCGATGACACCTCCCCCAGTACCCATTGGGAGTGGTTTCGGCCGCCCCCATCTGGCCGGATGAGCCACCCCCAAATGGCCAAGGAAGCCACCCCCAATTTTTTTTTATTTTTTTATTTTTTATTTTTTATTTTTTTCAAAAATACATTTTAAAAAAAAATTTAAAAATTAAGTAGGTGCCACGTGTCAACATTTGATTGGTTCACGTGGAATTCCGTTAAGTCAACTAAAGGTCAATTGACGGAGGATTAACTTAGTCTATTATCAAAACCACAAGGACCTCCTGTGATAAAAATGAAATCTTAAGGGGGAAAAAAAAATAAAGTAATGAAACCCCAAAAACTAATTTAGTATTTAACTCTAAAAGTAATTACCTTTTGTTCAAGATTCCCCGAACCAAACACCACAAAATACTTGTAAAAGTGTTTAGGAAAAATATTCCTAGTTTCCTCCTAAGAGATTACATTATTTGAGAGAGATACTCCCAAATGTATCTCTCAAGAGATTACATCATTTGAAAGGAAAGATATCAAGTATTTTATTCTTGCCAAACTGAATTGAACAGGTTGATAACAATTTGCGTGGGTTCCCTTTTAACAACATTATTCAGACAGTGAGGAAGCCCTTTTCCTTCAAGCTTTCAATAGTGTCCCCAAGAGTCACTTCCAAAGGAATGAAGCTAATACCCAAACTTTTGGCTTTGTCTTGGGAAACCTTGTAGAGCGGCAGCAAAGGCTTGTCATCTTCAAATCTGCCAAAAATGATAAACACATGCGACTCTTTTTCGATATTTTTAATGAATGTAAACAGTGACTTTGGTTGATAAATGCAAATTCTTGACTAAATTGATCAAATACTCCACAACAATGTACTCTACTTGCATGTAGGTGCATATGCCAAAAGTTGATAGCACACTGTCAATTCTATGATAAACTGCGTCCATCTTTCAACACCTGTCCCTCTCTCGGCCCCCCACCCCCGCTGGCCGCCCGCCCGCCTCTCTCTCTCTCTCATCAACATGACCACATATCAATTTCTAGTAGAAGATAGAACATTTAATTAAAAGAAGCTTGATAATGAAGTCAAAAGAGCAGGGATAACGAATCTAGTTGGATTTTATTCCTCTCTTTTTCACTTTTTGCTGCTAGGCTAATGCATGTCTTTCAGGCAATACACAATGAAAAGCTTACCTAAAATTTAGATAAGTCTATTGATGAAAATATTGATACAAAGTCTTGAAATGCAAATAATATGCTCACACTGTTCTCCTAGTTTCCAATAATCATATCAGCATAGTATTTCTTTATGAATAACCATACTGAAAAATCAAGTCGGAGCCTCACAACCTATCCTTGGGCTGACTTAGCTACAAGAATACTTCTTTGCCAGTCAGCACCATCCATGGCAAATTCATGATGAGCCAGGGACTAATGCATCCAATTTGCCTTCCATTACCTTCTTCACCTCAATGAATCTTGTAGATCTGGTTACCTTTTCAGATTGTAGAAGCCTATAGGATGATTGTCTCTCTTGTATACTTTTCGTACACGAGGGGTTTGCCCTTTTCTATCAAAAAAATTATTATTCATCAACAAATTTGTTTCAACATATAACATTTTTCCATGTAAAATCGGAAAATGTTATTACTTTTCCATTTTTTGACTGAAACCCTAGTATGAAAACATTTTCAGCTATTTGGTTCACACTTGTAAACCGATACTACCGGTGAGTTAGCAGTTTTTCTATATGATACCAAGATCCAAGTTTCCAGCTTACCTGTCCCTTGGCCTAGCTAGCAAATTAGTATGGTTATAGTCATGACTTAGCATTATTACTGTATCTTTAAAAGAAAATGTTGCCAGAGGAATTTGACCGTCTAAGAAAGTTGGATGTAAAATAACCATCATTAAAGAAATGAACCAATCGAAGCAATTACACGAAAACTAGCCTTGCATATGCAGCAATACATGCAAATTGAATTCAGTTGCTACTTACTATGGAACCAATCAGGAACATTCAGTATATTGCAAGTAAATAACTCACTTTTCAGGTAGATGCAAACTTGGGTAAAGTTTGTGTAATATCTTGAAAAACTCAGAATGGTGTGCAATTCTTTCAACCAAACAATATCTGCCACTAGCAGCAGGAGTCTCAAATGCCTGAACATGTGCATGTGCAACGTCTCTAACATCAACATATCTATAAATTCCACCAGGAAATGTTGGAGTTCCTGGTGCCAGGAAAAAAGAGAAAAAAAAAAGAAGAAGAAAGAGAAAAGGTTAACTAATAGTATATCACAAGAATCATAAGGAATGATGTGGCTGGAAGGTCGGTAAATTTCTACAGGCAAATACACTTAAACACAAATTTCTACAGGCAACTCCTGGTCATACTAAAAGATGGAAGACAGAATACAGATAATGCTCATTAGTTACAAAAGAGTACCATTCATAAGCTTCAGAAATTCGTCAATACTATAAGTAGGAGTTGGCTGTATGACTGGACCAATAACGAAGCCTGGGTTTATTACTACCAAGTCAATGCCACACTCTACAGCAAACTTCCAAGCAGCCTCCTCAGCTAAGGTTTTTGAGAGATGATACCAGCGCCAAAAATAAAATTCATAGCTAGCTACAACAATTACATCTGAAAATATTTGGCAGAGTGTGATTACAAGAAAAAGTAAAAAGAACCTAGAAGCCAAATGCTCACAGAGAAAGCAAGGTAAACTTGAAAAAGCAATACTAAGAACTAATGAATAGCACATATACATACCTTTTCCTCTTTACACATAACTGGATCTGAAACCAAGTCTCATCCATAACGACATCTGGGGTCAGAGGTTTTCTGTTGAACGAAACTGAAGCCATAGAAGATGTTATAATCACTCTCTTGATAGAAGGAACTTGAAGCCATAGAAGATGTTATAATCACTCTCTTGATAGAAGGAACTTTTGCACATGATCTAAGAACGTTAAGAGTTCCCTTCACTGCTGGATCAATTATTTCTGACTGAACCATGAGACCAAATGAGGAAGTAGCTCACATAAGAGTAGATTTTTTTAAAACTAAGCTATCAAATTTTTTGACAAATTCAATACATGCTATTCAACAGTTTTATCAAGCAGTAATTGTTTTATGCATTACTTTTCTGATGTCTTATGTGCACGATTTCTATAAACAATCTTGCATTAACTTACATAACTTAAGACCTAGGAGTACTACATTCAAGGATTGGTGGTTGTAGCAATGTTGAGAAAACACGAAATATTCTCTTCCTTTAAGCTACAGCGAGAAAAAAAAAAATGGCAAGTAATCGATAAGTATCATTAAAAGCGTAAAGTGTTTCTAAGTATACTGAAAGTCTATAAAAGGAAACACCGAACTAGAAGAAGCAAAAGAGCAAGAAAAACGCTATAACTAATTGAGAAAGGAGATACATAAGCAGCTGTCTACGGATATAAAGTTTAAAAGAATAAAAGATAATATATCTTATATCGTCTTTTCAGGGTCCTAAAATTTCTGTCATGACACATGATCAAAGCAATAATTACATGTTGCTAAAACAAGGCAGATGGCATGAGAAATCCTTTAATTTGTTTTAAATCATTAAATACAAACGAGCATTGAACATATTTGCAGCAAAAATTAGAACATTGTATCGCTTACACATTGCATAGGCAATAAAAATAATATCATGAGGTGAACCTGTGGGTCATTTGCCATGACAAAAACCGGGGATGCTAGATGAAAAACGCCTTGGCATCCATCAACTACAGAATCAAAACATCCTTCTTCCAGTAAATTTGCTTTGAATAACTTAAGTCTTTCTTTAGCTCCATCAAGTGCGAGTAAACACTCTGTTTTCTTTACATCATCTGTGGAATATATTTGCTGAAATTTCAATTGGAATGCTAAATTTATTAGTATCAAGCATTGAATGATAAATAAACATGAGAGAAAAAAGAAAATAAAGGGCAAGGAATAACAACACACTACAGATGAAACACTATTGTGAACAAAGCAGGTAAATCTAATGTTACATCCTATACAAGATTAGCCATAGAGTGACAGAAGGCTGTCATTCTTGTTCATCCAGTTGATGTCCCACCTACTGTGTGTGCTTACCACAATGTTTTTTAGAATAAAGTAAGCCAATCCCATTAAGAAGCCTAGAGGGGTGAAACTCAAGTACACGAGAAGTATACAAGAAAAACACCCAATTAAGAAAAAAAAAATAACACATACAAAGAAATTATAAGAAATTGGAGAAACAACAATAGTTGTAAGCAGCCATCCAAATGTAAAAGAGATTTGAACATAATGGTTTTTTTTCAAAAATAAAAAATAAAAAATAAAAGAAAAAAGCATAGGGCACCCAAGAACGCAGAAAGTATAAGCATAGGGCATCCCAAGTATGCAGAAGGTATACAACACGAGACACCTAGCTAGTCATTTATTGATATACTAAATAATCATAAAACACTTAAAACTATCCCTAGATCAGAGTAGTCTTTTTGAGGTGCACTTACGAGTTTGCTTTTATGCCGGATCCTCCCACCCTCACCTTCTAAGATTTACATAAAAAACAAAAAACAAAAATAAGATTAAAAATGATACGTGTGTACTTTTGGTACAAACATAGGTTGGTTTAACACTTGGTTTCCACTTTTAGGTTACGAATTGGAATCCAAACCACTAGTTTCACGACTAGTTTATTAAAGCGACATTTATCCTTAGAACAAGATACACATGCTCTAAGAACAGATGTCAGATTAATAGACTTAGCTGGTGAAATTTTGAAGGAAAGCTGTCAACAATTTAGAGTATAGTGATTCTCCTTTTCCATTCTAAGAAACCTCATTCAACGTTTTAGGGTAACCTTCTTCTAAAATATGACTGAACCAAACCGATCGGTCTAAAACTTCAAAATAACCAGTTTGTGCAGTATTTATAACAGTTTGGTTGGATTCCTTGCACACTCCTAGCAAAAATTGGTGTCAAAGCTAGCAAATTTAGTTTGTTGGGGGATAAAACCCATCATGGTCCCACTCAAGCAATATCATTCAAATAAGCTGCTAAAGTGTAACAACTATATCTATCAAAATCCCATGAGGAATACAAATCCCAAGATTTATGGAACTGGTATCAGCATGAGATACTATAAAAAACCCTATAAATGAAACTCAAGGCATCAGTTAAAGGGGACTAGTCTCCAAAAAATCCTAACTCATTGCTTTATTTTTACTCTACTTACTCATCTCACAAATAAACTTGGACTTACGTGGACTCCACATAAGTCAATGATGGACCCCACAAATCTAATGGTTGATCTATTAAATTTGTAAGAGAATATGAGAGAAATATATACAAAATATTGACACCAATCATTCTTAATAAAATATATTAATTTAAGCATCGGAGTGTATTCAGTTTGCTAATCAAAACTACGTCAATAGATTATATATAGTTCATCTCAAAAGCAAAGAACCTTAATGCTAATAAAAATCACAATAAATTTATGTGAGAATTTCATAGTAGACACAAAATAGAGAGAGACAGGACAGCTAGCACTGACTTGGGTCACGAAGTGTAGCTTTGACAGTATACCCACGTTGAAGAAGGATCTTCACCACCCATGAAGCTATGAATCCTGAAGCTCCAGTCACGCACACCACCTTCTCTGCTCCACTCATCCTCTCCGAGTCTCTGCTTAGCTTCGTTTGTAAATAATTTTATAGTAAAAGTACACTATTCAACACATTAAAAAAATGGACACATACAAAATTGGCCTGACCCAAAAATTAATATTTTTTAACGAGAAAAAAACAAAAACAAAAAAAAAAGTAGATATGCATTGTCCTCTTTCTGTTGTGGTGACATAAATAATTGATGTCCTTTGAGCTAAATATGTAGCCACCCTTCCCATGAAACATCAATTTGAAAGCTCCCTATCAACGACTCCACATCTCTTTTTAAATATAGAAAAAATGGGAAATTATCATTCCCCCCTATGAACTACTACGTGATGACCATTTCCCCCATCAACTACCAACTTTACATTACGATCCCATCAAACTATCATTTTGCTATCAAAACTCCCATTCCGTCATCAAGGCCGTTAAGTCGAACGGTCAACCGTACTATTCACGACACTGTTCATGACATTGTTCACAGCGTAAATACTGTTCACGACACTGTTCACAGGGTTGACCGTCTGACTTAACAACCTTGCCTGATGGAATGGGGGTTTTGTTAATAAAATGGTAGTTTGATAAGATCGTAATGTAAAGTTGGTAGTTGATGGGAGGAAATTGTCATCGCGAGGTATAGTTAATGGGGGAAAGGATAATTTCCCCTAGAAAAAATTTCCAAAAAGTTATATGCATCAAATACCCTAATCCTTCCATAAATATTGAGTAGACTATAGTGTTAACCGATGGTAAGTAGGTAGGAAATTTGCATTTTGTAAAAAAAAAATGATCAAAAAGATATCGTGAAGTGTGTTTGAATAGAAAAGTAAAAAATAATTTCTAAAATAACGTGTCAAAAATGCATGTTATTTTCACATGCATTTAATGCATTTTAGAATATGTGCACTTTTACAAAGAAATTCCCTTATATGATCATATGATTTTTTTCTTTTTCTTTTTGAAGTCAGAATCTTACCATATGCCATAAGGGAGGTGAGCAATTTGAGAATCACAAGTTGGATTGACAGATTTCATTACTCAAAACACCTCAGGACTAGCAAACCCTACCCAAAATGAAGCTCAGAATGATGAAAAACATATAGTGAATACAATGTTTCTTTGTGTAATGGGCCTAATGGTATTAGAAGGTTTAGGACCTATGGTGATGAGAAAATCAAATAGAAAATAGATTGGTTACTTTGAGCTAGAGGGAGCCTAAACCTCCAAAATTTCATACTAAGATCAAATATCTTGAAAAAAATTGTACAATACCTTTTGTTCAAGATTCCCCGAACTAAACACTACGTACAACTGGTAAAAGTAATTACCTTTTGTTCAAGATTCTCCAAACCAAACACCACATACAACTGGTAAAAGTAATTACCTTTTGTTCAAGATTCTCCAAACCAAACACCACATACAACTGGTAAAAGTAATTACCTTTTGTTCAAGATTCCCCAAACCAAACACCACAAACAATTGGTAAAAGTAATTAGGAAAAATACCCCTAGTTTTCTCCTAAGAGATTACATTATTTGAAAGAAAAGATACTCCCAAATGTTTCACTCGAGATTACATTATTTGGAAGGAAAGATACCAAATATTTTATTCTTGCCAAACTGAACAGGTTGATAACAATTTGCGTGGGTTCCCTTTTAATAACATTCAGACAGTGAGGAAGCCTTTTTCCTTCATGCTTTCAATAGTGTCCCCAAGAGTCACTTCCAAAGGAGTGAAGCTAATACCCAAACTTTTGGCTTTCTCATGGGAAACCTTGTAGAGCGGCAGCAAAGGCTTGTCATCTTCAAATCTGCCAAAAATGATAAACACATGTGACTATTTTTCGATATTTTTAATGAATGTAAACAATGACTTTGGTTGATAAATGCAAATTCTTGACTAAACTGATCAAAAACTCCACAACAATGTACTCTACTTGCATGTAAGTGCATATGCCAAAAGTTGATAGCACCCTGTCAATTCTATGATAAACTACGTCCATCTTTCAACACCCGTCCCTCTCTCCTCCCCGCCTGTCGCCCGCCCGCCTCTCTTTCTCTCTCTCTCTCATCAGCATCACCACATAGCATTTTATAGTAGAAGTTAGAACATTTAATTAAAAGAAGCTTGATAATGAAGTCAAAAAAGCAGGCATAACGAGTCTAGTTGGATTTTATTCCTCTTTTTTCACTTTTTGCTGCTAGGCTAATGCATGTCTTTCAGGCAATACACAATAAAAAGCTTACCGAAAATTTAGATGAGCCTATTGATGAAAATATTGATGGATTATATCACCAGATAAAACAAGGAAAACCAAAGTTTCTTTTTCCCTGAAAGTTTCTCTTTGAAAACCTCATTATTGGATGGCAGGTTATGATGGCTCATTCACATAACTTCCAGGCTTTAGCAAGGAAATCAAAGTTGCATCCAAGTTGGATCCAAAATGTGGAAGGAAAATTTAAGAATTTTGAAATACTTTTGGTATTCTAACAAACTGGTATCTTTATCTCACACATCATGAGATTTTATTATTATTTTTTATTTTCTTTAGTTAAAAAATGCACAATTGTTTACCAAGTTACAGAAAGTCTTCAAATGCAAATAATATGCTCACACTATTCTCCTAGTTTCCAATAATCATATCAGCATAATATTTCTTTATGAATAACCAAACTGAAAAATCAAGTCGGAGCCACACAACCTATCCTTGGGCTGGCTTAGCTACAAGAATAATTCTTTGCCAGTCAGCACCATCCATGGCAAATTTATGTAGAGCCAGGGACTAATGCATCCAATGTTGCCTTCCATTACCTTCTTCTCCTCATCAAATCTTGTAGATCTAGTTAATTTTTTTAGATTGTAGAAGCCTATAGGATGATTGTCTCTCTTGTATACTTTTCGAGTATGAGGGCTTTGCCCTTTACTTTCAAAAAAATTATTATTCGTCAACAACGTAAAACATTTTTCCATGTAAAATCAGAAAATGTTATTAATTTTCCATTTTTCGACTGAAACCCTAGTATGAAAACATTTTCAGCTATTTGGTTCGCACTTGTAAGTTGTAACAAATACTGCCGGTGAATGAACCCCTATCATACCAAACCGAGTAATGCTACAAGTTCCTCTTGTGTCTCTTTTGAGTTCCTCCAAGAATTGTGTGACTTTTAATAGCTACATCATTCTTGGAGGGACTCAAGAATGACACAAGAGAGACTTCTAAAATTACTCATACCAAACCCATGGGCAAATACGCACCACCAACAAAGGCCCACATCAAACTCATCACCATTCTTGCCCACAAGTGTGGAGGTGTGTTGACGTATTAACTAGTGCAATTTGTTCACTTCATGCTCTTCTCTTTAAATCTTCTCATTATCTATTTTGCAGCTTATACGTTGCCTTGATGACTGAAATAACAATATCACTAGCTCCTAAACCAAAGTCCCTTGCATGATTATCTTACTATAAACTATCGAAGTAGTTTAACTCTCAATTTTTACACATGACCATGCAGCTACCAATATCCAAGTTCCCAGCTTACCCGTCCCTTGGCCTAGCAACTTAGTATGGTTAAAGTAATGACTTAACATTATTCTGTATATTCAAAACAAAATGTCCCTGAGGAATTCGACTGTTTAAGAAAGTTGGATGTAAAATAACCATCATTAAAGAAATGAACCAATCGAAGCAATAACACGGAAACTAACCTCGCATATGCAGAATGCAGCAATACATGCACATTGAATTTAGTTGCTACTTACTATGGAAGCAATAAGGAACATTCAATACATTGCAAGTAAATAACTCACATTTCAGGTAGATGCAAACTTGGGTAAAGTTTGTGCAATATCTTGAAAACCTCAGAATAGTGTGCAACTCTTCCAACTAAACAATATTTGCCACTAGCAGCAGGAGTCTCAAATGCCTGAATATGTGCATGCGCAACATCTCTAACATCAACAAATCTATAAATTCCATCAGGAAATGTTTGAGTCCCTGCAGCCACAAAAAAATAAAATAAAATAAAGAGAAAAAGGAAGAAGAAAGAGAAAAGGTTAATCAATGGCATCACAAGAATCATACAGAATGACGTGGCTGGAAGGTTGGTAAATTTCTAGAGGCAAATACAGTTAAACACAATTTTCTTTTTGATGACTCCAACCATTTTGTAAATAGAGTATGCGTTAAAATCTTTGTTGCAATGGTTCGCCTTAGATGGCAGGCACACCCTGTTCTAAGCAGAAGCTAATTACTGCCATAGCATTAATATGTTTTAGGTGGAATTAGAGGGGTTGGCGCTATGCAGATCAAGGCCAGGCTTTGCAACCGCCTTCAAGTGAACTATAAGTTATAGAGGAACTTTTACATTCCATATTATCAGCACCAGAATTCAGTAAAGCCTTTTGTGAAAAGAAAACGGAACAAGGAAATACCAAAGAAAGCAACTCCTGGTCATACTAAAAGATCTGGAAGTTATGGAAGTCCAAATTTTTAATTGGAACTGCAGAAGCCCTAATATGTTGCTGCTAAGTCTCATAAAATTCAATTACTTATGAAAAAAAAGGCTCATAAAACCTACATATAAAATGAACAATAAATGCACTTGAATATAAATAATTTTTGTAGAAAGAAACACAATACAGATAATGCTCATTAGTTACGAAAGAGTACCATTCACAAGCTTCAGAAATCCCTCAATGCTAAAAGTAGGAGTTTGCTGTATGATTGGACCAATAACAAAGCCTGGGTTTATTACTACCAAGTCAATGCCACACTCTTCAGAAAACTTCCAAGCAGCCTCCTCAGCTAAGGTTTTTGAGAGATGATACCAGAGCTGAAAATAAAATCAAAGCTAGCTAGAACGATTACATCTGAATATTTGGCAGAGTATGATTACAAGAAAAAGCAAAAGAGAAATGCTATACTTACCAAATTTTCTCCCCAAAATTGGTTCCCAAATGATGTGTCACCATCCCATGAGATGATGACACATTTCGCAAAATAATAGATCTCATGGGATGGTGACACATCATTTGAGAGCCAATTTTTGGGGCAAAAATTTGGTAAATGTAGCATTTTCCAAAGCAAAAGAATCTAGAAGCTGACATGTACATGCTCACAGAGAAAGCCAGGTAACAACAAAGACAATTTGGATAAAAGAAAAAGTATGGCTCACATTGTGCTGCTATTCTCTGATATTTCCTCTTCACTAAAATAACACTCTAGTTCTTTCATTACCAGTATCTTCATATCAACAGCATATAAGAGTCCAAATAAAGATAAACTTGAAAAAGCGATATTAAGAGCGATTGAATAGCACATATACATACCTTCTCCTCTTTACATATAACTGGATCTGAAAACCAAGTCTCATCCACAACTACATCAGGGGTCATAGGTTTTCCGTTGAACATAACTGAAGCCATAGAAGATGTTATAATCACTCTCTTGATAGAAGGAACTTTTGAACATGATCTAAGAACGTTAAGAGTTCCCTTCACTGCTGGATCAATTATTTCTGACTGAACCACGAGACAAAATGTGGAAGTAGCTCCCACAAGAATAGATTTATTAAAATAAGCTATCAAAAGCATAATAATATTGGAAAAAATTGAATACATGCTATTCAATAGTTTTATCAAGCAATCATGCAATAATTGCGTTATGCATTACAAGGTGGAACTTCTCCGTTGTCTTATGTGCATGATTTCCATAAACCTAGCATTGACTAATGAGTAATACTAGAAACCACATTTTGATCCTATAACTATCCTACAATGCTAACATGGCAACCAACCCTTAGATCAGTCTTTGTTAAAAAAACAATCCAATGGTTGGTTAGGATTGCCATGTTAGCATTGTGGGATAGTTGTGGGTAAAAAATGTAGTTTCTAGCATTTCTCTTAACTTACATAACTTAAAACCTAGGAGTACTACATTCAATGATTGCTGGTTCCAACAATGTTGAGAAAATGAAATTGTAGATGACAATGTTGTGAACATGAAACATTCTCTTCCTTTAAGCTACGGTGAGAAAGAAAAATTGATCAGATTTTGTAAAAGCCTTGACGTTTGTATCCTTCCTAGGAGCAGAGATTCCATCTGGAAAACAGAGGCAGTTCATTGCCATTGTTTATGATCATAAAAATGTGGAAGAACTCGTCTCTGCAAAGTTCTTTTTTTTTTTTTTTTTTTTTTTTTTTTTTTTCTTTGGGGAAGCCGGGGGGGATGGATTTGACGGGGGATGTACTACGATTGAATTTCTTTTGCCAAGATACATGCTCCAAGCAAGAATTACATATTGCTAAGACAAGGGATCAAGCTGGTATGATATCCTTTAAGTTGTTTTAAATCACTAAATACAAACAAGCATTCACCATATTTGCAGCAAAAATTAGAACATTGTATCCCTTACACATTGCATAGGCAATAAAACTAATATCATGGGGTGAACCTGTGGGTCATTGGCCGTGAAAAAAACCGGGGATGCTATATGAAAAACACCTTGGCATCCATCAACTACAGAATCAAAACATCCTTCTTCCAGTAAACTTGCTTTGAATAACTGAAGTCTTTCTTTAGCTCCATCAAGTGCTAGTAAACACTCTGTTTTCTTTGGATCATCTGTGGAATATATTTGCAGAAATTTCAATTTGAACGCTAAATTTGTTAGTACCAAGCTTTGAATGAAAAGTAAACATGAGAAAAATAATAATAATAATAATAAAGAGTAAGGAATAACAACACACTACAGATGAAATACTATTGTGAACAAACCAGGTCAATCTACCATTACATCCTATACAAGATTAGCCATGCTAGAGTGATAGAAGGCTGTCATTCATGTTTAGTTGATGTCCTATTGATCCCATAAGGAAGTTATGGGTTTTCAACGGAAAACAAAGGCTGAGGGAATGACGACATGTGCAGAGGGGTGCAACTCAAGTGCATGGGAAGTATACAAGAAAAACACCCGATTAAGAAAAAGAAAAAAGAACACATATCAAGAAATTCTAAGAAATTAGAGAAACGAGAACAAATGTAAGCAACCATTCAAACATAAAGAGATTTTAACATAATGGCTTTTAATTTTGTCACTGTCCTCTCACAATTTTTCAAATTTTTAGCATTGTGTTCTCTCCAAATACACCACATTCATCACAAATGAATCATCTTCCAAGATTCTATACTGCAGTGTCTTTCAAATTTTCTTCTTCACCAAGGTCAACAGCTCCATCACCCGTTGGGGCAAGACCCACTCAACCCCGAATAGACAGAAGACTGATTCCCACAAGCCTTTGGCTATTTCACTATGTACAAATAGATGACCAATGATTCCCATGCTCTTCTTTCATATATGTAAGGGTTTTCATGAGTAGGTTTGGTTCCAAATGCAGGCAAAATGAAGCTATCCCAGTCTGTTGTCTAAGAAACCTAACCAAACTAAATTGAACAAGTTTAAAAGTCAATTCGGCTTGGTTAAATTGTGTTGCATAGCATAGCCCCATGTCATGGATAGAGCTGAGTCAGGTTGGGTTTGGGTGACACTAGGACCAAAACTTTATTCAATTTCCCATTTTCCAGTCAATGTTGGGGGTAAAGTTCTTCAAAAATACGATTGAACCAAACCGATTGGTCTAAAATTTCAAAATAATTAGTTTGTGCCGTATATATAAGAGGCTTAGCAGCAGCTTCCCTAAATATAGGAAAAACTACTAAGCAATCACCTGAAATAAACTCCCTTGGTGTTTCCTAAAGCAAGGGAAGCAAAAGTGCTACTTGAGTTGGTTCTCTTAATATCATTTTAGAGTCCTGCTATGCGGCTGCCAAATTGTTGGACATATATTAAAAAAATAATAATAAAAAAAAATTTGTTATTTTTTTTGTTGGTGAATATTTAGTTTCTAATGACTCAAAACTTGTTTTTGGATTCAAAACTAAAACCTAGGGGTAGAAGGTTAACCTTTTAGGGATGGTATCACCCAAAAGAGATTCGATCATCCTAAATTTGGTCCTAATGCCTCAAATTTGGTGTTAATACTTCAAATTTGGATTCCCCTTTAATATCTCTCTTCTTCAATTTTTTTTTTTTTTTAAAAAAAAAGTAAAATGTCTGATGCTTGGCTGCCTCATGGCTGCTGGAAATCTCTATTCATCATTTTAAAATAAAAAAATATTTCTCTTTCGTCTAACATTTATTTGAAAAAAATATTTAAATAGTTTATCTTTTCTTTCTCTTTCCCCTATCATTTAATTTAAAGAATATTTAAATGATACAGGGAAAGGATAAGGAAAGCTATAGTTTGGTTCCCTATATTTAAGAAAAAACCAAGGAATCTCCTACTAGTGCTCTAACAGTTTGGTTGGATTCCTTGCACACTCATAGCAAAAATTGGTGTCAAAGCTAGAAAATTTATTTGATGGATTTTTTTAGCTCATATATTTATCATTCTTTCCAAGGATTGACAGTTCATTAATCAGAAACCACATCAATATGTTATATATAGCTCATCTCAAAAGCACAGAACCTTAATGCTAATAAAAAAACATGAAAATTTATATGGGAATTTCAGAGTAGTCTATCTATAGCAAAGAACAGTCAAACCCAGAATTTATACTACGCTAAAAATTGCCTGACACAATTAAAAAGGGTTTTTTTTTTTTTTAATTAAAAAAAAAAAAAAAAAGACGATGAGACACAAAATAGAGAGAGACAGCACTGACTTGGGTCACGAACTGTAGCTTTGACAGTATACCCACGTTGAAGAAGGATCTTCACCACCCATGAAGCTATGAATCCTGAAGCTCCAGTCACGCAGACCACCTTCTCTGCTCCACTCATCCTCTCTGGCTCTCTCTCTTTCTCTCTGACTCTCTCTCTCCCTGTGTCACACTGTCACTGACTCACTTAGTGCTTAGCTTTGTGGCAGTTGGACTTGCTTTTTCTTTTCTTTTTTTTTTAATGGTAAGATAAAATTTTATTAAAATAAAAGTAAAGAGATTACAAGATACTCTAAGATAGGAAAGAGAAAAAATGAAAATACAAGATACGGATTCTAATGAAATTACTCAAACAAATAGGAAAAATGATAAAAATACAATTTAAACTTAATTTTGGCTTAACTTTTTTTTTAAGTTTTTTTTTTTAAAAAAAAAAAAAAACTGCATGTTGAAGAGAGAGCCTTAAACTAGAGAGACAGAGAAATTTAACTTAAAAGTTGGATTAAAATTAAGTTTAAGTTGTAACTCATTACGTAAATGTTTGGTGCTTTAATTAGTATTTTTTACCAGGAAAAAAGTGGACGAGCATGGTACTCTTTGTCGTATAGTCATGGATGTGCTGGGCACCCCTCCAATGGAACATGACGTATTATACAATGCATTCTTTCTTTGGGACATCTGTTCACCATCTTTATCTTTACTAGCTTTGAGCCAGGGCTATGTACGGAATTATTCAATATAATCTAATTTTAAAGCTTAAAACATATCTATATTGTATTTTTTATTATACGTCAAAAAAATTGTGTAAAAAAAATCTTTCATGCCTATTTCAATAAAAAAAAAAAAATACTAAAGGTTATTCAACGGTATATTGTTGAACATAGTAACACAATTACACATAAGTTTGCATGAATATATAAATCGCATAAAAATATACTATCAAAAGAACCATATATAATTTTAGTTTTAATCCATATAAATTAAAACATATTAAAAAATTTCCATATGTGTAATTTAAAACCAGAAAACATAAGACCCATAAAACTTATTAAAATATTTATTCTCCTAGGAGTAGTTTTATTTATTTCATCGAAGAAAGAGATAAAAAATCGTAGAATGAATATTGGAACACAAAAAAACATAATGAACAACAAAGTCAATTAAATTTACAAAAGAATAATAAGAAATTTGAGTGAAAAATAATATATAAATTAGAACAGAAAATAAGGAAAGAGTAACCATAAACCCTATAACAATATATTGAGAATGGTAGCAAAACTGAGAGTAACCCTAAACCCAATAAGTTTTTGTATAATACTTATTATATGTCAATACAAATAAAACTCATAAAATTCTGGACATTTAAAAAATAATATAAAGCAAAATAACAAATCTTTTTATTTTATTTTATTTTTTTTATGGATACAAAAATAACAAAATCTTTCACTCAATATTTAATACAATCAAATAAATCATTTCAATCTTCCCTTAATCTAAAAAATAAATTAAAACAAACTAAATTTGTTCACATATGTTTAGTTTAAAAGCACGAAAACTAATAGAAAATTAGAGAGAGAGAAAAAAAAAAAAAAAAAAAAAAAAAAAACAAGAAAACATAAATTTTGATTATCAAAGTATTAATATAAAATTAGAATAAAATTTTAATATTTTTGGTGTAATACCTATTATATTTTAATACAAATAAAACTCATAATTTTGAACATTCAAAAAAAACAGATGGAAAAAAAAAAAAAAAAAAAACTATAAAACATTCAAATGAAAAATAGCTGAATACCCAAAAAAAAAAAAAAAAAAAAAAAACTGAACAGAAAATTTTACGAAACAAAACGGAAACATATTCATCTCAATAAACTTTGTGCAACCATTAACTTCTATAGGAAAGAGTTTTGAAACCTTGTTGCCATAGAAGGAGAAGGTGAGTTTAGAGTGAGAGAAACCGACGTGATTTAGGGTGAGAGAGATAAATATGAGTTAATAAAACGAAAGGTCAAAAGAAATTAATTAAGGAAAAATTGTGTTTTAATAAAGAGAGAGATATTAATGAATTAAGACACTTAATTTATTAAAAAAAAAAATCGTGATTTAGGGTGAGAGAGATAAACATGAGTTAATAAAAAGAATGGTCAAAAGGAATTAATTAAGGAAAAATCGTACACTTAATTCATTAAAAAAATAGAAAAAAGAAAAATCCTTTTCAATATTTGCACGGTTCAATTATTAAAAATTATGAGTAAAAAAATTTAATTTTTTTTTTTAAAAATGGACACGTGAGTTAATAAAAAGAAATGTCAAAAGGAATTAATTAAGGAAAAATTGTACACTTAATTCATTAAAAAAAATAGAAAAATGAAAAATTCTTTCAATATTTGCACGATTTAATTATTAAAAATTATGAGTAAAAAAACTTAAAATTTAAACAAAATATTGTTGGTGTGAAAAAAAAAAAAAGGTTATAATTTTATTTATATTATTTGTTTCCTTATTTGATTTGGACATTAATAATACTTAATTTATTGAATAATTTATGTATGAAAAACTCTTGAAATATAATCAACACAATTAATTACACTAATTAATGACTGGAGGTAAAAAAAAAAAAAAAAAAAAAAAAAGGTTTAGATATTAAAAATATGGGCACGTGTCGCAATTCTAAGTACTCCCTGATATTAAAAAATATGAACATGTGTCACAATTCTAATTACTCTCATCTTGATTATATATATATATATATAAAAAATATATTGAAGGGAAAGAGATGGTGGGCAGATGAAGCACCCCTCAATGGAACATCGATTTGAAGCTCTTCGTCAACGACTCTAAATCTGATTTTTACTTTGGTTTATCTCTTGTTGTGGCCTTCTGAGTATATATATATCCTGAAAATATATTAATGGAGCGCAGAGATATTCAATCTCGTCAAGGTTTAATATTTTTCGCTTTATACCCCCTCCTTTTTTTTTCTTTTTTTTTTTTCCCTGTCTGAGTATATTGAAATCGCAGGTGAAACAGCCCGGATTTTGGTTGAATTCTTGGAAGTAGCCATCTCTTCTATTGTCTTCCTCAAAGGTGTCTACCCTGCCGGTCAGTTCTCTTTGCACCCTTCTCAGGCCCGGCCCTCTCTCTGTTTGCTTAGCAAGAAGATTATATGCATTGAAATTGATATAATATTTATTGATTATACATTTTTTTGTTGGGTGATGGTGAATTGTGGGTGAAGGCGCATTCGAGAGAAGGAGATATATGAATGTGGTGGTTCAGAGGGCTCGCCACCCTCAGCTCAGAGATTACATCCATTCTGCTGTTTCTGCTCTTCTTCCTTTTATCCAAAAGGTTTCTTGGGATTATATTCATTTGTGTTATTTATTCCTTTTTTATTTGAATGATTCAATCATCATTAGGGGATGAATAAAAACTGATATTGCTATTATTTATTTGAATTTTGAATTTCCTCAAAATCAATTAAGGAAGAATAGTAACATTTTGGTTTCATAAATATGAATTGAAACAATCATGCCCCTTACAAATAGGGATTGGTGGAGAGAGTAGCAGTTATTTTTTTCGACATTGACTGCATCCCGGTGGAAAGATTTGTGTTCAAGCTCACAGTGAACCAGTCTTATGGATCAAAGTTGGAAGAAGCTGACCTGGAGTTCTCTCTTAGATCATTCTTGATCAAGCTCTCAGTCTCAGAATCCCTTACTAGGGTTCTTCCCCATGGTAAGTGCTAAATATAGCACTACATATCCCATTTTCATACTTCAGCCTGTATACATGGGTAGCAAAAAACACTTCTTTTTTTTTTTTGGGAAAACTTCATTTAGCCTCTTGAACTTTCATCGCTTTTGCAATAACTCAAAAAAAAAAAAAAAAAAAAAAAAACTCAATTTATCCATCATTAAAAAAGTTTGCAATGTCACCTCTCCATTATGATTTTCTTCTAAATCCTAACGGAGGCCTTGGAAATTCCCAAATCCTAACGAGATGGGTAATATTACAAATTTTTAAATTTTGATGCATTAAATTTAGTGATCTTGAACTTTAAGGAAATGATTGTAAAAGTGAAGAAAGTTCAGGGAGTTAAGTGAAGTTTCTCATTTATTTTTTTAATTTTTTTATTTTCTTATGGCTTTCTGGTATGTATCATATGCCTTGTTGTTTACTTGGCTCCCATGATTGATTAATTTCTTAGGTTCTTGATGCATTTCTGAATTGTGTCCTGGATTTTGTTTTCTTTTATGGTTAAAATTAGTGACAGGTCTCTAATTTTATTTTATTTTATTTATTTATTTTTTTGTATCTTTTGACAGACTGTAGGTGGGAGATAACTGCTTACTTTCGATCCCTTCCTCAGGCTAGTACAAGCAAGGATGCAGAGCTATGGATCCCATCGGACACAAGGCTGTGGCAGCAACCTCCACTACTGACCCCTATTAAGTCAATGAATAGCGAACCTCTGTGTGTGCAGTTATATCTAGAACATCCTAGTTCATGTGAACCAAAGCCTTGAATGGTGAAATATAGCCATTGCATACATGCACACTTACGTAGGTACATCCCTTTTCTTTTTTATTTTTCGTGTTTTGCTAAAATATATGTATACTCTGATTTAGCATGACAACTTATCATGACTGTTCTTGTCAATCTGCTGTCGAAAAAGTAAATTCTATCCCCACTGAGCATATGTTAGTTTTGCAAACCACAATGAGTCAGTCTGTATTCTTGAAGAATTTCATCGTGTTATGGATTAAATTTACAAAGTCAGAAGTCACAAGTTGAGATGCTTGACATAACTGGAAGCTGATGGAGAATTCAAGCTCGCTTAACCTTGGGGGATGCACAAAGCGATTAGGATGGTACCCTATTTGTAGTACTCTTTTTTTCTTTTCTCTTTTTTTTTTTTTTTTGGTTAAGATTTCATTAATCTCCTTTGACTTTAGATCATAAGTTTTGGAGGTCCTCTTGTACCCTTTTTGTATTATTATTATTTTTTTAATGAACTTATTGCCTATTAAAAGGAAAAAAAACAACATACCCTTGGGTAAAATGTATTAGAATATCCTTAAGAGGTCCATTGGAATGCTTTTGGCGGCAGGCCTTTAGAGTCTCACCCTCTGTCAGGGCATCCCGACTCAGGTCAGATTATCACACACGAGACTCGCCTGGGTTTTGCATGATCCACAGATCAACACATGTTGGATGAGTCGGTCTTCAGATAATTTTGTTTCTAGTGGGAATATGTTCATATCAGGGAAACTTTAGTGAAAGAAAAATAGATAAGATTTTGATTTCTGCTAAAAAATTTCTAGGACAGACTGCTAATAATGAGTGTTTGCTAAATTTTGTTGGAGCAGGTTCTGGCTTTTTTTCTTTGGTGGGTATATCCAATCTGTCTTGAGTTTCTCGATGAGAAAAAGTTTTGGCGCAAGATTCAACGACATTGACAGAGCTATTTGTATACTTACAGCAATGTGCTACAACACATAATGCACAATTAAGAATTGCCTAATACAAAGGAATCGGAAATATTGGAAGAAGAATTACGTTGAAATGGTTTTCAAGGACTTATGTCTAAAATCTAGATACTCAGTATGTAATGTGTTTGGTGTAGTTTGGATTATGCCTAGAATGGTGAAAGAATTGTTAATGAGTTGGGGAGGTCAAGGCAGGTGTTGTGACATTTTGGAAGTTTGGAGGTTGATTCTTTTATGTTATGCTTACTGTAGTGTAATTGAAGAGAGTAGAATGCACGGAACTTTGAAGATAGAGGAACAGTGATGGCGGAGCTGAAAAATATTATATTCAACGCCTTTGAAGATTTTTTATTTTTTTCTAGTTTCCGAACTTTTTGAACCATTGTTCATTGTTTTCTATTAATTGGGAGATTAGCTTGTATACTTTCTATGTATTGCACCCTTTGTGCTTTTTCAATGAAATTATATTACTTATAAAAAAATAAAAAAATCTATATACTTGGAATGTTGGAATCAATCCCTTGAGCAATAGTTGAATAATTGAAGTCAGGACATTAGAGATGAGCAATTTGGGAAGCACAAGTTGGATTGACAGTTTTCATTATTCAAGCAATTCAAAGGCCAGCAAACTCCAACCAAATAAAGTTCAAAATGATGAAAAGAAGAGCACACACAAATTGTTAGTACTTATTTGCATCAGTTCCCTTTTAACTACATAATTCAGGCAGTGAGGAAGCCCTTCTCCTTCAAGCTTTCAATAGTGTCCCTAAAACTCACTTCCAAAGGAATGAAGCTAACTCCCAAACTTTTGGCTTTGTCTTGGGATACCTTGTGCAATGGACGCAAAGGTATGTCATCTTCATCTCTGCCGAAAGTGCAAAAAGACAAAAAGTGTCACACTTCTTCCAAATTTGTGATGTATTAGAACTGTTGGCATGAGAAAAGCAAATTCTAATCTGAATTAAACAACCCAGAGAAATGTAATACTATTTGCAGTATAATTTTGTTAGATGTAATATCTATGGCACTGGAGTCCTACTCGTAACAAAACAACCCAGAGAAATGTAATACTATTTGCAGTTCATTGCATATTCCAAAAAATAAGAGAACACTGTCAATTTTATGATAAATTGTCTCTATCTTTCAACACCCCTCCTGTTACAATCCTAAGTGTCCCATATAAATTAAGTACAATCTTAATCATGTATACGTAAGCTCATGAGCACCATTCCTCACAAGTTGGTTTTCAAATGTGAGTTTTAACTATAATTTGTGCATTTGGTATTAGAGTTTCCCCCACGTTGAATATGGGATTGGACGCAGGTTGTCAAATATAGGATTGAATGGGTTGCAGCTTTGTGGCCGAGTTGGATGGGGGGAGGGACCTATAGGCTAGATTAAGATGTCTTGGTATTATGTATGTGTATAGTATTGAGTCATTGAATACTGATAAATGAGTAAAGCCACCAAAAAAGAAATGACTATCTCTGGGTTGATGTTGATAGAGTGGGGAGTCATGGACGTTGAATTCGAAATCGTGGTGGAATTATGATTCCAAGTGTCCCACATTAGTTAAATGCAATATTAACCATGTGTATATAAGCTTTTGGCATCCTCTCATTGCAAGCCTGTTTTTAAAAGTGAGTTCTACCTAAAGTTTATTAAGTCTTCCCTCCCTCCCCTCCGCTGCCCTAGAGTACAGTCAAAGTAAGGACTTAGCTAGCGTTATTATTGTGTAATTCAAAAGAAATACAATGTTACTGAGGAATTAGGCTGTTTAATAAAATGTTCGGATATAAACTGACCATCTCCAAGGAAATGAACAAGTTGAAAACAATCACACAAAACATAACCTGGCACACACAATAAAGCATGTAAATTGATGAATTTAGTTGCTTCTGTCTATGGAACCAATAAGGGAGATTCAGTATCATGCAGGTAAAAGAACTCACTTTTCAGGTAGGTGCAAACTCGGGTAGAGTTTGTGCAATATCTTGCAAGTCTCTGAATAGTGTGCAACACTTCCCACTAAACAATATCTGCCATTAGCAGCGGGAGTTTCAAGTGCCTGAATATGTGCATGTGCAACATCTCTAACATCAACAAAATTGTAAATTCCATCTGGAAACACTTGACTTCCTGCACACAAGAAAAGAGAGGAAAAAAAAGAGGAGAGCGAAAAAGTTAACAACTAGCATCACAAGAATTGTATGGAATGAAGTGGCTGGAAGGAGAATAACTTCCTTCAGACCAACACAGTTAAATATGAAAATTTGTTTTTGATCACTCAGCCATTTTACCAGGAGTAATGTTATATACCACACTTTTATCCTACTTTGTTGATGTGGCATTACCAATCAGCTTTTGATCTTATTTTTTATTTTTAACACGAGCTAATTGATAGTATCACATTAGCAAAATGAGATAAAAGTGTGGTTTCTAGTAGTTCTCTTTTGCCAATAGAATATGACGGGAAATCATTGTTGAAAAAGTTCAGCTCAGATAGCAGATACAACCTGCTTTTCATAAAAAAGCTAATTATATATTACGTTCATATTGAACAACATGAATATATAGTATATAGCATATTTGGAAGCTGTGTATGCTGAGATTGAACCTTTCTTATCCATGGAATATATGGTGGACCTCAACCTATATATTTCAGATGCATTAGAGGGATTAGAACTTTGCAGATCAATGTTTTGCAGCCTGCTTCAAGTGAACTATAAGTTATAAGGGAACTTTACATTCCATGTATTTAGCCCTGGAACTCAGCAAAGCCTTTTTTTCAAAAGAAAAGGGAATAAGGAACTCCCAAAGAAAGTAATTCTGATCATAATAAAAGACTGGGAGTTATGGAAGTTATGGAAGTTCAACTCACTCTTTCAGTTGGAAATACATGATCCTTAGTTCATTTACTGCTAAGTCTCTTAAAACTTACCTACCCAGGGAAAAGAAAGTTTTACAGAACAGTTACTTATTATTCAAAAAGCCTAAAGAAAGTTATAATGACAGATCCACTAAACCAATTCTAACTTTATTCAGCTGTCAGATGCTACCTTAATCAGATAAGACACTTGAAGCAGTAAACTGAAAAGAAAAATGATTGCTACTTTTTTAACACTTATTTATATCAGTTGAACTCTATTTTTCTTTCTAAAATTGTGATGGAGCATGCATTTTATAATTTCTTTAGAGGAAGAAACACAATACACAATCCTCATTAGCTGCAAAAAAGTACCTGTCATAAGCTTCAGAAAACCTATCATACTAGAAGTAGGAGTTGGCTGTATGAGGGGACCAATTGAAAACCCTGGATTTATTGCTACCAAGTCAATGCCACACTCTTCAGCAAACTTCCAAGCAGCCTCCTCAGCTAAGGTTTTTGAGAGCTGATACCAGAGCTGAAAAGATCCAAAGCCTTTAAATAAGAGATCCTTTCTTGGTCCAGAAGGAATTAATTGCATAAAGGACTAAAAAACAATATCTGCAATATGTGTATGATCTGATTAAGAGTATTCAGGAATCTATGCCGTTTACATTCGAAAATATTCGAGAAAAATTTTCAAAATTAAATTACTATCTGACTCAAGAAAATAAAAGTCATAACTAGATACAATGATTACATTCTAAAATATTTAGCACTATGGTTACAAGAAAAAGTAAAAATATTTAAACTTCAGGAGCCTTGCTCACTGAGATAGCAAAGTAACTGCAGAGACAACCTAGACTGAAGGAAAAGCTTGGCACACCTTGTGCTGCTATTCTGATCAAATGTTTCCTCGGCAAATACACATTCACGCGCACACACATACACACAACCAAAACTAGTAATACAAATTTAAGAGATTATATATCTCAAGATCTTCCACTGCAAGTATCTTGAGATTAACTGTATCAATGTAAGAGTACCATTAAAGATAAACTTGAAATACAGATTTTAACTATGGAATAGCACATATACACACCTTCAACTCCTTACACATAACTGGATCTGAAAACCAAGTCTCGTCGACAACTACATCCGGGGTCAAAAGTTTTCTGTTGCGTATAACTGAAGCCAAAGAAGACGTTACAATCACTCTCTTGATAGAAGCAACTTTTGCACATGATCGAAGAACGTTAAGTGTTCCCTCCACTGCTGGATCAATTAATTCTGACTGAATTATAAGAAAAAAATGTGGAAGTAGCTCACATTAGAATTCATTAGTGGAACTAAACCATCATAAGCACAATAATATTGGACAAAATTGAGGACATGTAATTAGACAATTTTATCATGTACTAATCATGTCATTGAATTACAAGGTAGAACTTCTCTAAAGTCTCGTGTGCATGATTTCTTTATGAGTGATGTCAAAAACTACATTTTTATCCCATAATGTTGATGTGACAGTACCAAATAACCGTTGGATCAAACCTTGTTAAAAACAATCTAAGGGTTTGTTGCGACTTTCACATTAACATTATGGGATAAAAATGTGGTAAATAGCATTTCTCTTTCGAGAAATAGACTAACATTAACTTCTATTACATCAAACCTAAGAGCACTACTTTCAGCACTTATTGGTCCCAGAAATCAAGAAAAACTGCAATTCCAGATGACAATGTTGTGAAAATGTAACTGATTAGATATTGTAAAATCATTAACATATGTATCCTTCATAGGAGCAGATATTTCCTCTGTGAGAATCACAGGTTGCTTAAACAAGAGCTGCATGAAATCCTTTAAGTTGTTTTAAATCACTAAGAATCAAACTACACCCATCATATTGGCAGCAAAAATTGGAACATTATATTGATTATACATTGCATAAGGCAATAAAAACAATATCATAGGATGAACCTGTGGGTCACTGGCTGCAAAACTAGCAGGGGATGCTGTATGAAAAACACCTTGGCAACCATCAACTACAGAATCAAAAGATCCTTCTTCCAGTAAACTTGCTTTGAATAATTGAAGTCTTTCTTTAGCTCCATCAAGGGAAAGTAAATGATCTGTTTTCTTCGGATCATCTGTGGCATATATACACAGAAATACCAATTAGAATGCTAAATTTATTAATATCAAGCACTGCATGATGAAAAAATAAATTACAACACCCTGGGATCCTCATTTTTCTATACAACTTTGTTGACTTGCATCACAGGCAACCGGTGAGGTTTCCACTTTTCAACCTTAAAACGTCTGCATATGGACCTACACACCACTTGTAGTATGAAATTTTTAATCTTTGATTGCTTCATAAGATTTTCTTGGTATTGATTTAATCATTTGTATTCTCACTGGCTGGTAGTTGGAAATGTTTGTCAGTTGCTTTCTGTTTTCTAATGATGTGTTAGAGACTTAACACTGCATATTGTGAGTAACACGAACCCCCCAGAAAGAAATGAAAAGAGAAAAGCTTTTGTTTTTATATAACTTTCATATGAATTAATTTCACCAACACAAGTTATACCTTACCAGAATCTGAGAGTTTCTGATTGCCACCCCAGATTCAACCATTCCAACCCCGAGCCACCCCGATTTTATATATATATAAAATCATGCCCCTATTTGTGTGGGGCATGATTGTTTCAATTCATATTTATGAAAACCAAAATCTTACTATTCTCGTTTAATTGATTTTTAGGAAATTCAAAATTCAAATACATACCAGCAATAGCAGTTTTATTCATCCCTTAATGATGATTGAATCATTCAAATAAAAAAGGAATAAATAACAGAAATGAATATAATCCCAAGAAACCTTTTGGATAAAAGGAAGAAGAGCAGAAACAGAAGAATGGATGTAATCTCTGAAGAAACCTTTTGATTCCTACAACTAAAGAACACTTGAAAGTAAAATATCGAGATACTAGTAAAAAAAAAAAAAAACATGAGCATTAAATTCTGGGTAAGAACTGACTTGGGTCCCTGACAGTGGCTTTGACTGTGTACCCACGTTGGAGCAAGAGCTTCACAAGCCATGAAGCTATATAACCGGAAGCACCAGTCACACATACTACCTTCCCTTCTCCACTCATTCCTTCCCTCTGTCTCTCTCTCTCTCCCTCAATGAGCTTGTTCTTAGCTTAATAGTTTGTTCTTAGCTATAGTTCGTGCTTTTATGGTGGGAAATAAGGACTTGGCTGATGATTAAATTAATGTGCATGATGTGGTCACCTCAGCTTGTCTTAAACAAATTTAAAATGTTTAATTTATACAACTCATAGGCCTCTATTTTGTTGTTGTTGTTTTTTTTTTTTTTTTTTTTTCTATTATTGGTTTGCTTGAATTTCACAAAATTCAAGCAGGATCGGAGCTCCGACCCTCTTTCGCTTCCTGCCCGAATTTCATGGATTTTATTATTTTTTATTGCTTAGTCAATTAGTTGTGAATTGTTAATAATAGTTTTTTTCAACAAATTTAACATGTTCGTTTGTCTAACATTAATACGGCCGAACTTAGAGAACAAAAGGAAAAAGGTCAAACTTGTAACCACCGCTCATCCCAAGATGAGTGCTACACATGCTCCACATGTTCATTTTTAATATTTGTATTTTTGCTTGTTATTTGTTAAACTGGAAGCTGATGGAGAATTCAAGCTCGCTAAACCTTGCTAATCATAGCTTGGAATAACCATTTAATGGGTGAATTATATAGCCATGCAGCCACACCCTGCCTGAAATGGGGCTTAGCAAGGCTGCTCATTGAGGGATCCAAAATACTCCTCATATGTTTATAAAATTACAAAAACACCTTGAATTTGGACGGGTGTATTTTGAAAATTTCACTTTCTCAGTTAGGATTTAACGCAGAATTTTGACAGGATGGTTGACATTGCAAACTTTTGAAAAATACCCTTAATTGACATTTTTGAAAGTTTGAGAGTATGATTGCAAAAGTGATGAAAGATCCAGGGTAGCAAGTGAAATTTCTTCTCTTATTAAACTTGGAAATGAATCACTTTTCCCAACACAACTTATACTTTACCAAAATATAAGAGTTTCTGATTGTTCATCTCACGTTTTCAGCAGGGTGTCCTAAGGTCCCAACAACAGGATGACCATAAAGGCCACCTCTTAACTTGAAACTGTCAAGAGTGTCAGAAACCTTTTGGCCACTGCCCCCACTTTGCCTGACTATTGAATTGAGGAGAAGCACAAAGAGAAATCATACACCATATGGAAGATGCACCATGACATGTTGGGGCATTTATTAAATAGAACACATGCACTGTTCTTTCTTGGTTTAGGTTTTAGAATAACTGATTATTCAAACTTTTATTTAGAATTAATATGGTTTTTACCCATCTCGACATTCATAATTGAAGGGAACACAGTTTGTTCACAAATATTTGCATCACTGCCCGATCATTAACATCATTCAGAAACTGAGGAAGCCCTTCTCCTTCAAGCTTTCAACAGTGTCCCTAAGAGTCACCTCCAGAGGAATGAAGTTGATACCCAAACTTTTTGCTTTCTCCTTGGATACCTGACATCCTTGCATGGAAGGCTTGTCATCACATCTACCATGAATGAAAAAGACAAGCAAACTTTCTCAGAATTTTGTGTTGTGTCAGAAAAATTAGTATCAGGAAGCTAGTTGACTAATTGAAAACAAATAATTTGACCAAAAGCAGTATTGTTGAATATTAAGTCATAAATGCAAGAAAAACATTAGAACCACCCCCCTGTTTCTGATGATAAAATAATGAAAACAAAAGGAGCTTTTAAAAAAGAAATGAGTATTGGCAAGCTAAGTTAAGGGAAAGGGATTTATGAGATGACTTTCCTCAATACAAAATCAAGTAGCTCACTTACAGTATTGATTCAGCAATTGTAGATCATATTTCATGAATAATATATATCATAGTGATAAATGGGGCCACAACTTTCAAGCCTAGCAGCATTGTAAACGCAAATCACAGAAGCTGAGTAGAAAAAAAGAAAATGCTACATAGAGTGTAAACAAGTAGTCTATAGACAAATTTTGAAGTACTCATCAGGCAAAACCAGTACCCAAGAAAGTAATAATAAGTAACATGGCCTTGAGCATATAGTAAGGGACGAAAATCGACTATTCTTCATTCAACCATAGCAAGAAGGGGCACTCAGTATTTGCAAATATCAATGACTTACTTTTCAGGAAGGCACAAAGTGGGGTACAGTTTTTGCAAAAGCTTCATAACCTCAGAACAGTGTATAACGGTTTCAACTAAACAATATCTGCCTGCGGCTGAAGGAACTTCAAGTGCTTGAATATGAGCATTTGCAACATCTCTAATATCGACAAATGCATAGAATGTATAAGAAAATGTTTCAGCTCCTGCATGCATAAAAGCCTCAACTGTCAAGAATTAGATATAATGTAGTTGAAGAAGAAAATTAGATTTTTACTCCCACTAAAGTCAAAGATGCAGTCTTATTAGTTTTTCATTTTTCCATTTAGTGATTCAGAAAAAGCAGATAATTAAACTGACTTTTCGGCAGAAGCTAAGTGGGATATGTAAGAGAGATCACTTGATAAGTAGTCACCATTAAGTACATCCCTAAGCTGTACATTGAGATTAACCATTTCTTTCCCCTGAAAATAGGTTGCCTTTTCCAGAAAGAAAAGAGAAAAGCAATTTTTGTTTCTTTTTTCATTCTTTCTTTCTTTTAGGTAACGAAGATAGTAACTCATGTTCATATATGAAAGATCGAGCAGAAAGGGAAACAAATCCGACCCACTCTATAAGCTGGAAGTGTAGAAGCCTGATAGATTAATGCCAAAGTAGAAAAACATTTACTTGGATACCTTTATACATATTTCTTAAGATGCTCATGTTAAGGTGGTTCTGAATTTCTGGGATATGCTTTTTCTAATCAGTAAATAAAATAGGAACTAATAGCTCAAGAGTAAAGAGTACCATCTATAAATTTCAGAATCTCCTCCACGCTAAGATTAAGAGTTGGTTGTAAAAAAGGACCAATCACAACCCCTGGATTTATTGTAACCAGGTCAATCTCGTTCTCTTTTGCAAATCTCCAAGCAGCTTCCTCAGCTAAAGTTTTTGAAACTGGATACCAATTCTGAAATAGAAAAAAGATAAAATGAAACAAATCTAATTTTTACATCTAATTAACTTACTTGATGCATATTAATCTCTTCCAGTTTCCAATCAATCCAAGTCACACTTGGTAGCGATTAGTACAACTTTATTATGACAAACTGTGATGTGGGACAGTCCACCAAGCACTGTTCAGCAGAACATGTAGGATAGTCCACCGAGCATTGTTCAACCAAACCGAGGGTTGAGCCTTGGCTCGAGAAATCAAGAACTGAGGAATACTCGGCCATCGAGCATTGTTCAGCCAAACCGAGGGTCGAGCCTCGGCTCGGGAAATCAAGACCAAGGAATACTCGGGAAACACCGAGGCACCCTTGACCGAGGCATACTTGGGAAGCTCAATTTTGACATCTGACAGAATCTGCCAGCGCCGAAAGAATATTGTCAGAACTAAGGGCAGGAATATGTCAGGGTCGGAATATTAGAAGGACGGTGATGTCAAAACCACAGTCGGGAAAGCCGCAAACTTAAAAGCCGCAAAACTTATGTCAGAACAGTTGAAGGTCGCAAAGTTATATAAGAGCCACAAGGAATAATGTCAGAACCGACCTTGCAAACAACCGAGGACCAATAAGATGCTCTGCCAATTAAGGAAAACCAATGAGAAGCTATTGCCGGATTTAGGGAACCAATGGCCAGTTGCCATTGTTCGGCCAATCATGTCAGGGCCAAGTTTACTTAGAATAGTTGTTAGTTTTCTTTCCTATAAATAGTAGGACTGGTAATATTTTCAGAACCAACTTTACAACTTGAATCAATATATACGAATTGAGAATTTTCTCTTCAAACTTCTATGCGGAGATTTTATCTTCAACCTGCGGGTTGTGTTGTGTGTCAATCTGAGGATTGAGCGCTGATTTATCAGGTCAGGAGACGCAGAAGCTCCTAACCATTCGGTTACCAAGTCTTCCGCGTCAGTTGGTATCAGAGCAGGCATTATCCTGATCATGACCAATCAGTGCATCGGTGACGAACCCCTTAATAACGCAGTTTGTAATAGGGAGGCTCCTACAAGGGCCGAATTTCAGACCTTCCAACAATCTGTGCAACACCAAGCAAAGGATGCAATAGGCTTTAGAACGTTTGGAAACCAGAGTCAATCAAGTTCCCCGAGATCAAGCCTAGGGAGATGATGGAATCCGGGTAAGGGCTATCCGCCGACCTCCACCAGTTGATCAACCCCAACCATTCGACTACAATAGCGATGACGAAGATTACGTTGGTGAAGTCTTTGGCAGGGCTCACAGTGCAGGTCCAGGCGGAGGCAGATATAGAGGTGGTAGAGGAGGCACCGGCTACGGAGTTTACCGGCCGGGGATGCTGCTTTTATGAGGGGGTGCTGCTGGCCATGAAGATGTTTGTGGTGAACAACCTAGGCATCAACAATATGACAGGGAGGAGCCCAAGGAATACCGAATGAAGATTGATCTACCATCCTTCGATGGTCATCTTCATATTGAAGATTTCCTTGATTGGATCATGGAGGTAGAGAGGTTCTTTGAATACATGAGTATTCCGGAAGAAAGAAAGGTGAAGTTGGTAGCTTACAAGCTCAAAGGTGGAGCATCAGCTTGGTGGGAAAGGCTGCAACACTCTCAGACACGAGAAGGCAAGGGACCCGTGACATCTTGGCTCAAGATGAAACGGCTACTCAATGCCCGGTTTCTTCCACTATATTTTGAGCAACATTTGTTCCAGCAATACCAGGAGTGCCGTCAAGGAACTTGCACAGTCCAGTCTTATGTTGATGATTTTTATCTACTTTCAGCTCGAAATGATTTGATAGAAACTGAGGCCCAGCAAGTGGCTCGGTTCATTGGAGGATTGCGTTTGCCGATCCAAGACAAGGTGTTTATGCAGCATGTCTTCACTCTAAATGAAGTTGTTAGTTTAGCCACCCGTGCCGAGAAGCAGTTGGAGCGAACTCGAGCTTCAACTTGGGAGCGGAACCCAAGTAATCTAGGGAGATCCTCGGAGAACTGGGGAAAGCAACCTATGGTCTCAACTGGGACCACTGTTCAACCTACCGCACCTGAGGATGGTTAACCAAAGGAAGCAGCAGTGGTCAGAAGCAACCGATGGTCACTCCACCTCACAACAATCCTTATGCAAGACCCGGACTAGAGAAGTGTTTTAGGTGCAACCAACCAGGACATAGGTCTAATCAATGTCCAAGAAGGCAAATGGTGAATCTAGTTGAAACAGGAACCGAAGAAGAAGCGGAGGATTATGAGGATGAAGAAACCGAGGATGACGCACCCGGATATGAAGCCACAGGAGCCTTGACAGATGAAGGTGTCTTATTATCACAGTCCTTAGTGATCCAGCGGTTACTCTTAGCCCCAGGATAAGAAGGCCAAGCTCAGAGACACAAGATCTTTCACATTCGTTGCACTGTCAACCAACAAGTTTATGATGTCATCATCGATGGAGGCAATGGAGAAAATATAGTGTCTAAAGTGATGGTTGCGAAGTTAGGCCTCACCACCGAGAGACACCCGGCACCGTACAAGATCGGATGGATCAAGCGGGGCACGGAGACACTTGCTACCGAGAGATGCCGATTCACATTTTCAATCGGTAAACACTATTCTAACTCCCTTCTTTGTGCCATATTATTTTGGGAAGACCATGGTAGTATGATGTGGACGCCCAACACAAAGGCCGAGACAACATCTACATTGTTTTTCGAGAAGGTTGGAAAATTATTTTTTGACCTTTAAAGGAAGACTCGGTTGACGTTCCTGTCCGAACCAAGAAGCAGCCCATTTTGTTGACAAAGACCAGCGAGTTGCTGGAAGAAGTCAAGGAGGCCCGGGAAATACTTGCCTTAATACCCAAGAACCCACCCATTCGACTATACCAGCTATTCCCGAGCCAGTGCATGAGATGCTAGACGAATTCTGGGACATCACTCCAGATGAGACACCAGAAGGACTCCCACCTATTGGAAACATCTAACACTGCATTGACTTAGTGCCGAGAGCTAGTCTGCCGAACCTTCCACACTACCGAATGAGCCCTAAAGAGAATGAGATCTTGCAGGGGCAAGTAAAAGAACTTATGCGGAAGGGGCACTTGCGGGAAAGCATGAGTCCATGTGTTGTGCCAGCCTTAGTGGTGCCCAAGAAGAATGGTAGCTGACGGATGTGCGTGGATAGTCGGGCAATCAACAAGATCACGGTGAAGTATTGATTTCCTATTCCTCGGATTGGAGATATGTTTGATATGTTGTCTAGAGCCAAAATCTTCTCGAAGATTGATCTAAGGAGCGAGTATTATAAGATCCGAATCAGTCCTGGAGATGAATGGAAGACTGCATTCAAAACCAAGGAAGGACTCTATGTATGGAAAGTGATGCCATTCGGACTTTCCAATGTACCCAGTACATTCATGAGGCTAATGCAACAGGTACATAAGCCTTTAATCGAAAAATTCCTTCTTGTTTATTTCAATGATATCCTTATTTATAGCCGTAATCCGGAAGAGCATCTAAGTCATGTAAGGGAAGTTCTGGAGACCCTACGTGCAAACAATTTGTACGTCAACTTGAAGAAATGCAGTTTCATGATGGACCGACTATTATTCCTCGGATTTATAGTTAGTCCAATCGGAATCCGAGTTGATGAAGAGAAGGTGAGAGCTATCAAAGAATGGTGAAGTCCAAAGCTTTCACGGGTTAGCAACCTTTTACCGGAGGTTTGTCCGAAACTTCAGCAGCATTGTAGCTCCTATCACCGAGTGTATGAAGAAAGGCAAATTCCATTGGGGTGAAGAAGCTGCAAGGAGTTTCGAAATTATCAAAGAGAAGCTGTGCACAACACCAGTTTTAGTCTTACCCGACTTCGACAAACTATTTGAAGTCAAATGCGATGCATCAATTGTCGGAATTGGAGAGGTGTTGTCTCAATAAGGAAAGCCGGTTGAGTTTTTCAGTGAGAAGCTCGGAGAAACAAGGCAGAAATGGTCAACTTTTGAACAGGAACTCTATGTTGTTTTAAGTGCATTAAAGGTCTGCGAGCACTACCTTATTCAATGTGAGTTCATCTTCTACACCGACCATCAAGCCCTGAAGATCATCAACAGTCAAAGAAACCTAAACTGGATGCATGCCTGATGGGTGTCTTACATTCAACGATTCACTTTTTCACTAAAACACAAGTCAGGCAAGCTGAACCGAGTAGCTGGCGCTCTGAGCCGCCGAGCTACCTTGTTGGTGACTTTACAAGCAGACATTACCGGATTTGAATGTCTCAAGGAGCTGTTTGAGATAGATGAAGATTTCGTAGAAATTTGGAAGCGCTGTACTACTGGGACACCTGTACCCGAGATGCATATCCGGGAGGGATATCTTTTTCGAGGCAACCAACTCTGTATTCCAAGGAGTTCGCTCAGAGAGCAGGTTATCCGAGAGTTGCACGTTGGAGGATTAGGAGGACATTTCGGACGAGACAAAACCATAAGTTTGGTTGAGGAACGATACTATTGGCCACAATTAAAAAAAGATGTTGGTAATATAGTGCAACGATGCCCGATATGCCAAGTGTCCAAGGGACAGACTCTAACACGGGCCTTTACATGCCATTGCCAATACTAGAAGCACCTTGGGAAGACGTGTTTATGGATTTTGTTTTGGGACTCCCAAGAACTCAAAGAGGAGACGACTCTATCATGGTAATTGTGGATAGATTTTCCAAAATGGCTCACTTTGTTGCTTGCAGGAAAACATCTGACGTTGTCCAGATAGCCAACCTCTTCTTCCGAGAAGTAGTCAAAGTACATGGAGTGCCAAGGTCAATCACTTCTGACCGAGACACCAAATTTCTTTCCTATTTTTGGAGGACACAATGGAGGCGGTTTGACACAATCTTGAATTTTAGTAGCACTAGTCATCCAAAGACGGACGGACAAACCGAGGTTGTGAACTGAACGTTGGGCAACTTACTTCGCTGTATCGCTAGAGATAAACCGAAGCAATGGGACCTGGCTTTAGCTTAGGCCGAGTTTGCTTACAATAATGTGGTGAACAGGTCGATCGGGAAAGCACCGTACGAGGTTGTATTTGGAAAAACTCCGAGACTTGTAGCAGACCTTGCGAATCTACCCCAAGTTACTCGGAGCTAGTATAGCAGCGGAACACCTGGCAAAATGTGTGAAGTCCACCCATGAGGAAGTTCGTCAAGACCTCGAGAAGAATTATGCAAAGTACAAAGCAGCAGATAAGGGGCGAAGATCCAAAGTCTTTCGAGAAGGTGATTTAGTCATGGTTTATTTGCGCAAGGGACGTCTACCAACCGGGGACTTCCGGAAAAATGAGGAACAAAAAGTATGGACCTTGCAAAATTATTAAGAAGATTAATGATAATGCCTATGTTGTTGATCTTCCGGAGAACCTAGCCATTTCCTCAACATTCAATGTGGCGAACATATTTGAATATTTTCCACCGAAGGATTCTAACTCGAGAACGAGTCAATTTCAAGAAGGGGAGACTGATGTAGGACAGTCCACTGAGCATTGTTCAGCCAAACCGAGGGTCGAGCCTCGGCTCGGGAAATCAAGAACCAAGGAATACTCGGGAAACACCGAGCCACCCTTGACCGAGGCATACTCGGGGAGCTCAATTCTGATATCTGAAAGAATCTGCCAGCGCCGAAAGAATATTGTCAAAACTAAGGGCAAGAATATGTCAAGGTCGGAATATCAGAAGGATGGTGATGTCAGAATCACAGTCGGGAAAGCCGCAAAGTTAAAAGCTGCAAAACTTATGTCAGTACAGTTGAAGGCCGCAAAGTTATGTCAGAGCCACAAGGAATAATGTCAAAACCGACCTGGCCAACAGCCGAAGACCAATAAGAAGCTTCTGCGGTTTAAGGAAAACCAATGAGAAGCTACTGTCGGATTTAGGGAACCAATGGCCAATTGCCATTGTTCGGCCAATCATGTTAGGGCCAAGTTTACTTAGAATAGTTTGTTAGTTTTCTTTCCTATAAATAGTATGACTTGTAATATTTTCAGGACCAATTTCAACTTGAATCAATATATATGAATTGAGAATTTTCTCTTCAAACTTCTCTGCGGAGATTTTATCTTCAACCTGCGGGTTGTATTGTGTGTCAATCTGAGAATTGAGCACTGATTTATCAGGTCAGGAGAAGCAGAAGCTCCTAACCTTTCGGCTACCAAGTCTTCCTCTACGTCAATCTGTACCATTGTCATTACCCATCTCCATCAACATGAATCAAATATTTGATGAATTTATTTCAAACTTAGTAATTGCTTCGATCAAGTTAACCAACTAAAAATTGCTCTATCTTATCTTTAACATACCGTAATGTCGAATATTAATGAAGCGTCAGGTAGTTTTTCATTATGAATGGATTTATGCTACATATGAAAGGAATCTAGCTAGAAGAACCAAAAAGAGGCAAAGGAGCTGAACTTGGTTATATGCTCACTGATTCTGTAGTTGAAAGCTACTCTATTTTCCAACTGATGTAAAGATGAAAAAGGACGATAACAATATAAATATCTTAAACAAGAGGCATAACAAGTTCAGAGTCAAGAAAAAAAAAGAATGTTAGATGGATTCAGAATAAAAGGAGTACTCTTGTTTTGTACTGTTGGATCTGGTGCACCAGTGGACATGTCAAACTAAAATGGCATTACTGATACTCTCTTATGTTTGTAGGATCATTATTTATACATAACTGGTTGCAGAATCTTCAAAAGCATAGTATATAAAATACTTTATAGTGATAAAGTAAGAAGAGTAATAAGAACTTAACATAAGCACACACCTTCAATTTCTCACAAAATAGTGCATCTGAAAACCAGGTCTCATCAACTACCACATCCAAGGTCAATGGTTTTCCATTATATGTGACTGCAGCCAAAGAGGATGTTACAATCACTCTCTTGACTGAAGGAACTTTTGCACATGATCTAAGAACGTTAATTGTTCCCTTCACTGCTGGATCAATTAATTCTCCCTGAAATATGAAAGCAGAAAGGGAAGTAGCTCTTAAGCTATCAAAAAGCTAATCATATTGCAAAAAATTTGTTCAGAGATCATGAACATAAAAATGGATAAAAATAAAGAAAAAGAAATACCATGAAGCAAGTACAGTGCTATAAGATTGGTGGAAAGATTGACAGTGTATGACATCAAAAGTACATGGAGTAAGGAGAAGAATATCGGTTTAAACCTGTGGATCAGTGGATGAAAGAAGTACAGGAGAAGCTGTATGAAAAACACCTTCACATCCATCAACTGCAGAATCAAAAGATCCTTCTTCCACTAAATCAGCTTTGAACAAATGAAGTCTTTCCTTAGCTCCATCAAGTGCAAGCAAGTGTTCTGTTTTCTTTGAATCATCTGTTTCATATATAAGCAGAACTACTTATAAATATATGCTAAAATCGTAAAGGTAAATAAAACTACTCATACTACATCCATAAGGAAATATAAATAAATAAATAAGACCTACCCAAACTAAAAGTCAAAATGTGAAACCTGGCTTGCAATCATAAAGAACATTGAATGTACTGCATTTAAACTAATAATTAAATGTGAATCTACAATTGTAATATTGATAGGTCTCCATTTTATGACATAGTATATCTCATTTAGCCCATAAAGCCCTTCCTGAGGTTGACTCTTAACCAGGAAAACGGTGGTCCGGGCTATCTTGACCATTGGTTTTGGGTGACAAGGATAATGGTCTTAGTGCAATTTAAATAAAACTGTGCTTGCCTAAGATATAGATTTAATGCTCCATCAAGTGAAAGTAAATGCTCTGTTTTCTTTGGATCATCGGTGGAATATATATACACAGAAATACCAAATGGAACGCTAAATTTATTAATATCAAGTAATGCATGTCAAACAAACTTGAGAAAAAATAAAAAAATAAAAAATAATTACAACAAAAATACAAAAACATTGACAAACAACTCAAAACACTCACAAAAAAGCACGTTAAGGGAAAGAATGATCAAACCCAGAATTCAGATTACTACAAAACATTGCCTGATACCATTAAAAAGGAAAGGGGGAAAGAGCACTAACTTGGGTCACGAACTGTAGCTTTGACAGTATACCCACGTTGAAGAAGGAGCTTCACCACCCATGAAGCTATGTAGCCTGAAGCTCCAGTCACGCACACCACCTTCTCTGCTCCACTCATCCTCTCTCTCTCTCTCTCTCTGTGTCTCCCTCTCCGTCTCTCTGCTTGACTTTATAGCAGTGAACGCTTTTCTCCTACTTTGAATTATATTTTACATGTTCATTTTTATGTACAACTTTGTTGACTTATTGTTGGCGTGCATCCTTTTCAACCTTAAAACGTCTGCATATGGACCTAAACACCACTTGTGGCGTGGAATTTTCAAACTTTGGGTGCTTCCTGTTAGCTATGTTTGCCCAGGACAAGCATATCCAACAACCCGATCCCAAGAAAACAAAAAAAAAGAAAAAAAAAATTTAAGATGAAAAAGTCAGCCACATGTCAGTCCGCACTGTAGTTGGAACAGTGCCGTTCCAGCTACAGTGCGGGGCTCTTCCTTTGGCAAACATAGCTGTTGTTTTCTTGGGATCGGGTAGTTGGTTATGCTTGTCAGTTGCTATCTGTGTTCGCCATCAATGTGTATTTTCTTACAATGAAGACTTAACAGAGCATTTTGTGAGTAATAAGAACCTTACAGAAAGAAATGAAAAGAGAAAAGCTTTTGTTTTAATTAAACTTTGATATGAATTACTTCCACCAACACAAGTTATACACTTTATCAGAATTTGAGAGTTTCTAATTGTTCATCTCAAAATAAGCGAGGCTCAATACGTGAAATATTGTAATGAAAATGGGACGTCATTGACAGAGACAAGGTTCAAACACACACACGATCTCTGCTTTGATATTATGTTAAATCATCACTTTATCTAAAAAATTATGTTAATAGAAAATAATGAGTTCGATTATTTAATTAGTATTGTAGTAAGAGCGTCAATAACCTTTTGGCCGGTGCCCCCACTTTGCCTGACTATTGAATTGGGGAAGAAAAGTGGCTGTCACCTCAAGGGTTGGTCAGCTTGAATTGAGTTGGTCTTGGGTCAGGTTTGGTCCAATGTCTTAACACATATTGTACTAATGACACTAGGTCCACAAGTTACATCATGTTTTTGCAGTGCATTTCTAGTTAGGCTGGGTGATTAGTGTAATAGTGTTTGGAGTCATAACATACCACATTTCACAACATTTGGAGCACAAAGAGAAAGATGCAATTTCACATGTTGGGGCATATATTAAACAGAACACTCTGTTCTTTCTCGGCTTAAGTTTTATAGTAAGTGATTAATCAATCTTTTTTTTTTTTAGAATTAATATGGTTTTCACTCATCTCAACATTCATATTTGAAGGGAATACAGTTTGTTCACCATTATTTTCATCACTACCTGATCATTAACATCATTCAGAAACTGAGGAAGCCCTTCTGCTTCAAGCTTTCAACAGTGTCCTTAAGGGTCACCTCCAAAGGAATGAAGTTGATACCCAAACGTTTTGCTTTCTCCTTGGATACCTGGTATCCTGCTATGGAAGACTTGTCATCACATCTGCTATGTATGAGAAAGACATGCAAACTTTTTCAAATTTTGTGTAGTATCAGAAAGCAAGTTGACTAATTGAAAATCAATAATTTGAATCAAAACAGTATAGATGAATATTAAGTCATAAATGTAAGGAAAACTTGAAATGTGACGTCTTCCCTGCGATTCAAAATCAAGCAGCTCACTTGCAGTTTTGAGCAGCAATTGTAGATCATATTTCATGGATAATAAATATCATATTGCACAAAATCACAGAAGCTGAGTAGAAAAATGAAAAGAAAATGCTATATAGAGTGTAAACGACTATAGACACAAATTTTGAAGTACCCATCAGGCAAAACCAGCACCCAAGAAGGTAATAAGAAGTAACATGGCCTTAAACATATAGTAAGGGATGAAAATCGACTATTGTTCATTCAACCACAGCAAGAAGTGGGACTCAGTGCTTGCAAATAATAATGACTTACTTTTCTGGAATGCACAAAGAGGGGTACATTTTATGCAAAAGCTTCATAATCTCAGAACAATGTATAACGGTTTCAACTAAACAATATCTGCCTGTGGCTGAAGGAATTTCAAGTGCTTGAATATGTGCAATTGCAACATCTCTAATATCGACAAATCTATAGAATGAATTGGGAAATGTTTGAGCTCCTGCATGCAAAAAAGCCTCAACTGTCAAGAATTAGATAGAATGTTGTTGTCAGAAGAAAACTAGAATTTTACTCCCACTGAAGTCAAATATGCAGTCTTGCTAGTTTTTCATTTGTCCATTTAGTGATTCAACAAAAGCAGGTAATTAAATCCACTGTTTTGGCAGAAGCTAAGTGGGATAATGTGAGAGATTACTTGATAAGTAGTCATCATTAAGTACATCCCTATGCTGTATAGTGAGACTTAACTATTTCTTTCCCCTGAAATTACGTTGCCTTTTTCCAATAAAGAAAAGAGAAAGGCAATTTTTGTTTCTCTATTCTTTCTTTCTTTTAGGTAATGAAGATAGTAACTCATGATCATATATGAAAGATAGAGCAGAAAGGGAAACAAATCCAACTCACTTTATAAGCTGGAAGTGTAGAAGCCTGATAGATTAATGCCAAGTTGAAAAAAAATACTTGGATACGTTTATACCTACATTTCTTAAGATGCTCATGTTAAGAATGAGCATCTAACCGGTAAATAAAATAAGAACTAGTTGCTCAAGAGTAAAGAGTACCATTTATAAGTTTCAGAATCTCCTCAGTGGTAAAATTAAGAGTTGGTTGTAGAAAAGGACCAATCACAAACCCTGGATTTATTGAAACCAAGTCAATTTCGTTCTCTTTTGCAAATCTTCAAGCAGCTTCCTCAGCTAAAGTTTTTGAAACCATATACCAACTCTGAAATAGATAAAGATAAAATGAAACAAATATAAGGTCTACATCTAATGAACATAGTTGATGCATATTAAGCTCTTCAAGTTTCTAATCAATCCAAGCCAAACTTTAGATTTGTACAACTTTATTATGACAAACTGTACCGTTGTCATTAACCATCTCCATCCACATGAATCGAATATCTGATGTACTTATTTAAAACTCAGTAATTGTTTCGATCAAATTAACCAACTAAAGATTGCTCAATCTTATATTTAACATAGCGTAATGTCAAATATTAATGAAGGGTCAAGTAGTTTTTCATTGTCAATGGATTTCTCCCACAGGAATCTAACAAGAAGAACCAAAACAAGGCATAGGAGCTGAAAATGGCTATATGCTCACTAATCCTGTAGTTGAAAGCTACTTTGATTTTCCAACAGATGTAAAGATGAAAAAGCAAGATATGTTTTTAGGATCATCATTTAGACATAATTGGTGGCAGAATCTTCAAAAGCATAGTATACAAGATACTTTATAGTGATAAAGTAAGAAGAATGACTTGCAAAGAGATGACAAGTAATAAGAACTTAAAATAAGCACACACCTTCAATTTCTCACAAAAAAGTGCATCTGAAAACCAGGTCTCATCAACTACCACATCAAAGGTCAGAGGTTTTCCATTATATGTGACAGCAACCACGGAGGATGTTAAAATCACCCTCTTGACAGAAGGAACTTTTGCACATGATCTAAGAACATTAATTGTTCCCTTCACAGCTGGATCAATTAATTCTGCCTGAAATATGAAAGTGGAAAGGGAAGTAGCTCTTAAGCTATCAAAAAGCTAATCATATTGCACAAAATTTGTATGAGAGATCATGAACATAAAAATGGAAAAAAAAATAAATAAAGAAAAAGAAATACCAGTAAGCAAGTACAGTGCTATAAGATTGGTGGAAAGATTGACATGGAATAACCATTTAATGGGTGAATTATATAGCCATGAAGCCACACCCCGCCTGAAATGAGACCTAGCAAGGCTGCTCATTGAAGGGATCTAAGATATTCCAAAGATGTTCATAAAATTACAAAAACACTTTGGATTGGGGTATTTTGAAAATTTCACTTCCTCCGTTAGGATTTAACGCTGAATTTTGACAGGATGATTGACATTGCAAACTTTTGAAAAATACCCTAAATTAACATTTTTTAAAGTTGAAGAGTATGACTGCAGAAGTGATAAAAGATTAGGAGTAACGAGTGAAATTTCTCCTCTTATTAAACTTTGATATGAATTACTTTCCCCAACACAAGTTATACTTTTCTAGAATCTGAGAGTTTCTGATTGTTCATCTCACGTTTTCAGTAGGGGCGTCTTAAGGTCCCAACAACAAGATGACCATAAAGGCCACCTCTAAACTTGAAATTGTCAAGAGTGTCAAAAATCTATTGGCCATTGCCCTCACTTTGCCTGACTGTTGAATTGAGGAGGAGAAGCACAAAGAGAAATCATACACCATATGGAAGATGCAGTTTCACATGTTGGGGCATTTATTAAATACAACACACTGTTCTTTCTTGGCTTAGGTTTTAGAATAACTGATTAATCAAACTTTTATTTAGAATTAATATAGTTTTCACTCATCTCGACATTGATATTTGAAGGGAACACAGTTTGTTCACAATTATTTGCATCACTACCCGATCATTAACATCATTCAGAAACTGATGAAGCCGTTCTGCTTCAAGCTTTCAACAGTGTCTCTAAGAGCCACCTCCAAAGGAATGAAGTTGATACCCAAACTTTTTGCTTTCTCCTTGGATACCTGATATCCAGGCATGGAAGGCTTGTCATCACATCTGCCATGAATGGGAAAGACATGCAAACTTTCTCAGAATTTTGTGTAGTATCAGAAAAATACCACATCAAGAAGTGGCACTCAGTACTTGCAAATAATAATGACTTACTTTTCAGGAAGGCGCAAAGTGGGGTACAGTTTATGTAAAATCTTGATAGCCTCAGAACTGTGTACAACGGTTTCAACTAAACAATATCTGCCTGTGGCTGAAGGAACTTCAAGTGCTTGAATATGAGCATTTGCAACATCTCTAATATCAACAAATTTATAGAATGAATTGGGAAATGTTTGATCTCCTGCATGCATAAAATCCTCAACTATCAAGAATTAGATACAACGTTGTTGCAGAAGAAAATTATAATTTTACTCCCACTAAAGTCTACTATGCAGTCTTGCTAGTTTTCATTTTTCCATTTAGTGATTCACCAAAAGCAGGTAATTAAATCCACTTTTTGGCAGAAGCTAAGTGGGATATGTGAGAGAGATTACTTGATAAGTAGTCATCATTAAGTACATCCCTAAGCAGTATAATGAGAATAACTATTTCTTTCCTTTGAAAATAAGTTCCCCTCAATTGGAAGCCTTTTCCAGAAAGAAAAGAGAAAAGCAATTTTTGTTTCTTCTTTCTTTCTTTCTTTTAGTTAATGAAGATAGTAGAAACTCATGTTCATACATGAAAGATCGAGTCAAAAGGGTAACAAATCCGACTCATTCTATCAGCTGGAAGTGTAGAAGCCTTATAGATTAATGCCAAGTAGAAAAAAATTTACTTGGATACGTTTATACCTACATTTCTTAAGATGCTCATGTTAAGGTGGTTCTGAATTTCTGGTAAATAAAATAGGAACTAGTTGCTCAAGAGTAAAGAGTACCATCTATAAGTTTCAGAATCTCCTCCATGGTAAGATTAAGAGTTGGTTGTAAAAAAGGACCAATCACAAACCCTGGATTTATTGTAACCAGGTCAATTTCGTTCTCTTTTGCAAATCTCCAAGCAGCTTCCTCAGCTAAAGTTTTTGAAACCGGATACCAATTCTGAAATAGAAAAAAGATAAAATGAAACAAATATAATGTTTACATCTAATTAACATAGTCGATGCATATTAAGCTCTTCAAGTTTCCAATCAATCCAAGTCACACTTGGTAGAGATTAGTACAACTTTATTATGACAAACTGTACCATTGTCATTACCCATCTCCATCAACATGAATCAAATACTTGATGTATTTATTTCAAACTTAGTAATAGTTTCGATCAAATTAACCAACTAAAAATTGCTCTATCTTATATTTAACATTCCGTAATGTCGAATATTAATGAAGGGTCAGGTAGTTTTTCATTATGAATGGATTTATGCTACATATGACAGGAATCTAGCTAGAAGAACCAAAAAAGAGGCATAGGAGCTGAACATGGTTATATGCTCACTGATTCTGTAGTTGAAAGCTACTTTGTTTTCCAACTGATATAAAGATGAAAAAGCAAGACAACAATACAAATATCTTAAACAAGAGACATAACAAGTTCTGAGCCAAGAAAAAAAGAAAAGAAAAAAGAATGTTAGATGGATTCAGAATTAAAATGGCATTACTGATACTCTCTTATGTTTGTTGGATCATTATTTATACATAAATGGTAGCAGAATCTTCAAAAGCATAGTATATAAAATACTTTATAGTGATAAAGTAAGAAGAGTAATAAGAAGTTAACATAAGCACACACCTTCAATTTCTCACAAAAAAGTGCATCTGAAAACCAGGTCTCATCAACTACCACATCCAAAGTCAGTGGTTTTCCATTATATGCGACTGCAGCCAAAGAGGATGTTACAATCACTCTCTTGACTGAAGGAACTTTTGCACATGATCTAAGAACGTTAATTGTTCCTTTCACTGCTGGATCAATTAATTCGGCCTGAAATATGAAAGCAGAAAGGGAAGTGAGCTATCAAAAAGCCAATCATATTGCACAAAATTTTGTTTGAATTATAACAATGCTGTCTGCAGTGGAACTTCAGTCTTGTACTTTCATGTTTCAGGCAAACCAACTAGTAGTTGGAATTACAGCAACACTTTGAAAAGCTGCAATTGTAGAAAATTATGATCAATTTATTCTTTCTTGTTTCTTTTTGTTAAATTAACATTTGTTTCAAAGCTTAAGTTGACAGGAAATGGTGAATTTAATCATTTAATTAATATTCTAATACTCCTCCTTATGTATAGGCCCAAACTCTTCCTCAATAAGTAAGTCACAACATGTGGAATATTTAATTAAAATTGGGGTATACTATAAAATCAAGTTTCGAACTCATGATCTCTACTCTTATACCATATTAAGACACTAATTTTTTCAAAAGCTTAAGTTGATAGGAAATGGAGAATTTAATCATTTAATTAACATTTGAACACTTTCATAGCTAAAGGTAGGGCACTGATATCACCTATTGATCAATCTATAAATGGCAATAGTATTAGAACATGGATGTCGATGTTTGAAACCTGTGATACCCCATAAAGTTAATCCCATATTAAGTGGGTAGATTGTAAAGGTGTTGTATGGGTGCTAAGTCTCATATTAGTTCTTTAATAGTTGAAATTGAGTTAATGAGCAATTTCATAGAATTTTCAATTGTAACATTAACTTATCTTTTTGAAAAATAGCATAGATATGGTTAGAGCTCCCCTAGGTCATGAAAAATGGTATCAGAGCTAACCTAGTACACTATGTGGAACTGGAGCATTATAGCGTGATGTAGGTCCTGACAAGAACATCAAGGATTTAAGTGAATGTTGCAGAAGTGTTAATGTGACATCCCATAAAGTTAGTCATATATTGGAAAAATAAATTGCTCACATGAAGTGCATGGATTATAAAGGAGTTTGTGAGTGTTAAATCTTACAATTTAAACAAGTGAAAATAAAAATGGACAAAAATAAAGAAAAAGAAATACCAGTAAGCAAGTACAGTGCTATAAGATTGGTGGAAAGATGGACAGTGTATGACATCAAAAGTACATGGAGTAAAGAGAAGTATATTGGATTAAACCTGTGGATCAGTGGATGGAATTAGTACAGGAGATGCTGTATGAAAAACACCTTCACATCCATCAACTGCAGAATCAAAAGATCCTTCTTCCACTAAATCAGCTTTGAACAAATGAAGTCTTTCCTTAGCTCCATCGAAGGCAAGTAAGTGTTCTGTTTTCTTTGAATCATCTGTTTCATATATATAAAAAAATGCTAAAATTTTTGAGGTAAATAAAACTATTCATGCTACATCCATAAGAAAATATAAATAAATAAACAAAACCTACCCAAACTAAAAGTCAAAATGTGAAACCTGGCTTGCAACATAAAGATGTACTGCATTTGAAACTAAAAATTAAATGGGAATCTACAATTGTAATATTGATAGGTCTCCATTTTATGACATAGTATATCTCATTTAGCCCATCAAAGCCCTTCCTGAGGTTGACTCTTAACCAGGAAAACGGTGGTCCAGACTAGCTTAACCATTGTTTCTTGGTGACTAGGATAATGGTCTTAGTGCAACTTAAATAAAACTGTGCTTGCCTAGGATATAGATTTAATGCTCCATCAAGTGAAAGTAAATGCTCTGTTTTCTTTGGATCATCGGTGGAATATATATACACAGAAATACCAAATGGAACGCTAAATTTATTAATATCAAGTACTGCATGGCAAACAAACGTGAGAAAGAATAAAAAAATAAAAAATAAATACAACAAAAATGCAAAAACATGGACAAACAACTCAAAACACTCACAAAAAGGTACGTAATGGCAAAGAATGATCAAACCCAGAATTCAGATTACTACAAAACATTGTCTGATACCATTAAAAAGGAAAGAGGGAGAGAGCACTAACTTGGGTCACGAACTGTAGCTTTGACAGTATACCCACGTTGAAGAAGGAGCTTCACCACCCATGAAGCTATGTAGCCTGAAGCTCCAGTCACGCACACCACCTTCTCTGCTCCACTCATCCTCTCTCTCTCTCTGTGTTTCCCACTCTGTCTCTCTGCTTGACTTTATAGCAGTTAACGCTTTTCTCCTACTTTGAATTATATTTTAATTTTTACATGTTCATTTTTCTGTACAACTTTGTTGACTTAATGTTGGCGTAGATTCTTTTCAACCATAAAACGTCTGCATATGGACCTAAACACCACTTTTGGCATGGAATTTTCAATCTTTGAGTGCTTCCTGATGTTTTCTTGGGATCGGGTAGTTGGATATGCTTGTCAGTTTCTATCAGCGTTCGCCATCAATGTGTATTTTCTTACAATTATGTGTTAGAGACTTAACAGAGCATTTTTTTGAGTAATAAGAGCCTTCCAGAAAGAAATGAAAAGAGAAAAGCTTTTGTTTTAATTAAACTTTGATATGAATTACTTCCACCATCACAAGTTATACCTTATCAGAATTTGAGAGTTTCTAATTGTTCATCTCAGAATAAGCGAGGCTCAATACGTGAAATATTTTAATGAAGATGGGACGTGAATGACAGAGACAAGGTTCGAACACACGATCCCTGCTTTGATACTATGTTAAATCACCACTTTATCCAAAAAATTAAGCTAATAATGAATTTGATCATTTAATTAGTATTATAGTAAGAATGTCACAAGGTCTACAAATTACATCATGTTTTTGCAGTGCATTTGTAGTTAGGCTGGGTGATTAATGTAATAGTGTTTGTAGTCATAACATACAACATTTCACAACATTTGGAGCACAAAGAGAAATCATACACCATAAGGAAGATGCAATTTCACATGTTGGGGCATATATTAAACAGAACACTCTGTTCTTTCTTGGCTTAAGTTTTATAATAAGTGATTAATCAATCTTTTTTTTAGAATTAATATGGTTTTCACTCATCTCAACATTCATATTTGAAGGGAATACAGTTTGTTAACAATTATTTTCATCACTACCCGATCATTAACATCATTCAGAAACTGAGGAAGCCCTTCTGCTTCAAGCTTTCAACAGTGTCCTTAAGGGTCACCTCCAAAGGAATGAAGTTGATACCCAAACTTTTTGCTTTCTCCTTGGATACCTGGTATCCTGCTATGGAAGGCTTGTCATCACATCTGCCATGTATGAGAAAGACATGCAAACTTTCTCAGAATTTTGTGTAGTATCAGAAAGCAAGTTGACTAATTGAAAATCAATAATTTGAATCAAAACAGTATAGATGAATATAAGTCATAAATGTAAGAAAAACTTGAAATGTGACGTCTTCCCTGCGATTCAAAATCAAGCAGCTCACTTGCAGTTTTGAGCAGCAATTGTAGATCATATTTCATGGATAATAAATATCATATTCAACAAAATCACAGAAGCTGAGTAGAAAAATGAAAAGAAAATGCTATATAGAGTGTAAACGTGTAGTCTATAGACACAAATTTTGAAGTACTCATCAGGCAAAACCCGCACCCAAGAAGGTAATAAGAAGTAACATGGCCTTAAACATATAGCAAGGGATGAAAATTGACTATTGTTCATTCAACCACAGCAAGAAGTGGGACTCAGTGCTTGCAAATAATAATGACTTACTTTTCTGGAATGCACAAAGAGGGGTACAGTTTATGCAAAAGCTTCATAACCTCAGAACAGTGTATAACGGTTTCAACTAAACAATATCTGCCTGTGGCTGAAGGAATTTCAAGTGCTTGAATATGTGCATTTGCAACATCTCTAATATCGACAAATCTATAGAATGAATTGGGAAATGTTTGAGCTCCTGGATGCAAAAAAGCCTCAACTGTCAAGAATTAGATAGAATGTTGTTGTCAGATGAAAACTAGAATTTTACTCCCACTGAAGTCAAATATGCAGTCTTGCTAGTTTTTCATTTGGCCATTTAGTGATTCAACAAAAGCAGGTAATTAAATCCACTGTTTTGGCAGAAGCTAAGTGGGATATGTGAGAGATTACTTGATAAGTAGTCATCATTAAGTACATCCCTAAGCTGTATAATGAGATTTAACCAATTCTTTCCCCTGAAATTACGTTGCCTTTTTCCAATAAAGAAAAGAGAAAGGCAATTTTTGTTTCTCTATTCTTTCTTTCTTTTAGGTAATAAAGATAGTAACTCATGATCATATATGAAAGATAGAGCAGAAAGGGAAACAAATCCAACTCACTTTATAAGCTGGAAGTGTAGAAGCCTGATAGATTAATGCCAAGTTGAAAAAAAATACTTGGATACGTTTATACCTACATTTCTTAAGATGCTCATGTTAAGAATGAGCATCTAACCGGTAAATAAAATAGGAACTGGTTGCTAAAGAGTAAAGAGTACCATTTATAAGTTTCAGAATCTCCTCAGTGGTAAAATTAAGAGTTGGTTGTAGAAAAGGACCAGTCACAAACCCTGGATTTATTGAAACCAAGTCAATTTCGTTCTCTTTTGCAAATCTCCAAGCAGCTTCCTCAGCTAAAGTTTTTGAAACCATATACCAACTCTGAAATAGAAAAAGATAAAATGAAACAAATATAAGGTCTACATCTAATGAACATAGTTGGTGCATATTAAGCTCTTCCAAGTTTCCAATCAATCCAAGCCAAAACTTTAGATTAGTACAACTTTATTATGACACACTGTACCATTGTCATTATCCATTATCCATCTCCGTCAACATGAATCGAATATCTGATGTACTTATTTCAAACTTAGTAATAGTTTTGGTCAAATTAACCAACTAAAGATTGCTGTATCTTATATTTAACATAGCATAATGTCGAATATTAATGAAGGGTCAAGTAGTTTCTCATTATGAATGGATTTCTCCCACAGGAATCTAACTAGAAGAACGAAAAAGAGGCATAGGAGCTGAACATGGTTATATGCTCACTAATCCTGTAGTTGAAAGCTACTTTGATTTTCCAACAGATGTAAAGATGAAAAAGCAAGATATGTTTTTAGGATCATCATTTAGACATAATTGATGGCAGAATCTTCAAAAGCATAGTATACAAGATATTTTATAGTGATAAAGTAAGAAGAATAACTTGCAAAGAGATGACAAGTAATAAGAAGTTAACATAAGCACACACCTTCAATTTCTCACAAAAAAGTGCATCTGAAAACCAGGTCTCATCAACTACCACATCAAAGGTCAGAGGTTTTCCATTATATGTGACTGCAACCATGGAGGATGTTAAAATCACTCTCTTGACAGAAGGAACTTTTGCACATGATCTAAGAACATTAATTGTTCCCTTCACAGCTGGATCAATTAATTCTGCCTGAAATATGAAAGCGGAAAGGGAAGTAGCTCTTAAGCTATCAAAAAGCTAATCATATTGCACAAAATTTGTATGAGAGATCATGAACATAAAAATGGAAAAAAAATAAAGAAAAAGAAATGCCAGTAAGCAAAATAAATGGGGTAAAGAGAAGTATATTGGATTAAACCTGTGGATCAGTGGCTGAAAGAAGTAGTGGGGATGCTGTATGGAAAACACCTTCACATCCATCAACTGCAGAATCAAAAGATCCTTCTTCCAATAAATTAGCTTTGAACAAATGAAGTCTTTCCTTAGCTCCATCAAATGCAAATAAGTGTTCTGTTTTCTTTGTATCATCTGTTTCATATATAAGCAGAACTACTGATAAATATAAAATTTTTAAAGTAAATAAAACTACTCATGCTACATCCAGCCTAAAAATCAAGATGTGAAACCTGGGTTGCAATCATAAAGAACATTGGATGTACTGATTTTGTAAGTGATAATTAAATAAGGGAAAAAAAATACGAGGAGATGAACATGAAGGTTAGAACAATTAATAAGTATTCATAAATAGTAGGCCTATTCATGAATCTCCATTTGTGTCTCTTCTTATAAATTTTTATTAAAGCCAATTTTCTCTGATAATAACTTGTTGCAAAACTATGAACATGTAACATATGGTTGCCTTCCAATACTATGATGGAAAAGTTTGAGGCTGCAAAGTGAGACTAGGCAATTTCCTGACTTAAATAAAAGATATAGCAGGCAAACCATATATATTGCAATTTCTATTGCAACGTCCATTATCAACTTAGTAAAAATTAAAAGGGAAAATTGTTAAATTAGTCCCTAGGGTTTGAGGTTGTGACAAATGACTCCCTAGAGTTTTAAAAGTGACAAATAACTCTATGTGAAACAGTGTAACAATTAACAAATAACTCCCTCCCTACAAATTATGGCCATTTTTCCGACTGGTCATTATGAAATTATAAATTTACCCTCAACTAATTGTAAAAAAAATAAAAAGAAAAAAGAAAAAAAATTGGCTGCTTGGGTGGTGGTTCTTCCACTCCTAGATTCGATTGTTGGGGAAGGCTGAACCATCCCGAGCTAGGCCAATTTTTTATTTATGATATTTTTAGGGTAAATTTGTATATTCATAATGATCATGTCAAAAAAAAAAAAAAAAATGAAATTGGTACGATAGAGAGAGTTATAATATGTTACATAGATATACCAAATTAAGTTATTTGTCACAACCTTAAATCCCAGGAACCAATTTAGCAATTTTCCCAAACCAAAACAAAGAAACCAGAGAATGTATTTTCTTGATTTTTGCACCAAACAAGCCCTAAGATATGGTATTAGAGCTCTTAAGGTTGATTGATTCCAAAGTTGATTAATTTTGGCCAAAAAAGTTTTATATACATCATACAACTACAAGTCTACAACTACAGCTGATCACTTAAAAGTAAAATATCGAGATACTGGTAAAAAATGAACAATAAATTTTTGTGATTCAATTATAAATGTGATAAACAAAATTAAAAAGGCTTATACAAACTGACTTGGGTCCCTGACAGTGGCTTTGACTGTGTACCCACGTTGGAGCAAGAGCTTCACAAGCCATGAAGCTATATAACCGGAAGCACCAGTCACACACACTATCTTCCCTGCTCCACTCATTCCTTCCCTCTGTCTCTCTCTCTCCCTCAAAGAGCTTCTTCTTAGCTTAATAGCTTGTTCTTAGCTATAGTTTGTGCTTTTATGGGGGGAAATAAGGATTTGGCTGATGATTAAATTAATGTGCATGATGTGGTCACCTCAGCTTGTCTTAAATTACTTTAAAACGTTTAATTTATACAACTCAAAGGCATTTTTTCTTTTTTTATTTATTTATTGGTTTGCTTGAATGTCACGAAATTCAAGCAGGATCGGAGCTCTGACCCTCTCTCGTTTCCTGCTCGAATTTCACGGATTTTATTATTATTATTATTATTTTTTATTGCTTAGTCAATTCGTTGTGAATTGTTAATAATAGTTTTTTCAACAAATTTAACATGTTCGTTTGTCTAACAATACAACCGAACTTAGAGAACAAAGGAATCTGCAGGATGACCATAAAGGCCACCTCTTAACTTGAAACTGTCAAGAGTGTCAGAAACCTTTTGGCCACTGCCCCCACTTTGCCTGACTATTAAATTGAGGAGGAGAAACACAAAGAGAAATCATACACCATATGGAAGATGCACCATGACATGTTGGGGCATTTATTAAATAGAACACATGCACTGTTCTTTCTTGGTTTAGGTTTTAGAATAACTGATTATTCAAACTTTTATTTAGAATTAATATGGTTTTCACACATCTCGACATTCATAATTGAAGGGAACACACTTTGTTCACAAATATTTGCATCACTACCCGATCATTAACATCATTCAGAAACTGAGGAAGCCCTTCTCCTTCAAGCTTTCAACAGAGTCCCTAAGAGTCACCTCCAGAGGAATGAAGTTGATACCCAAACTTTTTGCTTTCTCCTTGGATACCTGATATCCTTGCATGGAAGGCTTGTCATCACATCTACCATGAATGAAAAAGACAAGCAAACTTTCTCAGAATTTTTTGTTGTGTCAGAAAAATTCGTATCAGGAAGATAGTTGACTAATTGAAAACAAATAATTTGACCAAAAGCAGTATTGTTGAATATTAAGTCATAAATGCAAGAAAAACATTAGAACCACCCCCCTGTTTCTGATGATAAAATAATGAAAACAAAAGGAGCTTTTAAAAAAGAAAGAGTATTGGCAAGCTAAGTTAAGGGTAAGGGATAGATGAGATGACTTTCCTCAATACAAAATCAAGTAGCTCACTTACAGTATTGATTCAGCAATTGTAGATCATATTTCATGGATAATATATATCACATGATAAATGGGGCCACAACTTTCAAGCCTAGCAGCATTGTAAACACAAATCACAGAAGCTGAGTAGAAAAAAAGAAAATGCTACATAGAGTGTAAACATGTAGTCTATAGACAAATTTTGAAGTACTCATCAGGCAAAACCAGTACCCAAGAAAGTAATAAGAAGTAACATGGCCTTAAGCATATAGTAAGGGACGAAAATCGACTATTCTTCATTCAACCACAGCAAGAAGGGGCACTCAGTATTTGCAAATAATAATGACTTACTTTTCAGGAAGGCACAAAGTGGGGTAAAGTTTTTGCAGAAGCTGCATAACCTCAGAACAGTGTATAACGGTTTCAACTAAACAATATCTGCCTGTGGCTGAAGGAACTTCAAGTGCTTGAATATGAGCATTTGCAACATCTCTAATATCGACAAATGCATAGAATGTAAGAGAAAATGTTTCAGCTCCTGCATGCATAAAAGCCTCAACTGTCAAGAATTAGATATAATGTAGTTGAAGAAGAAAATTAGATTTTTACTCCCACTAAAGTCAAAGATGCAGTCTTATTAGTTTTTCATTTTTCCATTTAGTGATTCAGAAAAAGCAGGTAATTAAACCGACTTTTTGGCAGAAGCTAAGTGGGATATGTAAGAGAGATCACTTGACAAGTAGTCACCATTAAGTACATCCCTAAGCTGTACAATGAGATTAACTATTTCTTTCCCCTGAAAATAGGTTGCCTTTTCCAGAAAGAACAGAGAAAAGCAATTTTTGTTTCTTTTTTCATTCTTTCTTTCTTTTAGGTAATGAGGATAGTAACTCATGTTCATATATGAAAGATCGAGCAGAAAGGGAAACAAATCTGACCCACTCTATAAGCTGGAAGTGTAGAAGCCTGATAGATTAATGCCAAAGTAGAAAAACATTTACTTGGATACATTTATACATATTTCTTAAGATGCTCATGTTAAGGTGGTTCTGAATTTCTGGGATATGCTTTTTCTAATCAGTAAATAAAATAGGAACTAATTGCTCAAGAGTAAAGAGTACCATCTATAAGTTTCAGAATCTCCTCCATGCTAAAATTAAGAGTTGGTTGTAAAAAAGGACCAATCACAACCCCTGGATTTATTGTAACCAGTTCAATTTCGTTCTCTTTTGCAAATCTCCAAGCAGCTTCCTCAGCTAAAGTTTTTGAAACTGGATACCAATTCTGAAATAGAAAAAAGATAAAATGAAACAAATATAATTTTTACATCTAATTAACTTACTTGATGCATATTAATCTCTTCAAGTTTCCAATCAATCCAAGTCACACTTGGTAGGGATTAGTACAACTTTATTATGACAAACTGTGATGTAGGACAGTCCACTGAGCACTGTTCAGCTGAACATGTAGGATTGTCCACCGAGCATTGTTCAACCAAACTGAGGGTTGAGCCTCGGCTCGGGAAATCAAGAACCGAGGAATACTCGGCCATTGAGCATTGTTCAGCCAAACCGAGGGTCGAGCCTCGGCTCGGGAAATCAAGACCAAGGAATACTCAGGAAACACCGAGACACCCTTGACTGAGGCATACTTGGGAAGCTCAATTTTGATATATGACAGAATTTGCCAGCGCCGAAAGAATATTGTCAGAACTAAGGGCAGGAATATTTCATAGTCGGAATATTAGAAGGACGGTGATGTCAGAACCATAGTCGGGAAAGCCGCAAAGTTAAAAGCCGCAAAACTTATGTCAGAACAGTTGAAGGCTGCAAAGTTATATCAGAGCCGCAAGGAATAATGTCAGAACCGACCTTGCCAACAACTGAGGACCAATAAGAAGCTTTTGCCGATTAAGGAAAACCAATGAGAAGCTACTGCCGGATTTAGGGAACCAATGGCTAGTTGCCATTGTTCGGCCAATCATGTTAGGGCCAAGTTTACTTAGAATAGTTTGTTAGTTTTCTTTCCTATAAATAGTAGGACTTGTAATATTTTCAGAACCAACTTTTCAACTTGAATCAATATATATGAATTGAGAATTTTCTCTTCAAACTTCTATGCGGAGATTTTATCTTCAACCTGCGGTTGTGTTGTGTGTCAATCTGAGGATTGAGTGCTGATTTATCAGGTCAGGAGACGCAGAAGCTCCTAACCATTCGGTTACCAAGTCTTCCTCTACGTCAGTTGGTATCAGAGCAAGCATTATCCTGATCATGACCAATCAGCGCATCGATGATGAACCCCTTAACGACGCAGTTCGTAATAAGGAGGCTCCTACGAGGGCCGAATTTCAGACCTTCCAACAGTCTATGCAACAATCCAAGCAAAGGATCCAGGAAGGTTTAGGGTTTGGGGTTTAGAACGTTTGGAAACCGAAGTCAATCAAGCTCACCGGGATCAGGCCCAGGGAGATGATGGAATCCGGGTAAGGGCTATCCACCGGCCTCCACCAGTTGATCAACCCTAACCATTCGACTACAATAGCAATGACGAAGATTACGTTAGTGAAGTCTTTGGCAGGGCTCACGGTGCAGGTCCAGGTGGAGGCAGACATAGAGGTGGCAGAGGAGGCGCCGACTATGGGGTTTACCGGCCCAGGGATGCTGCTTTTATGAGGAGGTGCTGCTGGCCATGAAGATGTTTATGGTGAACAACCTAGGCATCAACAATATGGCAGGGAGGAGCCCAAGGAGTACCGAATGAAGATTGATCTACTCTCCTTTGATGGTCATCTTCATATTGAAGATTTCCTTGATTGGATCATGGAGGTAGAGAGGTTCTTTGAATACATGAGTATTCCGGAAGAAAGAAAGGTGAAGTTGGTAGCTTACAAGCTCAAAGGTGAAGCATCAGCTTGGTGGGAAAGGCTGCAACACTCTCAGACACGAGAAGGCAAGGGACCCATGACATCTTGGCTCAAGATGAAATGGCTACTCAATGCCCGGTTTCTTCCACCATATTTTGAGCAACGTTTGTTCCAGCAATACCAGGAGTGCCGTCAAGGAACTCGCACGGTCTAGGCTTATGTTGATGATTTTTATCGACTTTTAGCTCGAAATGATTTGATGGAAACTGAGGCCCAACAAGTGGCTCGGTTCATTGGAGGATTGCGTTTGCCGATCCAAGACAAGGTGTTTATGCAGCATGTCTTCACTCTAAATGAAGCTGTTAGTTTAGCCACCCAAGCCGAGAAGTAGTTGGAGCAAACTTGAGCTTCAACTTGGGAGTGGAACCCAAGTAATCCAGGGAGATCCTCGGAGAACCGGGGAAAGCAACCTATGGTCTTAACTGGGACCACTGTTCAACCTACCACACTTGAGGATGGGTAACCGGAGGAAGCAGCAGTGGTCAGAAGCAACCGATGGTCCCTCCACCTCACAACAATCCTTATGCAAGACCCGAACCAAAGAAATGTTTCAGGTGCAACCAACCAGGACATAGGTCTAATCAATGTCCAAGAAGGCAAATGGTGAATCTAGTTGAAACAGGAACCGGAGAAGAAGCGGAGGATTATGAGGATGAAGAAGCAGAGGATGACGCACCTGGATATGAAGCCATAGAAGCCTTGGCAAATGAAGGTGTCTTATTATCACGGTCCTTAGTGATCCAGTGGTTACTCTTAGCCCCAGGACAAGAAGGCCAAGCTCAAAGACACAAGATCTTTCACACTCGTTGCACTGTCTACCAATGAGTTTGTGATGTCATCATCGATGGAGGCAATGGAGAAAATATAGTGTCTAAAGTGATGGTTGTGAAGTTAGGCCTCACTACCGAGAGACACCCGGCACCGTACAAGATCAGATGGATCAAGCGGGAGAAGGAGACACTTGTTATCGAGAGATGCCGATTCACATTTTCAATCAGTAAACACTATTCTGACTCCCTTCTTTGTGATGTAGTTGAAACGGATGAGTGCCATATTATTTTGGGAAGACCATGGTAGTATGATGTGGACGCCCAACACAAAGGCCGAGACAACATCTACATTGTTTTTCGAGAAGGCCGGAAAATTATTTTTCGACCTTTAAAAGAAGACTCGGTTGACGTTCCTGTCCGAGCCAAGAAGCAGCCCATTCTGTTGACAAAGACAAGCGAGTTGCTCGAAGAAGTCAAGGAGGCCCGGGAAATACTTGCCTTAATACCCGGGGAACCCACCCTTTCGACTATACCAGGTATTCCAGTGCATGAGATGCTAGACGAATTCCGGGACATCATTCCAAATGAGAAGACTTATGCCAAGTACAAAGAAGCAGCAGATAAGGGGCGAAGATCCAAAGTCTTTCGAGAAGGTGATTTAGTCATGCTTTATTTGCGCAAGGGACGCCTACCAAAGGGGGACTTCCGGAAAAATGAGGAACAAAAAGTATGGACCTTGCAAAATTATTAAGAAGATTAATGATAATGCCTATGTTGTTGATCTTCCGGAGAACGTAGCCATGTCCTCAACATTCAATGTGGCAGACATATTTGAATATTTTCCGCCAGAGGATTCTAACTCGAGAATGAGTCATTTTCAAGAAGGGGAGACTGATGTAGGACAGTCCACTGAGCATTGTTCAGCCAAACCAAGGGTCGAGCCTTGGCTCGGGAAATCAAGAACCGAGGAATACTTGGCTATCGAGCATTGTTCAGCCAAACCGAGGGTCGAGCCTCGGCTCGGGAAATCAAGAACCAAGGAATACTCGGGAAACACCGAGGCACCCTTGACTGAGGCATACTCGAGAAGCTTAATTCTGATATCTGAAAGAATCTGCTAGTGCCGAAAGAATATTGTCAGAACTAAGGGCAGGAATATGTCAGGGTCGGAATATCAGAAGGACGGTGATGTCAGAACCACAGTCGGGAAAGCCGCAAAACTTATGTCATAACAATTGAAGGCCGCAAAATTATGTCAGAGCCGCAAGGAATAATGTCAGAACCGACCTTGCCAACAGCCGAAGACCAATAAGAAGCTTCTGCCGTTTAAGGAAAACCAATGAGAAGCTACTGCCGGATTTAGGGAACCAATTGCCAATTGCCATTGTTCGGCCAATCATGTTAGGGCCAAGTTTACTTAGAATAGTTTGTTAGTTTTCTTTCCTATAAATAGTAGGACTTGTAATGTTTTTAGAACCAACTTTTCAACTTGAATCAATATAGATGAATTGAGAATTTTCTCTTCAAACTTCTCTGCGGAGATTTTATCTTCAACCTATGGGTTGTGTTGTGTGTCAATCTGAGAATTGAGCGCCGATTTATCAAGTCAGGATACGTAGAAGCTCCTAACCTTTCGGTTACCAAGTCTTCCGCTACATCAAACTGTACCATTGTCATTACCCATCTCCATCAACATGAATCAAATATTTGATGAATTTATTTCAAACTTAGTAATAGCTTCAATCAAATTAACCAACTAAAAATGCTCTATCTTATATTTAAGATACCGTAATGTTGAATATTAATGAAGGGTCAGGTAGTTTTTCATTATGAATGGATTTAAGCTACATATGAAAGGAATCTAGCTAGAAAAACCAAAAAGAGGCATAGGAGCTGAACATGGTTATATGCTCACTGATTCTGTAGTTGAAAGCTACTTTATTTTCCAACTGATGTAAAGATGAAAAAGCACGATAACAATACAAATATCTTAAACAAGAGGCATAACAAGTTCAGAGCCAAGAAAAAAAAAAGAATGTTAGATGGATTCAGAATTAAAGGAGTACTCTTGTTTTGTACTGTTGGATCCGGTGCACCAGTGGACATGTCAAACTAAAATGGCATTACTGATACTCTCTTATGTTTGTAGGATCATTATTTATACATAACTGGTTGCAGAATCTTCAAAAGCATAGTATATAAAATACTTTATAGTGATAAAGTAAGAAGAGTAATAAGAACTTGACATAAGCACACACCTTCAATTTCTCACAAAATAGTGCATCTGAAAACCAGGTCTCATCAACTACCACATCCAAGGTCAGTGGTTTTCCATTATGTGCCACTGCAGCCAAAGAGGATGTTACAATCACTCTCTTGACTGAAGGAACTTTTGCACATGATCTAAGAACGTTAATTGTTCCCTTCACTGCTGGATCAATTAATTCTGCCTGAAATATGAAAGCAGAGAGGGAAGTAGCTCTTAAGCTATCAAAAAGCTAATCATATTGCAAAAAATTTGTATGAGAGATCATGAACATAACAATGGACAAAAATAAAGAAAAAGAAATACCATTAAGCAAGTACAGTTCTATAAGATTGGTGGAAAGATTGACAGTGTATGACATCAAAAGTACATGGAGTAAGGAGAAGAATATCGTTTTAAACCTGTGGATCAGTGGATGAAAGAAGTACAGGAGATGCTGTATGAAAAACACCTTCACATCCATCAACTGCAGAATCAAAAGATCCTTCTTCCACTAAATCAGCTTTGAACAAATGAAGCCTTTCCTTAGCTCCATCAAGTGCAAGTAAGTGTTCTGTTTTCTTTGAATCATCTGTTTCATATATAAGCAGAACTACTTATAAATATATGCTAAAATCTTAAAGGTAAATAAAACTACTCATGCTACATCCAAAACTAAGACCTACCCAAACTAAAAGTCAAAATGTGAAACCTGGCTTGCAATCATAAAGAACATTGAATGTACGGCATTTAAACTAATAATTAAATGTGAATCTACAATTGTAATATTGATAGGTCTCCATTTTATGACATAGTATATCTCATTTAGCCCATAAATCCCTTCTTGAGGTTGACTCTTAACCAGGAAAACGGTGGTCCGGGCTATCTTGACCATTGGTTTTGGGTGACAAGGATAATGGTCTTAGTGCAATTTAAATAAAACTGTGCTTGCCTAAGATATAGATTTAATGCTCCATCAAGTGAAAGTAAATGCTCTGTTTTCTTTGGATCATCGGTGGAATATATATACACAGAAATACCAAATGGAACGCTAAATTCATTAATATCAAGTACTGCATGGCAAACAAACGTGAGAAAAAATAAAAAAATAAAAAATAATTACAACAAAAATGCAAAAACATTGACAAACAACTCAAAACACTCACAAAAAAGCACGTTAAGGCAAAAAATGATCAAACCCAGAATTCAGATTACTACAAAACATTGTCTGATACCATTAAAAAGGAAAGGGGGAGAGAGCACTAACTTGGGTCACGAACTGTAGCTTTGACAGTATACCCACGTTGAAGAAGGAGCTTCACCACCCATGAAGCTATGTAGCCTGAAGCTCCAGTCACGCACACCACCTTCTCTGCTCCACTCATCCTCTCTCTCTGTGTCTCCCTCACTGTCTCTCTGCTTGCCTTTATAGCAGTTAACGCTTTTCTCCTACTTTGAATTATATTTTACATGTTCATTTTTTTGTACAACTTTGTTGACTTATTGTTGGCGTGCATCCTTTTTAACCTTAAAACGTCTGCATATGGACCTAAACACCACTTGTTGCATGTAATTTTCAAACTTTGAGTGCTTCCTGATGTTTTCTTGGGATCGGGTAGTTGGATATGCTTGTCAGTTGCTATCTGTGTTCGCCATCAATGTGTATTTTCTTACAATGAAGACTTAACAGAGCATTTTGTGAGTAATAAGAACCTTCCAGAAAGAAATGAAAAGAGAAAAGCTTTTGTTTTAATTAAACTTTGATATGAATTACTTCCACCAACACAAGGTTATATACCTTATCAGAATATGAGAGTTTTTAATTGTTCATCTTAGAATATGTGAGGCTCAATACGTAAAATATTATAATGAAGGTTTGAACACACAATCTCTGCTTTAATACTATGTTAAATCATCACTTTATCTAAAAAATTAAGTCAATAGAAAATAATAAATTTGATTATTTAATTAGTTTTGTAGTAAGCGTGTCAGTAACCTTTTGGCCGGTGCCCCTACTTTGCCTAACTATTGAATTGGGGAAGAAAAGCGGCTGTCACCTCAAGGGTTGGTCAGCTTGAATTGAGTAGGTCTTGGGTCAGGTTTGATCCAATGTCTTAAATCATCACTTTATCTAAAAAATTAAGTTAATAAAAAATAATAAATTTAATTATTTAATTAGTATTGTAGTACGTATTATTCAATAGTCAGGCAAAGTAGACCAGTGCCCCCACTTTGCCTGACTATTGAATTGGGGAAGAAAAGCGGCTGTCACCTCAAGGGTTGGTCAGCTTGAATTGAGTTGGTCTTGGGTCAGGTTTGGTCCAATGTCTTAACACATACTGTACTAATGACACTAGGTCCACAAGTTACATCATGTTTTTGCAGTGCATTTGTAGTTAGGCTGGTTGATTAATGTAATAGTGTTTGGAGTCATAACATACCACATTTCACAACATTTGGAGCACAAAGAGAGAGATGCGATTTCACATGTTGGAGCATATATTAAACAGAACACTCTATTCTTTTTGGCTTAAGTTTTATAGTAAGTGATTAATCAATCTTTTTTTTTTAGAATTAATATGGTTTTCACTCATCTAAACATTCATATTTGAAGGGAATACAGCTTGTTCACCATTATTTTCATCACTACCCGATCATTAACATCATTCAGAAACTGAGGAAGCCCTTCTACTTCAAGCTTTCAACAGTGTCCTTAAGGGTCACCTCCAAAGGAATGAAGTTGATACCCAAACTTTTTGCTTTCTCCTTGGATACCTGGTATCCTGCTATGGAAGGCTTGTCATCACATCTGCCATGTATGAGAACGACATGCAAACTTTCTCAAAATTTTGTGTAGTATCAGAAAGCAAGGTGACTAATTGAAAATCAATAATTTGAATCAAAACAGTATAGATGAATATTAAGTAATAAATGTAAGAAAAACTTGAAATGTAACGTCTTCCCTGCGATTCAAAATAAAGCAGCTCACTTGCAGTTTTGAGCAGCAATTGTAAATCATATTTCATGGATAACAAATATCATATTGCACAAAATCATAGAAGCTGAGTGGAAAAATGAAAAGAAATGCTATATAGAGTGTAAACGTGTAGTCTATAGACACAAATTTTGAAGTACTCATCAGGCAAAACCAGCACCCAAGAAGGTAATAAGGAGTAACATGGCCTTAAACATATAGTAAGGGATGAAAATCGATTATTTTTCATTCAACCACAGCAAGAAGTGGGACTCAGTGCTTGCAAATAATATTGACTTACTTTTCTGGATGGCAAAAAGTGGGGTACAGTTTATGCAAAAGCTTCATAACCTCAGAACAGTGTATAACGGTTTCAACTAAATAATATCTGCCTGTGGCTAAAGGAATTTCAAGTGCTTGAATATGTGCAATTGCAACATCTCTAATATCGACAAATCTAATATCGACAACTAAATAATATGCTCCTGCATGCAAAAAAGCCCCAACTGTCAAGAATTAGATAAAATGTTGTTGTCAGAAGAAAACTAGAATTTTACTCCCACTGAAGTCAAATATGCAGTCTTGCTAGTTTTTCATTTGTCCATTTAGTGATTCAACAAAAGCAGGTAATTAAATCCACTGTTTTGGCAGAAGCTAAGTGGGATAATGTGAGAGATTACTTGATAAGTAGTCATCATTAAGTACATCCCTATGCTGTATAGTGAGATTTAACTATTTCTTTCCCCTGAAATTAGGTTGCCTTTTTCCATAAAGAAAAGAGAAAGGCAATTTTTGTTTCTCTATTCTTTCTTTCTCTTAGGTAATGAAGATGGTAACTCATGATCATATATGAAAGATAGAGCAGAAAGGGAAACAAATCCAACTCACTTTATAAGCTGGAAGTGTAGAAGCCTGATAGATTAATGCCAAGTTGAAAAAAAATACTTGGATACGTTTATACCTACATTTCTTAAGATGCTCATGTTAAGAACTGAGCATCTAACCGGTAAATAAAATAGGAACTGGTTGCTAAAGAGTAAAGAGTACCATTTATAAGTTTCAGAATCTCCTCTGTGGTAAAATTAAGAGTTGGTTGTAGAAAAGCACCAGTCACAAACCCTGGATTTATTGAAACCAAGTCAATTTCGTTCTCTTTTGCAAATCTCCAAGCAGCTTCCTCAGCTAAAGTTTTTGAAACCAACTCTGAAATAGAAAAAGATAAAATGAAACAAATATAAGGTCTACATCTAATGAACATAGTTGATGCACATTAAGCTCTTCAAGTTTCCAATCAATCCAAGCCAAACTTTAGATTTGTACAACTTTATTATGACAAACTGTACCGTTGTCATTATCCATCTCCATCAACATGAATCAAATATCTAATGTACTTATTTAAAACTCAATAATAGTTTCGATCAAATTAACCAACTAAAGATTGCTCAATCTTATATTTAACATAGTGTAATTTCGAATATTAATGAAGGGTCAAGTAGTTTTTCATTATGAATGGATTTCTCCCACAGGAATCTAACTAGAAGAACCAAAACGAGGCATAGGAGCTGAACATGGTTATATGCTCACTAATCCTGTAGTTGAAAGCTACTTTGATTTTCCAACAGATGTAAAGATGGAAAAGCAAGATATGTTTTTAGGATCATCATTTAGACATAATTGGTGGCAGAATCTTCAAAAGCATAGTATACAAGATATTTTATAGTGATAAAGTAAGAAGAATAACTTGCAAAGAGATGACAAGTAATAAGAAGTTAACATAAGCACACACCTTCAATTTCTCACAAAAAAGTGCATCTGAAAACCAGGTCTCATCAACTACCACATCAAAGGTCAGAGGTTTTCCATTATATGTGACTGCAACCATGGAGGATGTTAAAATCACTCTCTTGACAGAAGGAACTTTTGCACATGATCTAAGAACATTAATTGTTCCCTTCACAGCTGGATCAATTAATTCAGCCTGAAATATGAAAACAGAAAGGGAAGTAGCTCTTAAGCTATCAAAAAGCTAATCATATTGCACAAAATTTGTATGAGAGGTCATGAACATAAAAATGGAAAAAAATAAAGATAAAGAAATACCAGTAAGCAAATACAGTGCTATAAGATTGGTGGAAAGATTGACAATGTATGACATCAAAAGAAAATGGAGTAAGGAGAAGTATATTGGATTAAACCTGTGGATCAGTGGCTGAAAGAAGTAGTGGAGATGCAGTATGAAAACACCTTCACATCCATCAACTGCAGAATCAAAAGATCCTTCTTCCAATAAATTAGCTTTGAACAAATGAAGTCTTTCCATAGCTCCATCAAATGCAAATAAGTGTTCTGTTTTCTTTGGATCATCTGTTTTATATATAAGCAGAACTACTGATAAATATAAAATTTTTAAAGTAAATAAAACTACTCATGCTACATCCAGCCTAAAAATCAAGATGTGGGTTGCAATCATAAAGAACATTGGATGTACTGATTTTGTAAGTGATAATTATATAAGGGAAAAAAATACGAGGGGATGAACATGAAGGTTAGAACAATTAATAAGTATTCATAAATACTAGGCCTATTCATGAATCTCCATTTGTGTCTCTTCTTATAAATTTTTATTAAAGCCATTTTTTTCTGATAGTAACTTATTGCAAAACTATGAACATGTAACATATGGTTGCATTCCAATACTATGATGGAAAAGTTTGAGGCTGCAAAAAGAGACTAGGCAATTTCCTGACTTAAATAAAAGATATATTGCAATTTGTATTGCTTTGATTTTGTGGTTATATATTTTTAACTAATGTCCTTTTATATCTTATGCAACTTCCATTATCAACTTGGTAAAAATTAGAAGGGAAAATTGTTAAATTGTTCTCTAGGGTTTGAGGTTGTGACAAATAACTCTATGTGCAAGAGTGTAACAAATAACTCCCTCCTTATAAATTAATTTTTCCGACTGGTCATTATGAAATTATAAATTTACCCTCAACAAATTGTAAAAAAATAAAAAGAAAAAAAAAATTGGCTGCTTGGGTGGTGGTTCTGCCACCCCAGATTCAACCGTTGGAGGTTGCCGAACCATTCCCGAGCTAGGCCAATTTTTTATTTGTGATTTTTTTAAAGTAAATTTGTAAATTCATAATGATCTTGTCAAAAAAAAAAAAAAAAAAAAACACTGAAATTGGTACGATAGAAAGAGTTATATGTTACATAGATATACCGAAAACCTTAAACTTTCGAGGACCAATTTAGCAATTTTCCCAAACCAAAACAAAAAAATCAGAGAATGTGTTTTCTTGATTTTTGCACCAAACAAGCCCTAACAAATGGTTTTAAAGAGCTAGCTCTTAAGGTTGACTGATTCCAAAGTTGATTAATTTTGGCCAGGAAAGTTTTATATACATCATACAACTACAAGTCTACAAAAAAAAAAAAAAACCACTCTTATACGAACTGAGGTAAGAACTGACTTGTATCCCTGACAGTGGCTTTGACTGTGTACCCACGTTGAAGCAAGAGCTTCACAAGCCATGAAGCTATATAAACGGACGCACCAGTCACACACACTACCTTCCCTGCTCCACTCATTCCTTCCCTCTGTCTCTCTCTCTCCCTCAAAGAGCTTGTTATTAGCTTAATAGCTTGTTCTTAGCTATAGTTTGTGCTTTAATGGTGGGAAATAAGGATTTGGTTGATTAAATTAATGTGCATGATGTGGTCACCTCAGCTTGTCTTAAACTACTTTAAAATGTTTAATTTATACAACTCATTGGCCTTTTTTATTTTATTTTATTTATTGTTTTGCTTGAATGTCACGACATTCAAGCAGGATCGGAGCTCCGACCCTCTTTCGTCTCCTGCTCGAATTTCACGGATTTTATTATTTTTTATTGCTTAGTCAATTAGTTGTGAATTGTTAATAATAGTTTTTTCAACAAATTTAACATGTTCGTGTGTCTAGCAATACAGCCGAACTTAGAGAACAAAGGAATCTGCAGGCCAGGTCAATTCTACCAAAAAGAAAAGGGTCAAACTTGTAACCACCGCTCATCCCAAGATGAGTGCTACACATGCTCCAAATGTTCATTTTTAATATTTGTATTTTTGCTTGTTATTTGTTAAACCGGAAGCTGATGGAGAATTCAAGCTCGCTAAACCTTGCTAATCATAGCTTGGAATAACCATTTAATGGGTGAATTATATAGCCATGCAGCCACACCCTGCCTGAAATGAGGCTTAGCAAGGCTGTCATTGAAGGGATCCAAAATACTCCTAGGATGTTTATAAAAGTACAAAGACACCTTGAATTTGGACGGGGTATTTTGAAAATTTCACTTCCTCTATTAGGTCCTAACGCTGAATTTTGACGGGATGGTTGACATTGTAAACTTTTGAAAAATACCGTTATTGACATTTTTAAAGTTTGAGAGTATGATGGCAAAAGTGATGAAAGATCAGGGGTAGCAAGTGGAATTTTTCTTCTTATTAAACTTTGATATGAATTACTTTCCCCAACACAAGTTATACTTTACCAGAATCTGAGAGTTTCTGATTGTTCATCTCATGTTTCTAGCAGGGGTGTCCTAAGGTCCCAACAAAAAGATGACCATAAAGGCCACCTCTCAACTTGAAACTGTCAAGAGTGTCAGAAACCTTTTGAATTGAGGAGGAAAAGCACAAAGAGAAATCATACACTGTATGGAAGATGCAGTTTCACGTGTTGGGGCATTTATTAAATAGAACACATTGTTCTTTCTTTGCTTAGGTTTTAGAATAACTGATTAATCAAACTTTTATTTAGAATTAATATGGTTTTCACTCATCTTGACATTTATATTTAAAGGGAACACAGTTTGTTCACAATTATTTGCATCACTACCCTATCATTAACATCATTCAGAAACTGAGGAAGCCATTCTCCTTTAAGCTTTCAACAGTGTCCCTAAGAGTCACCTCCAGAGGAATGAAGTTGATACCCAAACTTTTTGCTTTCTCCTTGGATACCTGGTATCCTGGCATGGAAGGCGTGTCATCACATCTGCCATGAATGAGAAAGACATGCAAACTTTCTCAGAATTTTGTGTAGTATCAGAAAAATACCCAAGAAAACAATAAGAAGTAACATGGCCTTAAACATAGAGTAAGAGATGAAAATTGACTATTGTTCATTCAACCACATCAAGAAGTGGCACTCAGTACTTGCAAATAATAATGACTTACTTTTCAGGAAGGCGCAAAGTGGGGTACAGTTTATGCAAAATCTTGATAGCCTCAGAACTGTGTACAACGGTTTTAACTAAACAATATCTGCCTGTGGCTGAAGGAACTTCAAGTGCTTGAATATGAGCATTTGCAACATCTCTAATATCAACAAATTTATAGAATGAATTGGGAAATGTTTGAGCTCCTGCATGCAGAAAATCCTCAACTATCAAGAATTAGATACATTGGTGTTGCAGACGAAAATTAGAATTTTACACCCACTAAAGTCTAAGACTCTGCAGTTTTGCTAGTTTTCATTTTTCCATTTAGTGATTCACCAAAAGCAGGTAATTAACTCCACTTTTTGGCAGAAGCTAAGTGCATCATTAAGTAGTCATCATTAAGTACATCCCTCAGCTGTGTAATGAGATTAAATATTTCTTTCCTCTGAAAATAGGTTCCCCTCAATTGGAAGCCTTTTCCAGAAAGCAAAGAGAAAAACAATTTTTGTTTCTTCTTTCTTTCTTTCTTTCTTTTAGGTAATGAAGATAGTAGTAACTCATGTTCATACATGAAATATCGAGCCGAAAGGGTAACAAATCCAACTCACTCTATCAGCTGGAAGTGTAGAAGCCTGATAGACTAATGCCAAGTAGAAAAAAATTACTTGGATACGTTTATACATACATTTCTTAAGATGCTCATGTTAAGGTGGTTCTGAATTTCTGGTATATGCTTTTCTAACTGGTAAATAAAATAGGAACTAGTTGCTCAAGTGTAAAGAGTACCATCTATAAGTTTCAGAATCTCCTCCATGGTAAGATTAAGAATTGGTTGTAAGAAAGGACCAATTGCAAACCCTGGATTTATTGTAACCAGGTCAATTTCGTTCTCTTTTGCAAATCTCCAAGCAGCTTCCTCAGCTAAAGTTTTTGAAACCATATACCAATTCTGAAATAGAAAAAAGATAAAATGAAACAAATATAATGCTTACATCTAATTAACATAGTTGATGTATATTAAGCTCTTCAAGTTTCCAATCAATCCAAGTCACTCTTGGTACAGATTAGTACAACTTTATTATGACAAACTGTACCATTATCATTACCCATCTCCATCGACATGAATCAAATATTTGATGTATTTATTTCAAACTTAGTAATAGTTTCAATCAAATTAACCAAAAAGGAATCTAGCTTGAAGAACCAAAAAGAGGCATAGGAGCTGAACATGGTTATATGCTCACTGATTCTGTAGTTGAAAGCTACTTTGTTTTCCAACTGATGTAAAGATGAAAAAGCAAGATAACAATACAAATATCTTAAACAAGAGGCATAACAACTTCAGAGCCAAGAAAAAAAAAAAAAAAAAAAAAGAATGTTAGATGGATTCAGAATTAAAGGAGGACTCTTGTTTTGTACTGTTGGATCCGGTGCACCAGCGGACATGTCAAACTAAAATGGCATTACTTATACTCTTATATTTGTAGGATCAGTATTTATACATAAATGGTAGCAGAATCTTCAAAAGCATAGTATATAAAATACTTTATAGTGATAAAGTAAGAAGAGTAATAAGAAGTTAACATAAGCACACACCTTCAATTTCTCACAAAAAAGTGCATCTGAAAACCAGGTCTCATCAACTACCACATCCAAAGTCAGTGGTTTTCCATTATATGCGACTGCAGCCAAAGAGGATGTTACAATCACTCTCTTGACTGAAGGAACTTTTGCACATGATCTAAGAACGTTAATTGTTCCCTTCACTGCTGGATCAATTAATTCGGCCTGAAATATGAAAGCAGAAAGGGAAGTGAGCTATCAAAAAGCCAATCATATTGCAAAAAATTTTGTTTGAATTATAACAGTGCTGTGTGCAGTGGAACTTCAGTCTTGTACTTTCATGTTTCAGACAAACCAACTAGTAGTTGAAATTACAGCAACACTTTGAAAAGCTGCAATTGTAGAAAATTATGATCAATTTATTCTTTCTTGTTTCTTTTTGTTAAATTATCATTTGTTTTAAAAGCTTAAGTTGACAGTAATTAATCATTTAATTAATATTCTAATACTCCTCCTTATGTATAGGCTCAAACTCTTTCTCAATAAGTAAGTCACAACATGTGAAATATTTAATTAAAATTGGGATATACTATAAAGTCAAGTTTCAAACTCATGATCTCTACTCTTATACCATATTAAGACACTAATTTTTTCAAAAGCTTAAGTTGATAGGAAATAGAGAATTTAATCATTTAATTAATATTTGAACACTTTCATAGCTAAAAGTAGGGCACTGATATCACCTATTGATCAATCTATAAATGGCAATAGTATTAGAACATGGATGTCAATGTTTGAAACCTGTGATACCCCATAAAGTTAATCCCATATTAAGTGGATGGATTGTAAAGGTGTTATATGGGTGTTAAGTCTCATATTGGTTATTTAATAGTTGAAATTGAGTTAATGAGCGACTTCATCGAATTTTCAATTGTAACATTAACTTATCTTTTTGAAGTAATAGTATAGATATGGCTAGAACTCCCCTAGGTCATGAAAAATGGTATCCGAGCTAACCTAGTACACTATGTGGCACTAGAGCATTATAGCGTGATGTAGGTCTTGACAAGAACATCAAGGATTTAAGTGAATGTTGCGTAAGTGTTAATGTGACATCCCATAAAGTTAGTCTTATATTGGAAAAATAAATTGCTCACATGAAGTGCATGGATTATAAAGGAGTTTGTGAGTGTTAAATCTTACAATTTAAACAAGTGAAAATAAAAATGGACAAAAATAAAGAAAAAGAAATACCAGTAAGCAAGTACAGTGCTATAAGATTGGTGGAAAGATGGACAGTGTATGACATCAAAAGTACATGGAGTAAAGAGAAGTATATTGGATTAAACCTGTGGATCAGTGGATGAAAATAGTACAGGAGATGCTGTATGAAAAACACCTTCACATCCATCAACTGCAGAATCAAAAGATCCCTCTTCCACTAAATCAGCTTTGAACAAATGAAGTCTTTCCTTAGCTCCATCAAGGGCAAGTAAGTGTTCTGTTTTCTTTGAATCATCTGTTTCATATATATAAAAATATGCTAAAATTTTTTAGGTAAATAAAACTACTCATGCTACATCCATAAGGAAATATAAATAAATAACTAAAACCTACCCAAACTAAAAGTCAAAATGTGAAACCTGGCTTGCAACATAAAGAACAATGAATGTACTGCATTTGAAACTAATAATTAAATGGGAATCTACAATTGTAATATTGATAGGTCTCCATTTCATGACATAGTATATCTCATTTAGCCCATCAAAGCCCTTCCTGAGGTTGACTCTTAACCAGGAAAACGGTGGTTTGGACTATCTTAACCATTGTTTCTTGGTGACTAGGATAATGGTCTTAGTGCAATTTAAATAAAACTGTGCTTGCCTAAGATATAGATTTAATGCTCCATCAAGTGAAAGTAAATGCTCTGTTTTCTTTGGATCATCAATGGAATATATATACACAGAAATACCAAATGGAACGCTAAATTTATTAATATTATCAAGTACTGCATGGCAAACAAACGTGAGAAAAAATAAAAAAATAAAAAATAATTACAACAAAAATGCATAAACATGGACAAACAACTCAAAACATTCACAAAAAGGTACGTTATGGCAAAGAATGATCAAACCCAGAATTCAGATTACTACAAAACATTGTCTGATACCATTAAAAAGGAAAGGGGGAGAGAGCACTAACTTGGGTCACGAACTGTAGCTTTGACTGTATACCCACGTTGAAGAAGGAGCTTCACCACCCATGAAGCTATGTGGCCTGAAGCTCCAGTCACGCACACCACCTTCTCTGCTCCACTCATCCTCTCTCTCTCTCTCTCTCACTCTCTGTCTCCCTCTCTCTCTCTCTCTGCTTGACTTATAGCAGTTAACGCTTTTCTAGTACTTTGAATTATATTTTACATGTTCATTTTTCTGTACAACTTTGTTGACTTAATGTTGGCGTACATTCTTTTCAACCTAAAACGTCTGCATATGGACCTAAACACCACTTTTGGCATGGAATTTTCAATCTTTGAGTGCTTCCTGTTGTTTTCTTGGGACCGGGTTGTTGGATATGCTTGTCAGTTGCTATCTGTGTTCGCCATCAATGTCTATTTTCTTACAGTGAAGACTTAACAGAGCATTTTTTTAGTAGTAAGTGTTGGGAGCTAAAAAAAAAAAAAAAAAAGCTAAATGTAGCAACACTTTTCAAGTGAGCTATTTTATTTTTCATTGTTTCTCTCACCTATTGTCTCTTTTTCCAAATATTTTCTTACTTTTTCTCTGCATGTTCTCTTTTTCCCAAAACTTTCCCATTTTTCCTCTCACATGTTCTCTTTTTCCCAAAACTTTTATTGCTTTTAATAATATTTTAATAGAATAGATAAAAATATAGTTAATCGGAAGTAGAGACATTTAAAAATGGCTTAGCTAAACTAGATAAAGTGAGTTTTGAGAAGCCATTTTACATAAAAATATGGCTCCTCCATTGGGAATGCCTAAGTGATTAAATTTACATCTTCCTATCAATTTAAGCTTTTGAGACAATTGGTAATTTAATATGGTATCAGAGTCAAAGGTTATGGGATCAAACCCTGACTCCATCAAATCACCCCATTTAAATTAAATATTCTACGTGTTAGGCCTCACCTATTAAAAGAGAGTTTGAGCTCACACGTGAGAGGGAATGTTAAAGTAATAATTAAGTGATTAAATTTACTTCTTCCTATCAATTTAAGCTTTTGGGACAATTGGTAATTTAACAATAAGAACCTTCCAGAAAGAAATGAAAAGAGAAAAGCTTTTGTTTTAATTAAACTTTGATATGAATTACTTCCATCATCACAAGTTATACCTTATCAAAATTTGAGAGTTTCTAATTGTTCATCTCAGAATAAGTGAGGCTTAATACATGAAATATTTGAATGAAGATGTGACATGAATGACAGAGACAAGGTTTGAACACACGATCTCTGCTTTGATACTATGTTAAATCATCACTTTATCCAAAAAATTAAGCTAATAGAAAATTATGAATTTGATCATTTAATTAGTATTATAGTAAGAATGTCATTTTGTACTAATGACAAAAGTTCTACAAATTACATCATGTTTTTGCTGTGCATTTGTAGTTAGGTTGGGTGATTACTGTAATAGTGTTTGGATTCAAAACATACAACATTTCACAACATTTGGAGCACAAAGAGAAATCATACACCATAAGGAAGATGCAATTTCACATGTTAGGGCATATATTAAACAGAACACTCTGCTCTTTCTTGGCTTAAGTTTTATAATAAGTGATTAATCAATCTTTTTTTTAGAATTAATACGGTTTTCACTCATCTCAACATTCATATTTGAAGGGAATATAGTTTGTTCACAATTATTTTTATCACTACCCGATCATTAACATCATTCAGAAACTGAGGAAGCCCTTTTGCTTCAAGTTTTCAACAGTATCCTTAAGGGTCACCTCCAAAGGAATGAAGTTGATACCCAAACTTTTTGCTTTCTCCTTGGATACCTGATATTATGGAAGGCTTGTCATCACATCTGCCATGTATGAGAAAGGCATGCAAACTTTCTCAGAATTTTGTGTTGTATCAGAAAGCAAGTTGACTAATTGAAAATCCATAATTTGAATCAAAACAGTATAGATGTCATAAATGCAAGAAAAACTTGAAATGTGATGTCTTCCCTGCGATACAAAATCAAGCAGCTCACTTACAGTTTTGAGCAGCAATTGTAGAACATATTTCATGGATAATAATAAATATCACAGTGATAAATGGGGCCACAGCTTTCAAGCCTAGCATTGTAATCAATACTACACAAATCACAGAAGCTGAGTAGAAAAAAGAAGAAAAAAAGAAAAAAGAAAAAGGGAAAATGCTATATGGAGTGTAAACATGTAGTCTATAGACACAAATTTTGAAGTACTCATCAGGCAAATCCAGCACCCAAGAAGGTAATAAGAAGTAACACGGCCTTAAACATATAGTAAGGGATGAAAATCGACTATTGTTCATTCAACCACAGCAAGAAGTGGGACTCAGTACTTGCAAATAATAATGACTTACTTTCCTGGATGGCACAAAGTGGGGTACAGTTTATGCAAAAGCTTCATAACCTCAGAACAGTGTATAACGGTTTCAACTAAACAATATCTGCCTGTGGCTGAAGGAACTTCAAGTGCTTGAATATGTGCATTTGCAACATCTCTAATATCGACAAATCTATAGAATGAATTGGGAAATGTTTGATCTCCTGCATGCATAAAAGCCTCAACTGTCAAGAATTAGATATAATGTTGTTGCAGAAGAAAATTAGAATTTTACTCCCACTGAAGTCAAATATGCAGTCTTGCTAGTTTTTCATTTGGCCATTTAGTGATTCAACAAAAGCAGGTAATTAAATCCACTGTTTTGGCAGAAGCTAAGTGGGATATGTGAGAGATTACTTGATAAGTGGTCATCATTAAATACATCCCTCAGCTGTATAATGAGATTTAACCATTTCTTTCCCCTGAAATTACGTTGCCTTTTTCCATAAAGAAAATAGAAAGGCAATTTTTGTTTCTCTATTCTTTCTTTCTTTTAGGTAATGAAGATAGTAACTCATGATCATATATGAAAGATCGAGCAGAAAGGGAAACAAATCGGACCCACTCTATAAGCTGGAAGTGTAGATGCCTGATAGATTAATGCCAAGTTGAAAAAAATTACTTGGATATGTTTATAGCTACATTTCTTAAGATGCTCATGTTAAGAAATGAGCATCTAACTGGTAAATAAAATAGGAACTAGTTGCTCAAGAGTAAAGAGTACCATTTATAAGTTTCAGAATCTCCTCTGTGGTAAAATTAAGAGTTGGTTGTAGAAAAGGACCAATCACAAACCCTGGATTTATTGAAACCAAATCAATTTCGTTCTCTTTTGCAAATCTCCAAGCAGCTTCCTCAGCTAAAGTTTTTGAAACCATATACCAACTCTGAAATAGAAAAAGATAAAATGAAACAAATATAAGGTCTACATCTAATGAACATAGTTGATGCATATTAAGCTCTTCAAGTTTCCAATCAATCCAAGCCAAACTTTAGATTTGTACAACTTTATTATGACAAACTGTACCATTGTCATTATCCATCTCCATCAACATGAATCGAATATCTGATGTACTTATTTAAAACTCAGTAATAGTTTTGATCAAATTAACCAACTAAAGATTGCTCAATCTTATATTTAACATAGCGTAATGTCGAATATAAATGAAGGGTCCAGTAGTCTTTCATTATGAATGGATTTCTCCCACAGGAATCTAAGTAGAAGAACCAAAACGAGGCATAGGAGCTGAACATGGTTATATGCTCACTAATCCTGTAGTTGTAAGCTACATTGATATTCCGACAGATGTAAAGATGAAAAAGCAAGATATGTTTTTAGGATCATCATTTAGACATAATTGGTGGCAGAATCTTCCAAGGCATAGTATAGAAGATTTTTTATAGTGATAAAGTAAGAAGAATAACTTGCAAAGAATAAGAACTTAACATAAGCACACACCTTCAATTTCTCACAAAACAGTGCATCTGAAAACCAGGTCTCATCAACTACCACATCAAAGGTCAGAGGTTTTCCATTATATGTGACTGCAACCATGGAGGATGTTAAAATCACTCTCTTGACAGAAGGAACTTTTGCACATGATCTAAGAACATTAATTGTTCCCTTCACTGCTGGATCAATTAATTCTGCCTGAAATATGAAAGTGGAAAGGGAAGTAGCTCTTAAGCTATCAAAAAGCTAATCATATTGCACAAAATTTGTATGAGAGATCATGAACATAAAAATGGAAAAAAATAAAGAAAAAGAAATACCAGTAAGCAAGTACAGTGCTATAAGATTGGTGGAAAGATTGACAATGTATGACATCAAAAGAAAATGGAGTAAGGAAAAGTATATTGGATTAAACCTGTAGATCAGTGGCTGAAAGAAGTAGTGGAGATGCTGTATGAAAAACACCTTCACATCCAGCAATTGCAGAATCAAAAGATCCTTCTTCCAATAAATTAGCTTTGAACAAATGAAGTCTTTCCTTAGCTCCATCAAATGCAAATAAGTGTTCTGTTTTCTTTGGATCATCTGTTTCATATATAAGCAGAACTACTGATAAATATAAATTTTTTAAAGTAAATAAAACTACTCATACTACATCCAGCCTAAAAATCTAAATGTGAAACCTGGGTTGCAATCATAAAGAACATTGGATGAACTGATTTTGTAAGTGATAATTAAATAAGGGAAAAAAATTACGAGGGGTTGAACATGAAGGTTAGAACAATTAATTAGTATTCACAAATGGTAGGCCTATTCATGAATCTTCATTTGTGTCTCTTCTTATAAATTTTTATTAAAGCCAATTTTCTCTGATAATAACTTATTGCAAAACTATGAACATGTAACATATGGTTGCCTTCCAGTACTATGATGGAAAAGTTTGAGGCTCCAAATTGAGACTAGGCAATTTCCTGACTTAAATTAAAGATATAGCAGGCAAACCACATATATTGCAATTTGTATTGCTATGATTTTGTGGTTATATATTTTTAACTAATGTCCTTTTATATCTTATGCTACGTCCATTATCAACTTAAAAGGGAAAATTGTTAAATTGTTCCCTAGGGTTTGAGGTTGTGACAAATAACTCTCTAGAGTTATAGAAGTGACAAATAACTCTATGTGAAACAGTGTAACAAATAACTCCCTCCCTACAAATTATGGCCATTTTTCTGACGGCTCATTATGAAATTATAAATTTACCGTCAAATAATTGTAAACAAAAAAAAAAAAAAAAATTATCTGCTTGGGTGGTGGTTCTTCCACTCCTAGATTCGATTGTTGGAGGTGGCTGAACCATCCCGAGTTAGGCCAATTTTTATTTTTGATATTTTTAGGGTAAATTTGTATATTCATAATGATCATGTCAAAAAAAAAAAAACAATGAAATTGGTACGATAGTGAGAGTTATAATATGTTACATAGTGTTAGTTCTTGTGTTGGCTTAATTCAGTTCCAAAATGCAGATGCTACTGTTCACGGCTCAAACACTGATATAGAATGCTCATAATCCAATCTTCACCATTCATAATGTAGATTCATGTGTTATGAACGTCCCTGCAAAATTTCAGCTCAATCGGACCACAAACGCCCATAGATCGGAGCTGTTGATCAAGATTGGACAGGCTGGGTCCGGACCGCAATTCCCCGGGTCCGGACCTCATTTCCAGAAACGAAAATCTTGCTCCGCAAAGCCGTGTCCGGACCGCCCATTAACATGTCCGGACACCCCGTAAGTTTTAGGCCCAAAAACGTGATTTTAAGTGGGTTAGGTCTAGGGTTTTGTCGGGGGTATATATACATCATTATAGAAGAGAGAAGTACGAATTTTCACCCCCAGAGAGTTCGTCGGAGGCTGTGCTAAGAGAGATCATATGTGGTGAGCGTTAAATTAAATCTCTTAGAGTTTTAGTTATTCCTTTGGTAAATCTACGGTTGAGAAGTCTATCGGAAGGGTCCGGTAAAGGAGAATCACGTTGAAGAAGATTGTGAGCAAGGAGACGAGTTGTAGGCTTGTCGATCTTACAGAGCCAAGGTCTTGCAAAGGGTTGTAAGTGTTCCTAGTGTCTGTAATCTCTAGATAATCTTTTGATAGTGATTTCCTGGGTTTGGCTGCCCCGGAGAGGTTATACTTTTAGATCGGTTTCTAAAAGGTTTCCTCTTCGTCACCAAAATCTTTGTGTCTGCCTCTTTATTGCTTTATATATTTTGGGTGATTGAATTGTTTATTACTTCATAATATTAATTCCGCATAAATTGTGATAAACAAGTTTTTGGAGTCGGCATAGCGTTTTTCAATTGGTATCAGAGCGGGTTCACTCTGTTTGGATTAAATTCTTGAGTGAGATATGTTGACTCCTGTTTGCTATGAATACTTCTCAAGGGGAATATGATCTTATAAACTCATTCAACAATTTGTTGGAAAAATTCACTCTTTTGAGACATCAATACACAAATTGTTTTGGGGAGTTTCAAGATCTTAAACATGTGAATGAATCTATTGTTACTAAATTGTCTGAATCACATGCTTTAATTGATTCTTTAAAATCTGAAAATTATGTTTTAGGTTCTAAAGTTGATTTGTTAGAGAATAAATTAAAAGAGTCAAAAACTCAATTGGAAAAATTATCTAGAAATTCCCTTGAGAATATGTTACATACTCAGAATTCTGATTGTGATAAATCTGAGTTAAGTTTTGATTGTCATGTTGCTTTGTCTTCTAACAATGATTCTACTTCCGAGATAATATTTGTTAAATCAGAAAAAGTAGAAGACTCGTTGGTTAAAAGAAAAACAGCAGCTGCCTCGACATCACAAGGTAAGAAAGTTAAGAAAATTCATATTGAACCTTGTGTATCTTACCCCATATATAGAGTCGTCCATCATCCTAGGAATCTACCTCCTAAAAGGTTTATCCCTACTTGTCATCATTGTGGAAAAGTTGGTTACATTCGACCCAACTGTTTTAAATTGAAACCTCATGTGCATAAAAATAAAAATTCTGTTTCTAGGAAAGATTATGAGGGTTTGGTAATAATGATGGGAGGTGTGTCTAGAGTAGACAAGTTTGAAAATGTTCACGTCTCTACACCTTCATTAAAGAAGGTTTGGGTTATGAAGGATTATACCATTCACCCATTGAGGGGGAGTGATAGTGATCTCACCTAAAGTTAGGTGAGTCAATAATATGCCTAGGATTGATTGTTTTGTTTATTTTTGAATATCCTAGAGCGTGTTATTTTTCTTTGCTTTGCATTTTTTTTTTTTTCTAGTTTATGCATTGCAATTGTTTTTGTTGTTACACTTTCTGTATGAAGAGTATATACATGATTGTTTTGAGATTCATGTTTTGAGGCATATTCATAAAGGATTTTTCAAGAAATTCATATATCATGATCTTTGAAAAGCTTATAGATGAGATGTTGTGTGCGGACCACCAAGATTTTTGTCTACTTGCTAATCAAATGTTCAGGAATGTGTAATGTCTTGTGAAGACCTAGAAGTAGTTATTAAACCAAATCATTATTTTGTAGTGGGACCTATAGGATGTGATGAAAGTTTAATGCTAAAGGACATTCATGTCTTGCCTGTTGTAATCTCAATTCAAGCATGTTGTTTTGTTTTGCATTGCATTTTTCTTTGTTTTGCATTTGTTTTTTTTGTGTGCATTTCTTTTGTGAAAAATTTCAAAAAGACAAAAATATGTTACTTTGATTGTTTCCTTTTCTTTCTTTTGTCTTATGCACCTAGATAGTCCATTAATTTCTCATGTTGCTTTTTATGGATTTAATTCCTTACGTCTTGGAATGTTCTTAATATGCATGAGATGAAAATTTGTGTCAATTGACTTGTTTTTGTGGTTACCTAAAGCCTGAACTTATGTGGTACATTTTGCCTATGCTTTATCTTTTGTGCACATTTAAGCTTAAATTGAGGTTTTGTTTCACTTTATTTGTGAGGTCTGTTAGGTAACCATATGAGGATTTTGACTAGTCATATGTTTCAAATTGACCATATGCTAGTTGAACCTAGGACTTAAAAATTCCTGCTTTCTCTTTTGTGATAAGCACCAAAAGTTTAAGGACACTTTCTCAAAGAGAAAAATAAACAAAATAGTGAAACAAATAAAATCAAAAGATCATATTCCAAAAGGAATTTATTTCACTGTGTCAAACTTGTGCAAAATATTTTACAAAGAGAAATGTATAGGATGAGAGTGGCTAGGCCCTAGTATGATAAGGTTTGACTTTTGATTTGATATACTTGTCAAAACCTCATGGTGGTGAAACTTTCTCCTCATTTTGTAAATTGAAAATTTTTTCTCTTTGGATGGCTTACCCACACACCACACAAGCATAGGTTGAATGGAACATTTTCTTGGCTTGGGTTAAGCAATATGAGTTTCTAGCCATTTCTAGTCTCATGTATATTTTGCATATTTGGAGCATGTTTGGATATTCATTGTGCAATACATGTGTAGTGCCCCAGAATTTTCAAAGCTATTTAAATAGATTATTCTGATGTTATTTTAATATCCATTGTAGCTAAGGATTTTAATTCTTGAGAAATTTATGAGAGTGGTAATTAGAGAATGGTAATTGGTGAAATAATAGGATAGTAAATATGTAGCACCTCAGATTTTGAAAGTCTTATTTTAGAGATATTAATTTGATGCTATGATTATATTCATATTAGGCAATGATGTTAATTCTTGAGAAATTTATGATATTGTATGAATGGTAATTGGAAATTGGTAGGTAGAATAGTAAGTGGTAGGTGGAATAGTAAGTGGTAGGTGAAATAGTAAGTGGTAGGTAGAATAGTAAGTGGTAGGTGGAATAGTAGGTGGTAGGTGAAATAGTAAAATGAGGGTAAAATTGTAAATTGAAGGTGGAATAGTGTTTGATTTTCTCCTATAAATAGAGCTCTTCTCCTTCACAATTTTCACAACTCATCTCCTCTCCCATCTCTTGCATATATTCTTCCTTCTTCCGCTTTTTACTCGGTCTTTCTTCTTTCTAAGAGTATTTACTCAGAACAGAGAGAGAAAGGGCGAGACCAAGCGCTACAAGAAAGAAAGAACACAAGAGATAGCGGACTTAGAAATTAGTTTCAAAAGATATACTAGTGGTGTTAGTCATATTGGAGCAACTAGATTCCTTCATACCACTTTCAGCTTCAGTCTAGAGGTAAGTAAATTCACTACCCCTTCTAAAGTTACTTCATGTCATGCTATTTATTCATTCTTGTATCAAACTGTAAATGATTATTTTATTTACGTATTATGAAGTTATGTTGCATGCATGAAGGATTTCTAAATGAATTATGTAGAAAGTTTCTATTTCTTTGAACGCTTTCTAAGTACAACAAGTTTATATTTGAAAAGGTTTCCATTTTGAGAAAAGAAAGTTGATAAATGATGATGATTATAAGAAAGAAAAATGATGATAAACCCTCCTATATGTTGCCCTAAGATGCATCAAAAGAAGTACAAAGCAAAGTACAAGAAATGAGATAAATGTTTATGAAATGAGGGCACATGTATGGAGGAGAGTATTTTTGGCCCCAAGATAAGATAAGATGAGAGTTCGGTACCGATACTCGGATGGAGGCGAAACCACTGAAGGAGGCTATGCCAGAAGGTGGTATTCCATCAACTAGACCGTTGAGTGCACCAAGAAAGAGTTAATTGACGGTCGGGCATGGCTGTGGCCACAGTTCAGTGCCATGGTCACAAGGACCCGCAACCCTCGTACACAGGGGTAATAGTGTACATGGGCCTTATTATGAGAAAATGATACTATATTTTCAACGATGATATGCTATGATGATTTACAGAGATTATTTATAATGATGCATTATGATGATGATTTATAAAGATGATTTACAACGATGATCTATTACTAGATGTAATAGTATGTATATGTTACGGGAGATGCAACCGTACATACAGATATTATTATGGCTAGAATTATATTTATTTGCGAAAATGATTTTCAAAACTGAGAACAAGGAGTAAAACTATTTATGGTTGTGGATTTTACTTGCTGGGCCCCCTTTGGGCTCATTCAGTTTTATTTCTTGTTTTCAGGTAGAAAGGACGCTGGAATAGGAGGCCGGAATGGGGATGGGAATAATTATTAATTTTCAAAATCTTTTCATATCAGTTATTGTAATAATATGACATTCCGCACTAAAGTTTAATGTTTTCTAATTTCGCTTGTAATAAAATCTATTGAATAATGTTTTATACATTTTTCGTATCTTTCAAAATCAAGTACTCTGATAGACCTTATAGATCTTTGCAAGAACTTTTGTTGTAAAAGAAGAAAAGTGGCAAACTCAGTCTTAACGGGCTGGGGATGTTACAATTTTGGTATCAGAGAAAAGGTTATAAGGTTCTGGCAGACTTTTCAAAAAAAAAAAAAAAAAAAAAAAAAAAAAAATTTGGGGGGTTAATGAGAAGCCACATTCCGGCCAAGTAGAGTGTGCATTGTTGTGTGGTCTCTAATAAATGATGCATGAGCATTTTTCTAATGGTTAATTTTTGTTAAAAAAAAAATCGTCTTAGTGTGATTAATTTGGAGGATTTTATTATTGTGATCAAGTTAATGACGGAGATGAATTTTTATTTTATACATAGGTTGTGATCTATAGTATCTGCCTATTTGGATTTGCGGCAGTTTTCTAGAGTATCGATTGATAAGGGTATATTTTAAGGTGTCTCGAGGATTTAGAAAAGATTATTGATCATGATTTAAAAATCGTATGATGATTTTATAGATTTAGGTTGCGAGCTAATTTGTGAAATTAACTTGTTGATAAAATGGTTTTATTGATTTAGGTTGTGAAACAAATTGTGTAAGTGACTTGGTAACGAATGATCTTATGGATGTCGGTTGTGAAAAGATTCTTGAACTGAATTAATGGTATAAGAGCTTATATGAGTTTTTGGTAATGGCTAAGGTTTGGTCGATGACAATAATGATACTATGATTGATGTTATAATATATGGATTGATGAATAAGGATTACGTAGTGGCATGAAGTGAATGCCTAAGTGTTGCAGGGATAAATGCAAATGAGGTATACCCTAGAATCTATAAGATATTTTGATATATAAAGTTGTGGTTTAAGGATTTTGATATTTTCAAATGATTGTGATGACTTTAAGGTACAATTCATGAAATCTTTGAGGTGATTCTTAGAATTTGAGGTGCTAGGTTTTCTGTAATTGAGGTAAATTATATTGAAGTGATGCTTAAAGTTTTGAGGATGAATTGATGCTCCTAGGTTGTGGATAATATTTAAATTTTGAGGCATTAGTGGATATGAAATTATGAGAAATTTTAGTTACATGCCAAAACTTTTGATATAATTTTCTTTTACTAAGTAAAGATAATGGATTATTATTCTTGAGGTAAATTGAAGCATAAAGGTAAGAGTTGAAAGACAATGTGATACAGTGATATAATATAGTGACATGATCTAAATTTCTCTTATAAGATATATGTTCAATGATATTAAAGTATTTTAGAGGTTGATAACATGTGATGGTGCATACTTAGATGTTTTATTGAGTGATTAACTTGTTAAACAGATTGTTTGTTTAAAGGAAGTTATTACAATGATAGAATGATTTCATAATGAATATTAAATGAGTACTGAATGATTACGAAAAGAAATGTTTGGAGAACAAGCTCCTTATAATATTACATACCAGTGTCCATAAAAAAAAAAAAAAAAAAAAAGGGAAATTGTTGCATAAAGAGACACGTGGTAATGATTCCTCAGAGCTGCTCCAGGAAAATTATTTCTGCATAGAGAAAACCTAGTATGAGCAGAATCGTATATATTTATTTAATTGAATTATCAAAGGGAATATTTATTTCTAATGAGGTACCTGACTAGAGCGTGTGCGGAGAGACTTGCAACACCCCTGAACATCGACCAGAAGTTTATCGTACTGTCGCTGGAGATGTTTGGTATTCTTCTCCATTTTTAGCATCTTTGGTCCCATGTATTCCGCAGAAGATAACACCATCTTTTTCAGCTGAGCATTCTCCTGCTTCAAATCTATGTGTTTTCGTTTGTAGTATTTGAGCAGTCGCTGTAAGACCCCGATTTGGTTTCTTGAGACTTTCAGCTCTTCAGCTCTGGCACTCAAACGTTGTGCCATGTCAGAAACTAAAGCAGCATCTTGGATACTGAACGCCAATGAATCATTAATAGCATCAGTATCCGATCTATCAGCTAACAATGTCTGATCCCGTGGAATTACGAAACCTTTGGCCACCGCTACAGCAGTAGAATCGTGGAGCATGACAGAATCGTGAATAGTGATAGGACGATTGTCAAAGGCAAAAGTTGGCTGCCATACATCAGGATTTGTAGCAAGTTCATTAGGGTGTGCAATAGGTACGACGGGATGTATAGCAGGCACTTCAGGGGGAACAACAGGCACATCCGGTTGCACGTCAGGCATAACAATGGGTTGTGCTGCAGGAGCAATATTCAAATCGAGGTTGTTAACGGATGATGATGATGCTCCCATATTTAGGAGAGTAAGGAAAAATAGTTGAGAATACGAAGAAATTGGGAGAGATGAAGTACTGAGAAGAGACTGAAGGAATTTTTGTGAAGATTCTGGAAGCAGCAGACGAGTAGCCTTAAAGAAATTTTTTTTCACTTCAAGCGAAATGAACAGTAAACAACAAAGCGTTAGGCGACCTCGGGCCGCGAGGGAAATTTTGTCAAAAGATCCCGTGAAAGTAGGATCTTGTCTCCTGTCATAATTCGACTGAGCTCATTTTTCAAACCCACTGTTCAATCAACGACTTTGGATTCCATGCGTGGGCAATTGTCATGCCAACGCGCACCACGCGCTCGTTCGTTATCCAGAAACCCTTCATATAAATTCACACCTCTTTCTCCATTGCAATGCATGTCTTCTGATCATACCCTTTCACCTGAAATCTTCTGCTAATAGCCTTCCATACAATGAAAGCTCGACTGTTCTCCTAGTTGAGCGTATCCTCAAGAGAAAAATGCAGCATCACAACATGATTCACAAACCCAACACCTTATACTCTCAGTGGTAAACCATTGAAGCAAGATTATCGTTGATCATGTCCTGATGAAGCAAGATTATCCTTGATCATGCTTCTCAGGCTAAATATCTCTCTTCTCTTCAAGTATCCATACATGACAGAAGAGAGAGAGCATCCGATGTGGGTATTTTGAAAGTCTCGGAAAGAGCTCACATGCAAATCATGTCCTGAAATGCTTCTAGAAAGCAACATGACTATCTTTCTCTCTTTCTCTTCTTGACCTTGCAAGACCCAAGAGAGAAAGATTTTAGCATGTGTACTTTGGAACATCCAGCTTGGAAACTTACCCATATCCTACTTTGCTTGCTTATAAATTTCATCTCTAGAACGCAGCAAGCACAATATGTATTAGTCAAGAATGGATGAGAATCTTACATTTGATGTAATCGTGTATTTCGTTTGAGTTGAAATCATAATTACGAGTTTCTTTTGTTGAGTTATGATTTGTTAAGTAAAGATGTAGTACAGAGAGATTTTGCTGATATTGTAACATCGACGCAAGATTTGGGATGAGAAAATAGAAATAATTGTGTATTTAGAATGAATCGAATTATGATGTCACTTATGAGGTATATTCATGTAATGATGTTTGAATGTTGGTGCTATTTACTTTTACAGGTATATGATGGTGAGAAGTTAATAATTATTAGAGCATCATATTAAATTTCGTATGCATGATTTGGAATACTGAGATACTAAAGAGAATATAGGCAGGAATGATTTTTACACCTTTTTGATAAAATTGATTAAATTAGATCGAGAAAATTATTGCAGGCTTGAAATGAGGACTATGATGTTTGGAGGTATAAACTATTGATCACATGATTTATTAATTTGATGTTTAAACCTTGATTGTAGACTGTTGATGAATAACTCGATTGTTGTTATTGAGGTTGGAAAGAAACAATGGAAAAGATTTTGAGGTATGATTTTAGTGTGAACTGATGAATGATTGCAGAAATCGTGACTTTAGACTGTGAATAAGATTTACTCCTAGTAGAAGGAGATAAAATTTCAATATGATAAAAGAGAGTAGGCTTTGATGAAGGATTGAAAGGATTATTTAAATCTGAATCCCTCAACTTAAAGATTGGACGATAATATTATAGGTTTTAATTTCGAGGACGAAATTCTAATAAGGAGGGAAGATTGTAGTGCCCCAGAATTTTCAAAGCTATTTAAATAGATTATTCTGATGTTATTTTAATATCCATTGTAGCTAAGGATTTTAATTCTTGGAAAATTTATGAGAGTGGTAATTAGAGAATGGTAATTGGTGAAATAATAGGATAGTAAATATGTAGCACCTCAGATTTTGAAAGTCTTATTTTAGAGATATTAATTTGATGCTATGATTATATTCATATTAGGCAATGATGTTAATTCTTGAGAAATTTATGATATTGTATGAATGGTAATTGGAAATTGGTAGGTAGAATAGTAAGTGGTAGGTGGAATAGTAGGTGGTAGGTGAAATAGTAAGTGGTAGGTAGAATAGTAAGTGGTAGGTGGAATAGTAGGTGGTAGGTGAAATAGTAAAATGAGGGTAAAATTGTAAATTGAAGGTGGAATAGTGTTTGATTTTCTCCTATAAATAGAGCTCTTCTCCTTCACAATTTTCACAACTCATCTCCTCTCCCATCTCTTGCATATATTCTTCCTTCTTCCGCTTTTTACTCGGTCTTTCTTCTTTCTAAGAGTATTTACTCAGAACAGAGAGAGAAAGGGCGAGACCAAGCGCTACAAGAAAGAAAGAACACAAGAGATAGCGGACTTAGAAATTAGTTTCAAAAGATATACTAGTGGTGTTAGTCATATTGGAGCAACTAGATTCCTTCATACCACTTTCAGCTTCAGTCTAGAGGTAAGTAAATTCACTACCCCTTCTAAAGTTACTTCATGTCATGCTATTTATTCATTCTTGTATCAAACTGTAAATGATTATTTTATTTACGTATTATGAAGTTATGTTGCATGCATGAAGGATTTCTAAATGAATTATGTAGAAAGTTTCTATTTCTTTAAACGCTTTCTAAGTACAACAAGTTTATATTTGAAAAGGTTTCCATTTTGAGAAAAGAAAGTTGATAAATGATGATGATTATAAGAAAGAAAAATGATGATAAACCCTCCTATATGTTGCCCTAAGATGCATCAAAAGAAGTACAAAGCAAAGTACAAGAGATGAGATAAATGTTTATGAAATGAGGGCACATGTATGGAGGAGAGTATTTTTGGCCCCAAGATAAGATAAGATGAGAGTTCGGTACCGATACTCGGATGGAGGCGAAACCACTGAAGGAGGCTATGCCAGAAGGTGGTATTCCATCAACTAGACCGTTGAGTGCACCAAGAAAGAGTTAATTGACGGTCGGGCATGGCTGTGGCCACAGTTCAGTGCCATGGTCACAAGGACCCGCAACCCTCGTACACAGGGGTAATAGTGTACATGGGCCTTATTATGAGAAAATGATACTATATTTTCAACGATGATATGCTATGATGATTTACAGAGATTATTTATAATGATGCATTATGATGATGATTTATAAAGATGATTTACAACGATGATCTATTACTAGATGTAATAGTATGTATATGTTACGGGAGATGCAACCGTACATACAGATATTATTATGGCTAGAATTATATTTATTTGCGAAAATGATTTTCAAAACTGAGAACAAGGAGTAAAACTATTTATGGTTGTGGATTTTACTTGCTGGGCCCCCTTTGGGCTCATTCAGTTTTATTTCTTGTTTTCAGGTAGAAAGGACGCTGGAATAGGAGGCCGGAATGGGGATGGGAATAATTATTAATTTTCAAAATCTTTTCATATCAGTTATTGTAATAATATGACATTCCGCACTAAAGTTTAATGTTTTCTAATTTCGCTTGTAATAAAATCTATTGAATAATGTTTTATACATTTTTCGTATCTTTCAAAATCAAGTACTCTGATAGACCTTATAGATCTTTGCAAGAACTTTTGTTGTAAAAGAAGAAAAGTGGCAAACTCAGTCTTAACGGGCTGGGAATGTTACAACATGAGTCATTGATGTGTTATCATGTGTGTTCATTTAACTTTTAAGGGGGAGAAACATGCTTTGCATTTCCAGTTTCCTGTGGTTAATTGAGTCATACACTGAGGGGGAGTTTTGCTGATGTTTCTTTATGATCACGCATTCTACGTCATTTTTTTTATCATGAGTTTTATTTATGTCTTCTTGTTCCACATATGCCTTGATGTATTTTGTGAAGTGTTTCAGGAAACATGAAGATCTTTTGTCATTCTGTGACAAAAAGGGGGAGTAAATATGGGAAGATGATGGGATTGGCTCGACATTTTGGTTTTGTCACTGACTTGCCAAAGGAGGAGTTTGTTAGTTCTTGTGTTGGCTTAATTCAGTTCCAAAATGCAGATGCTACTGTTCACGGCTCAAACACTGATATAGAATGCTCAGAATCCAATCTCCACCGTTCATAATGTAGATTCATGTGTTATGAACGTCCCTGCAACATTTCAGCTCAATCGGACCACAAACGCCCATCGATCGGAGCTGTTGATCAAGACTGGACAGGCTGGGTCCGGACCGCAATTCCCCGGGTCCGGACCTCATTTCCAGAAACGAAAATCTTGCTCTGCAAAGCCGTGTCCGGACTGCCCATTAACATGTCCGGACACCCCGTAAGTTTTAGGCCCAAAAACGTGATTTTAAGTGGGTTAGGTCTAGGGTTTTGTCGGGGGTATATATACATCATTATAGAAGAGAGAAGTACGAATTTTCACCCCCAGAGAGTTCGTCGGAGGCTGTGCTAAAAGAGATCATATGTGGTGAGCGTTAAATTAAATCTCTTAGAGTTTTAGTTATTCCTTTGATAAATCTACGGTTGAGAAGTCTATCGGAAGGGTCCGATAAAGGAGAATCACGTTGAAGAAGATTGTAAGCAAGGAGACGAGTTGTAGGCTTGTCGATCTTACAGAGCTAAGGTCTTGCAAAGGGTTGTAAGTGTTCCTAGTGTCTGTAATCTCTAGATAATCTTTTGATAGTAATTTCCTGGGTTTGGCTGCCCCGGAGAGGTTTTACTTTTAGATCGGTTTCTAAAAGGTTTCCTCTTCGTCACCAAAATCTTTGTGTCTGCCTCTTTATTGTTTTATATATTTTGGGTGATTGAATTGTTTATTGCTTCATAATATTAATTCCGCATAAATTGTGATAAACAAGTTTTTGGAGTCGGCATAGCATTTTTCACATAGATACACCAAGTTAAGTAATTTGTCACAACCTTAAACCCCAGGAACCAATTTAGCAATTTTCCCAAACCAAAACAAAGAAACCAGAGAATGTGTTTTCTTGATTTTTGCACCAAACATGCCCAAACAATATGGTATTAGAGCTCTTAAGGTTGATTGATTCCAAAGTTGATTAATTTTGGCCAGGAACGTTTTATATACATCATACAACTACAAGTCTACAACTACAGCCGATCACTTAAAAGTAAAATATCGAGATACTAGTAAAAAATGAACAATAAATTTTTGTGCTTCAATTATAAACGTGATAAACAAAATTAAAAAGGCTTATACGAACTGACTTGGGTCCCTGACAGTGGCTTTGACTATGTACCCACGTTGGAGCAAGAGCTTCGTAAGCCATGAAGCTATATAACCGGAAGCACCAGTCACACGCACTACCTTCCCTGCTCCACGAGTACTCATACCCTCCCTCTGTCTCTCTTCCTCTGTCTCTCTCTCTCAAACAGGTTGTTCTTAGCTTAATAATAGCTTGTTCTTTTAGCTTAATAGTTTGTGGTTTTATGGTGGGAAATAAGGACTTGGCTGATGATTAAATTGATGTGCATGATGTGGTCACCTCTCAGCTTGTCTTAAACTACTTTAAAATGTTTAATTAACATGGTTGTGCATGCACGTGTGAGGTTTGTGTCCTACGTTGAAAAAGTGTAAAGAATAAGAGTAGTTAATATACGTAAGTAGACACCCAAGTCTATTAGCTTAGAATTTTGGGTTTGAATTGGTGTTCTAACATGTATATTAACTTAGGGCCCGTTTAGGAGTACGATTTCAGTAAGTGCAATTTTAAAAATTGCGTTTTTGAAATCGCTACTTTTTAAAATTACATAGGCGTTTGATAAAACATTTTAAAATTTACTTCTTTTTTATTTTTTTTTATTTTTTTTATCAATTTAATATTTGGATAACATTAGCATATAATTGCGGTTTTATGGCCAAATAGGTAAATATTGCGCCAAATATTGTTTTAAGTGAAATCGTGATTTTGGTTTAAATTCGCATTTTTTTCAAATAAGTACCCCTAGTCAGTTTATAGAAATCGTGAATTTTTCTACGATTTTAAAATTTACATTTTTTAAATCGCAATCCCGAACACTCTAAAATTGCGATTTGATTTAAAAATATAAATTATTTTTTAAAAAACGCACTCCCAAATAGACTCTTAGGGGGTATTTGTTAAACACCCCAGCACTGTTCATTTTCCAGGACACTGTTCATGAATAAAAAAAAAATAAAATAATAATAATAATTGGTATGGAAAAATGAAAAAGTGGTATTGGGAAGTAAAAAATTTTGTTTTGTAGTGATTTTTTTATTTGAATAGTAATAAAAAGTAAATGATTAGATATAAAAAGTGAGTGATTTGATATAAAAGTAATAATATTAATTTGGGAAAAAAATGAAGTGAATAGTGTGGTGGATGTGGGGGAATGTGAAGGAGTTTAACAAACACCCCCTTACTCTTTATCAACTCCTCTTTTGTTTCCTGCTCGAATTTCACAGATTTATTTTATTTTAGCTCGGTCGATTAGTTGTGAATTTTTAATAATAGTTTTTCAACAAATTTAACATGTTCGTTTGTCTGTGATCACCAAGAAATCTAAGCAGCCTCACATTGTCGTACATATGGCAGCTCAAACCAAGTAAAAAACAATGCAGCCGAACTCAGGGAACAAAGGAATCTGCAACCCTAAACCCTAAACCTGTTAGCCGGCCAAGTGGGCCCATTCTCAGTAAAGCCTTATAGGTTGGTGGGACTCAACTTGACCAAGAAGGATGGGTGCACAAGCATTAAAAAGGGAAATGCTACAATGCAATAATATTCCCACATTTAGCCCATCAAAAACTAATGTGGCAAGCACCTTCTAATATTTTATTATTAAAAATCTTTTAATTTTTAAATCAAAATTAAAACAATAAAAAACCAAAAAATACTTAAAAAATAAGTTACAAGGGGTGGCCAGCCACCCCAGTTCTTAGGGGTGGCCGCCATGGGTTTGGCCCTTCGGCCACCCCATATGGAAGGAATCAGGGAAAGAGTAAATTATTTTTGAGCCATCTAAGAAGGAGGGAAAGGGTTTGTAAGAAGAACCTGAGCCTCACGACAAGAAGGTTATCGATCGGTTTATATTTGGAAGCATACTTTATTAATCTAAACTTGATCTTGAATAGACTTACAACTATCGAACGATGAATGACTGTTAGAAAAGATGAATGTTTAAAAATACGAGTGTTGGTAAGAATATTAAAAAAAAAAAATGACAAATAATATTTTTTTTAAAAAAAAAAAAGTAGAGAAGATCGAGAACAATCACAAGTTTGTGAAGCACAACTTAATTTTTTTTTTTTTTTTTTGAAAAATAAGCACAACTTAATTGAATCAACATGATAGCATGAATATTTAAAAGAGAAAAAGGATTCATAAAGATTTTATTAGGGTAGTGAAGTACAGCAACTTCATTAATGCTCTTATTTATTCACAATCTGCATGAAACTTTATGAAAGATACATTTGAAAACAAAAATGTGGAAGTCACACATGCTTTATATCATCATTATACAAAGTTCAAAGCCAAAATATTACAACAATCCAATTAATAGGTCCTGGATTCAAATTGACAATCTTCGATGATCGAGTTCTAAGTACGAAAAATTCAAAACATTTGGTTTGACGTAACCAAACTATTCAGATTATAATTTGTTTGTTTGTATTGTACACATGAACATACACAGTAAATCTGACAATGCTAAACCAGTGTAGTGCCAATGAATATCCATATATATAGCTTACTTTTCAAGAAGATTGAGATCAGGGAAGAGTTCACGCAACATCTTCATAACCTCAGAACAGTGGATAACTCTTCCAACTAAACAATATCTTCCACTAGCTGATGGCTTCTCAAAGGCTAGTATATGTGCATTAGCAACATCTCTAACATCAACCAATCTGTAAGTTACATTTGGAAAACTTTCGGCCCCTACATAAGATAAACGGTTAACTGCTTGCATAAAAAAAGATTGTGCCTTTTAGAAGATGGAATTTGGCAGAACCATTTTTTGTGAGAAATTAAGACATTTCAAAGATTATGAAAGGAACTGCATTTCACCTATTTTCCTTTCAATTTAAAAGAAACTCTCTAAATAGGAAAACTATTCTAGAACTAAAATTCCTTCTTCTTTTTTTTTTTTTTTAAAAAAAATAAAAATAAAAAATAAAAAATAAACTTTAGAAAATAAACAAACCTTTTTATCTTGTATTAATAGTGCAGAGCAAAATTCACAAGCAACATTTGTCATGGCAAGAGTTTAATGATAATTATCAAAATGGCGGATGAGCATACAAGCAATTCTATGTGATGTGAAGAAAGCCACTACAAGTCATTCAAGATGAATATATATAAGAATTATCTAACATAGAATAAATCTAACCAGGATTCTATGGCATGAAGCTAACCATTTTAAAATAGAAGTTTGAATTTGTTTACGATGTGATTGACATATTGGAAGCATCACGGGCGGAAAATCAGGCTAGCACAAGTAAGTTACCAAAACTCATACCTGCCTGCTGTACCCTTTAGTTAAAATGACCAACTTTAAACTTCGGCTAAAGGTAGACAAAATCACTGCTCGATTCAAATCATGAAGAAAAAGAAAGAAAGATGAATTACGTTGGATAGAAAATGTTGAGACGAGGATAAGATTGGACGACCTCAACTTGTTTGGTAGATGAGGGTCGTGTTTTTGGTCATTCTGGATGATGTCTGAACTTTTGTGTTAGAGTATTATACCATGGAGTTGAATAAAAGACTATCACCTAGCTAACTAAGCTAGAGTAAAAGTCTATTTGTATCCAATATGATTTTCTTATAAATAGGTGCATGGTATATTGTAAATATCATAAATAAGAGCTTAATGTAGCCTTAGGGCTTGATCTCAGAAATAAGAGCTTAATGCAACCTTAGACTGAACCACGTATATCTCTGTGTCACTATCTTATTATTCTTATTTACGCATTATGAATTCTATCATCACTTACGCTCCTTTCCTAAAAGGGATTCGAGGAAACAAAATTATCATCACAACTCGCGACCAGCTTACCATTTGCAAATCAAGATGGGTAGCAAATGCTGTCTGATGATGCTTGTTTATCTATATTTAACCTACATTCCATCAGTGCAGCCGATCCAAACCTTGCAAATATTGGTGGGAGAATCTATCGTGAAAAGTGTAAAGGCTTGCCTTTGGTGGCAGTATCGTATAGAGGCATCTTACGCTCAAGTGAAGAACTGGATCATCGAAAGTGGGAAGAAGTATTGAATAGGAGGATATTGGATGCGTCGCAAGAGAGAGAGGAAATACTTTCAGATCTTAAGCGGAGCTACAATGATCTCGCTTCATATTTAAAGATGTGCTTTGTGCATAGTTCAATAATCCCCGAGGGTTATGAATTATGAATTTAAGGAGGAGTGGCTTGTTCGAATATGGATGGCAAAATGTTTAATTTAGCCAGTAGTTGGGCAGAGAGTACTTTCAAGAGTTGGTTAAAAAGTCATTTTTCCAAAAATCAAGCAATGAGATTTATGATGCATCACTTTATCAACTATTTGGCTCCATGGGTTGGAAGAGGCACATACTTTAGGATGGATGTGAGGAAAATCTAAAAAAGGCTCGGCATTTTTCTTACTAATTTATCTGAACTTATAGGACGTTTACGAACTTGCCCCCAAATCATGGGGTTGTCACTGCAATTGTAATTTTCCTCTTCCATTGTTGTTAAAATGTCAACGTGTACGGGTGCTCTCTTTGAGTGGATACCATATAAATGAGTTACTAGAATCAATAGATTTTAAGCATCTCCGATACCTTGACCTTTTTAATACTAGTATCAAGAGCCTGCCTCAATCGATAACCACTCTCTACAAGTGAAGAGGTCCATGATTTGCCCACCATAAAATCTTCTATTGAACTGTTAAGCAAACAATCTCAATTAGTAAACTCATTCTCTGGCAAAGTAGTAGATAGAAAAAACCAACTATTTTGGAGCCTGTTCTGATTTTGGTAAACTCATTCGTTTTTTATTTAATGTCACATGAAAATGGATCGAGGAAGTTGTTTCTTCAATTTTGATATGGGTAATAGGTTGTCGAATAAGATGATCTATGGGTTGAAGATTTTATGAAACAAGTTTGAGTTGAAGATTTTGTTTAAGATTTAGTTTGCTACTAAGGATTTGTTGTTCTTTTTATTCAGATAGTGAACCAAAAGAAGGGCATCTTCTTGTATATATAGCCAATTAGGCAATAATCAATTACAGAGAAAGAATACGAAAAAACCTCTAAACAAATAATTACATGATATTAAGACAATGATTACAAGAGCTCAAGAGACGATAGTTACAAGAGCTCAAAAGACAAGAGTTATAAGAACTCAAATGATAAGAGTTACCATAATGTCGAACGAGATGATCTATGGGTTGAAGATTTTTGTTAAAATGAAACAAGTTTGAGTTGAAGATTTTGTTTAAGATTTAGTTTGCTACTAAGGATTTGTTTTTTTTTTTTTTTTTTTTTTTTTTATTTAGATAGTGAACCAAAAATAGGGCAGCTTCTTGTATATATAGTCAATTAGGCAGTAAACAATTACAGAGAAAGAATACCAAAAAAACCTCTAAACAAGTAATTACATGATATTAAATATATAGCCAATTAGGCAATAAACAATTACAGAGAAAGAATACCAAAAAGACCTCTATACAAGTAATTACATGATATTAAGACAATAGTTATAATAGCTTAAGAGACGATAGTCATAAAAGCTCAAAAAACAAGAATTATAAGAACTTAAGTGATAAGAGTTATAATTATGGTACTGTTGATTTAATATGGTATCAGAGATATAGGCTAACGCCAATTTTAGATCCTGTGAAATTTTTTTCTCTTTCCATACATTCTTTAACAATCTCTCTCCCCACATGCCACGTCTAATTTTTTTTTTTAAAAAAAACAAATCCACATTTGGCATCTTTCAACTTGCTCTTTTGTTCATCTACCGGGGTATCATGATACCCTGAGCAGCACGGAGAGAGCTTCCAGTGCAAGAAAAAAAAATCACCAAATCTGCAAGAAGAGAGCTCAACCCATAGCAAATCCACCGGTTTCCAAGTCATCTCTTCAATTAGATGCGCCTTCTCGGATCACCCTCAACACTTTGTCGTCCTCCAAAGCTCCGGCGAACACCCCATCATGGATCTATGTGCCACCAACTGAAGCCCATAGACTAGCCGTTTCACAAGATGCAATAACCGGAATTTTTTTTTTTCTTTTTGTTTAGCCATTTTGATGTTGCAGCTTTTGATTTCAAAGAAAAAAGAAAAAAAACTCAAAGAAGCATATGTTTAGTCCATGTGACATATTTAAGTTTAGTGTTTCTATACCATATTTAAGCATATTTAACTCAAAGAAGCATATGTTTAGTCCATGTGACATATTTAAGCATGTGTTTTGTAATATACCAAGTCAAATCACCATACCACTTCCTCTTTAAGTTTAGTGTTTCTATAGTTCCTGTACACAACTTTTATTGTCTGTATTTTTTAAATTCCTTGGACAACTTTTATTGTTTGTATTTTTTAAATTCCTTGGACAACTTTTATTGTTTGTATTTTTTAAATTCCTTGGAGTTTGTACACACCTCTTATATAAATAGAACAAAGGATCAAGTCCACAGTGTGGCATTACCAAAAAATATTACAGTGTTATTGTCACTTTATCCTTCTTGGTGCTGATTTCCTATATTGTGGGCTATCCCATATGGAGAGAATCAGAAAAAGCAGATATTTTGAAGCATACTTTATTAGTCTAAACTTGATCTTGAATAGACTTACAAAATGAAATAACTGAAATAAATAGCAAATCCTATCATGAAAAAGATGATAAAGATAACAATAATCCCTTCCTAGTTCATCTTCTGGTGATAAGGCTAATCAAGGAAGTCTCCTACTGTTGGGCAGTAACATTAACAAGGACATTGAATATATCCCTTTGTAATTGTAAGAGCATCACCATCAGCTACTATTTGCCTGACTTGATGTTAAATATGATTAATCAGGCACACAACAAGTTCTTCTCCTTCAAGCTTTCAACAGTGTCCTTTAAACTCACCTCCACAGGGGTAAAGTTAAGGCCTAAACTTTCAGCTCTCTCCTTTGACACCTTGTAGGTTGACACAAAAGGCTTGTCATCAGCACATCTGCAATGTATAAAACATGAGTCAATTGTGTTGGATTTTAAAAAATAATCAAAAAATAATGTGAATTTTGCTGAGATACAAAAATAATTCAAAAATTCAAAACATAACCAAGATATTCAGAAATTATAATTCAAATTAACAATGCTAAACCAGTGCCAATGAATATCATATATATAGCTTACTTTTCAGGAAGATTGAGAACAGGGAAGAGTTCACGCAACATCTTCATAACCTCGGAACAGTGGATAACTCTTCCAACTAAATAATATCTTCCATTAGCTGATGGCTTCTCAAAGGCTAGTATATGTGCATTAGCAACATCTCTAACATCGACCAATCTGTAAGTCACATTTGGAAAACTTTTGGCCCCTGCATACGATAAACGGTCAACTGCTTGCATAAAAAAAGATTGTGCCTTTTAGAAGAGGGAATTAGGCAGAACCATTTTCTGGGAGAAAAAAATTCCACTTTTTTTTTTTTTTTTTTTTTTTCAAGTCATGGCAAGAGTTTCATGATAATTATCAAAAAGGCAGAAGGACGTACAAGCAATTCCATGCGATGTGAAGAAAGCCACTACAAGTCATTCAAGATGAACATATATAAGAATTATCTAACATAGAATAAATCAAACCAGGATACTATGGCATGAAGCTAACCATTTTACAATTTGAATTTGTTTTTACATGTAATTGATCTGTAATAAAAGCTGGCTCGCATATTTTCTGGTTATGTTGTTGGTGAGTGTAAGTTGGGTTTTGCCACCTCTAACTTGGTAGTTCCATCTGAAGCACCATAAGAATTGGTGAGTGATCTTATTTCCATATAATCTACCATAGAGTTTTAAATAGTGCATAAATAAAAATTAAATGAACTCCATACTCTTCAATGAACTCCATGCTATTCAATGAACTCCATAAATTAAAAATTAAATGAACTGCATACTATTCAATGAACTATTGAGGGAAAAAAAAGAAAAAAAAAAGGGTACATAAATAAAAATTAAATCTTTACCCTCATAATTCCTAGAATAATTGAATAAATAACTCCATACTCTCCACCCCTTAGTTGCATGGGGAGGATATGCCATTTGGTTCAACCGTTCAAGGACCATGGCAAGTTCTTCAATAGTGTTATTTTATAAAAAATCACAAGTATTCGTTAGTATTCAAATAGAAAGGTAAACAATATGTCACTAGCTAAAGAGTACCATTTACAAGCTTCAAAACTGGCTCCACACTTGAATTAAGAGTTGGCTGTAAGAGAGGACCAATCACCAACCCCGGGTTTATTGCTACCATGTCAATACCATTCTCTTTTGCAAATTTCCACGCGGCCTCCTCTGCTAAGGTTTTTGAAAGCCTATACCAACCCTGATGAAAATAAATATTTTTAGAAGACAATGAAAAAACTTTCTGCCTGCATTTAAATTAATTAAACCCTTTATAATACTGTTGATAGAGAGTATATGTCACATGATCGAACCAAATATGAACAATAAGCACCATATTTGCTACCAACATATATGAAGCATACTGTTAATAACCTCTTTCAATTCATCCGCCCACTCCCTCCCAGGAAAAAAAAATGCTCTTTGTCGATTCATCCGCCCGCACCACATTTACTTTTATCTTTTTTACCTTGATCAATTTCTATTTAATATTGGATATGAGAATGAAAGAACACAATAACATATTATCTGAACAGGACAAAACTGACCCCAGACTTACCGTCACATATGCACTATCACGGCGTGAACGATAATCCATTACAACAGTTAAATCTTCTTATGTAGTATTCACTAAAGAACTTGAAAAAGAGATAGCAAGCAATAAGAAATTTGCACATATATGCACCTTTGACTTCTCACAAACAGCAGGATCTGAAAACCAAGTCTCATCAATTATTACATCAGGACCAAGAGGTTTTCCGTTGAATCCAACAGCTGCCATCGAGGATGTTATGACCACTCTTTTAATGGTTGGAACTTTAGCACATGATCTTAGAACATTAAGTGTTCCCTTCAATGCTGGGTCAATTAACTCTGCCTGCAAAGAATTACAAATAAATTCATTATGAATTGGGTGTGTTGACATATGCACAAGTGAATTGACATGTAACTCTTGCATAGTATCTAGACAGACTATTTCATTTGGGTTCCTTTTTAATTTTGAATCAGTTCAACCATCTACTAACAAAGACTTGCATGCAAACTTTCAAGCAAATGTGAAGGTAGTACCAATGAGATACAAGATGCACCCAATGAACATCAATGAGCGTTTTGAAACATGCAAAATGCAAAGAGGGTAACCTCATCTTTATCTACCTATGAAAGAATAAACTTACACAAGAAAAAGCATCAAAATTTGAAATTTATAGCATGTGGACATGAAAGTTCCATTTACTTTTGGTAAACCACAAAGCATTATACAAAATTGGTCATTCTTTCAAACAACATATGGGCATACTCTATGACATTCGCATTGATTCACTTTAAATGAAACAGAACGTGCCTGTGGATCAGTGACATTGTGATAAAAAGGTGATGCCGTATGAAAAACGCCCTCACATCCATGGACCACAGAATCAAAAGCTCCTTCTTCCAGTAAGTCTGCTTTGAACAATTGAAGTCTTTCCTTAGCTCCATCCAGCCCAAGTAAGTGTTCCACCTTCTTTGGATCATCTGTGGCACACATTTTAAGCAGAACCCATTAACTGTTTGTGTTGTATCTTTTCAATAATTATACCTTTACCCATCTTAACATCGCCAATATACTCTATCTTGTCCCTCTCAAACATCAAAATAATAAATTCTGCAGAAGTATGAAATGTAGTCTCCCTTTAGTGATTGCTAGAAAGTTATCAAAGTAAATGCCCTTAATTTGATCCTTGCCTCCGTAATTCACGTCCCATTCCCATTTCAATTAAATATTCCATATGCCGGCAAAAGAACCTTAATTTGATCATTGTCTCATTTTCCATTCCACTTAAGCTTTTAGTATAATTGATAATTCACAAATATATATTTCAAACATGATGATCACAACCCATTAAAGAGAGAGAGAGAGAGAGAAATACAAATCAACCCCCGGCCCCCCACCCCGCCCCAAACCAATAAAAAGAAAGCATTTTTGTCTCGTATATGAAGCTTGCTAAAGATTGAACAGCTTAAACAAAAATTATAGCCAGAGTCATCATATGAGTGAGAAAACGAAATTGGGTTAGCGATGAATTAAAGAGAAACATCGGTTAAAAACAAAACCCAAGTGTAATTTGCTGAGAAAATCCTAGAGTTGAGAAAAGACAACGTTGAGTACTGACTTGGATCACGAACTGAGGCTTTCACAGTGTAGCCGCGCTGGAGCAAGAGCTTCACCAACCATGACGCTATGTAACCTGACGCACCCGTTACACACACCACGCTCTCTGCTCCACTCATCTCTCTCTTTCTCTCTGAAAAATCTTTGTGGCCGTGAGTGGATTCCTGCTGACCATAAATGTTGACGTTTGGTTCTTTTCTAAGCTGTTTGATAATAAAATAAAAAATTGATTAATTTGGGATTAGGAATTGGGGTGTGACAAATCTATACGTATGTACAACCTTGCCTCTTTTTTTTTTTTTCATGCTTTTGTGTTGACCGTATGTTGTGCTTATGCTAGGATTTCCTTCTTGCTTTCAATTTGAATTTTGGATTTTTTTTTTTTTTTTGGTTATATATATAAGTAAATTCAGGATATATTCTCTGCATATTCTTCGTTAAATGTCTAACTTACCCCACACTTTCGTTCAATAAAAATTTCTAATGTCTGAATTCTGATATCTCTCAGAATTTGCTTTTCTAATGATGAAGCTTTGCTGCTTCAAGGTCCACCACCACCAATACCTCCTCTTGGCCCTCCAATTGCTCTCATGATCTTGTAATTTAGTGGGAATCTCATAGTATAGCAATGAGGCCTTCAAAATTTTGATAGAAATAGCCATTAACATGATTGTTGGAAAAAAACAAAAAACAGTAAAATCTAGTTGTGACAGGACTTGTGATGTTCTCTCAACATCAATACACATGCATTTTGTGCTCTCATTTTTGCCTTCTAAGCTGTGTATAAGACACTTTCTTCTTTACTTAGATGAGTAAATTGAGTTGATATTTAATATAGACATGGTTATTATGTTCATCATGTAACAACATATACCCCATTAAAACAGGGCCAAGAAATAGATAATGGTCCAAATTAGATTTCGTTCTCAATCTAAATTGAAATGATTTGACATCTCTTTTTTTGGAGTATTAAAAAAACCTCCAATTTTTTGTGCTAGTTTTGGAATTGGAACACAATTTGGAAAGGGTTACTCTTACTAGCTCATAGTCACTACAACAATTTGACAAACATTGTCATTAATTGGGAGCTAGCTAATTACTTAATCTTGGTTTTTCTCCCCATTTTCCAATGTTTCAACAGGAGGATTGTGTCTATCAAAAGGAAGCTTTATTTTGCCGAGAGAACCTGCTGGAACAAGCTTCAAATTCTCACAATTGCAGATCTCGATCATGAACCCATCTGGATCGTTGAAGAAGAGTTGGTCAATCCTTGTCCCATTTTCTTCATCCTCCACCGCCCTCTTCATGTATTTTATGTTTAGCTCCTTCAGTTTTTCCTCCATTTCCTCCATGTTTTCACACTAAATATCAATCATGCATGCATGTTTGGTCACCAAAACAATTAAAGAAGAAACTATATATACCCTCTAGTAATGTTGTCATGTCTTTGAGGCTCAAGATTTGGACAAAAATAGAATGTGGTCAACTTAAAAAGAGAAGGAAATTAACTGAAAAAAAATTAAACCTGAAATGAGATATGGTTGTCCATGGGATCCAAGTG